>NC_089495.1:192292068-192608179 GCF_036850765.1 Saccopteryx bilineata | reverse complement strand
CAGCAGGGAGGCTAGTGTGTTGTATAGAGTAGAAGGGGATGCATTTACTGAGTGGCATGGTAGGTGGAATCTCCTTCTCCAGTCAAATACCCTTTCTTTCTGTCTTGAGTGCTTATTAACTTTGCACAATTAAACATTTATATGGCATAATTCCATTGTACCAGCTTTCCTTTTGCCCATTTCCTCTTTCTTTTTTTAATTATTTTTTTTAAGTGAAGTCTGTCATCTAGACCCACACTCTAGGACAAGGGAAGCCATCCAAAGACCTTAGATTTTATTCTCACCTGAAAAGCTGTGTGTTTCAAAGAACTTTTCAATGACTGATTTATGATCACAGTGCCCTTTTCAGGCTATAAAATGGGAACTCATTTCTTCATGCTTTTTTTTTTCATTAGATCTTGAAATGCATCAGCCAGCTGGAGCTCGCTCAGCTGATAGGAACCGGTGTGAAGACCCGCTACCTGTCTGGGTCTGGGCGAGAAAGAGAAGGGAGCTTGAAGGGCCACACGTTGGCAGGAGAAGAGTTCATGGGCCTAGGCCTCGGTAAGTCACTGGGCCCCGCAGCTGGCTGTCACAGACTCTCAAGTTACTCGGAATGAAACACTTCTTGTCTCATCGGGACTGTTATGTAAACTGTCTCTTCCTTCTGTGCCAGCTGACAGTAGGTTTATTAACGGAAGTGCTGCTTCAGCAATCTTAATTGTGATGAAACTGGCAAGTAAATGCAGTTTTTATCAAAGTCAGCAGGGTGCATTACTTTTCTCTCTATACATGCAACTATACTGGGAGAAAGACCACTTGTTTTAGAAATGCTACAGTTTTAGTTCCTGCTGTTAGAGGAGTGGGTATGTATCTCTAGATTTTAAGAGGTAGCATCAACCCCTCTTCCCTGTTCATTTGGGGGGCTTTTTAAAATGGTATTCTTATGAAAATAGAATTATTTCTGACTATACCTTAGATTGAGAGACATTGGTGATTTAACACAGTAATAATAATAATAAATAGCCTGACCTGTGGTGGCGCAGTGGATAAAGCGTTGACCTGGAATGCTGAGGTTGCCGGTTCAAAACCCTGGGCTTGCCCGGTCAAGGCACATATGGGAGTTGAAGCTTCCTGCTCCTCCCCCCTTCTCTCTCTCTCTCTCAATCTCTCTCTCTCTCTCCTCTAAAATGAATAAATAAATAAAAATTTAAAAAAAATAGTAAATAGAGCAGACAGACATGCTAGGCCATATTCTAAACACTAGGTTTATATATTTTTAACTCAATGAGACTGGGATTATTATTGCCATTTTGTAAATGAGGAAGGTGAGATACAGGGGGTGAAGTGAATTGAGCAAGGTCACACGGGAAGCAGGTGGCAGAGATAGGTTTCAAATCCAGGCCACTGATTGCAAAGAGCAGGCCCCTAGGTCCCACAAACAGTGGTTGGAATAGTGTGCTGGTTAGAAGCATGGACTCTGAAAATGGGGGGTTGTAACGGCACCTGTTCTTAGGGTGCGGGTGAGGTGACTGGAGTGAAATCCTGGAACATTGCCCTGAACATTCAGCAGCTATAAGCCATTCCATATTCTGAGTGCTCTGGGTTAGTATCCATTAATTCAAGTATGTTTTCCTTAGTATAGTCATCTAATAATACTGTAAAAATATAGAAGGCTATCGTGAAAAGGAGATGGTTGATACAAGCAAGGGAAATTGTAGTAAAAATGCATTTTAAAAGTCAAATGCCAAAACCCAAGTTTAATTTTATTCCATCATCAGTTGGGTTTTTCGCCTACAAACGATTCTCATTTCTGTCTTTTGTCTGCATACTGATGCTATGGGATACTGTTCTGAATACTTGACTGTTTCAGAAGCACTGTTACTCCTGTGCATTGTGTTTCAGGTAATCTGGTGAGTGGTGGCGTGGATAAAAGGCAGATGGCCAGTCTCCAGGAATCGGTTGGTGAGACCAGCTCGCAGAGTGTGGTTGTGGCTGTGGACAGGTAATGATTTGTTCTCCAGTGAAGCTGGGCTACTCGATGGCTTGGCATCCTCTAGTCAGCGATTTTCAACATTTCTCACTTCATGGCACATATAAATTGATTTTTTAAATTCTGCAGCACACAAAAAAAATTTCTAATATTTTCTGATCTTACAGAAGAAATACATATAATTTTAATTCATTCACCCTGGATGGCTGTTGTGTTGGGTATGGTCACTTTTTTTATAATCTAAGGGAAAAGAGGTCAGTGCCCCTGACTAAATAGTCAGGCATTGACTGTTTTAGGAATTCTTGCAGCACACTGGTTGAAAATCGCTGCTCTGTATTGTTACTAGGTGAAGGATTCCTACTATTTGTGTTGTAAATGTTGTCAGTTTCAGATCACTCAAGCTAAGAAAGGTTAGAAGTGTCATACGTGATCCACAACTACTAATAGCTTTAACATTCATTTGAATTCTGACCTTGAATTGCATCATGACCTTTTTAAAAAAAATTGCAACTTTAACATTGTGACCAAATTGTGTCAAATTTAAAATGCCACAATATTCACTGTTCATACTGAGATGCAACCATTTTTCTTAAATTTGTTTTAAGATTTTTGTTGATATTACAGAGAGAGGAGGTGGGGGAATGGAAAGTATCAACTCATATTTGCTTCATTTGAGTTGTTCATTATTTGCTTCTCGTGCCTTGACCAGGCAAGTCCAAGGTTTTTTTGTTTGTTTTGTTTTGTTTTTTGTATTTTTCTGAAGCTGGAAACGGGGGAGACAGTCAGACAGACTCCCACATGCGCCCAACCGGGATCCACCCAGCATGCCCACCAGGGGGCAACGCTCTGCCCACCAGGGGGCGATGCTCTGCCCCTCCGGGGCGTCGCTCTGTTGCAACCAGAGCCACTCTAGCGCCTGGGGCAGAGGCCAAGGAGCCATCCCCAGCGCCTGGGCCATCTTTGCTCCAATGGATCCTCGCTGCGGGAGGGAAGAGAGAGACAGAGAGGAAGGAGAGGGGAAGGGGTGGAGAAGCAGATGGGCGCTTCTCCTGTGTGCCCTGGCCGGAAATCAAACCCGGGACTTCTGCACGCCAGGCCGACGCTCTACCACTGAGCCAACCGGCCAGGGCCAAGTCCAAGGTTTTGAACCAGTGACCTGAGCATTCTAGGTCGACACTATGAACTGTGCCACTACAGGCCAGGCTCAACCATTTTCTTAAACATTTTTACAAGCCTCTGATAATTCCAAAGTTCAGTTCTGAAAGTGTTGACTTTGGTAATATTTTGCCAGTTTTTTGCTCTTATAGGAGAGCAGCTTTTTGGAGGTCTTCGCTCTATCACTCTCGCTATTGTGACATCACATGCTCTTTTTTTTTTTTTTTTTTTTTTTACAAGGACAGAGAGAGAGAGTCAGAGAGAGGGACAGACAGGAATGAAGAGAGATGAGAAGCATCAATCATCAATTTTTCGTTGTGACACCTTAGTTGCTCATTGATTGCTTTCTCATATGTGCCTTGACCGTGGGCCTTCAGCAGACTGAGTAACCCCTTGCTGGAGCCAGGGACCTTGGGTTCAAGCTGGTGAGCTTTGCTCAAACCAGATGAGCCCACGCTCAAGCTGGCGACCTCGGGGTCTCGAACCTGGGTCCTCCACATCCCAGTCTAATGCTCTATCCACTGCTCCACCACCTGGTCAGGCATCACATGCTCTTATGTTTTAACTCTTCCCCCCTTCTTCTGATGTGTCGCTTTCTCTATCAGTATGAGCATTTCTGTTCTCAGCTCAGTTCATTGACCAGTTCTATACATCTGATGCCTCATCATTTATTTTAAAGTGGAAATACCAGACCTGAAATGTTTTCTTTCTCCCTTTCCTAAGTGTTTGAAATTGAAACTTGGGCTTCCAAATCTAATTTTTATTTTATTGTGTCTGGAATTTTCTTCTAGAATTTTTACTGGATCTACTAGACTGGATGGGAATGCAATAGGTATGTATTTGACTCCCCGGTGACAACTACAGAAGCCTCATGTTGTGACTGTCTGACCATTACTAACAAGGCTGTGTGTGTGTTGTTGGATCTGGCCTGTAGTTGACTTTGTCCGCTGGCTATGTGCTGTGTCCATGGATGAGCTGGCTTCCCCCCATCATCCCCGCATGTTCAGCTTGCAGAAGATTGTGGAGATATCATACTACAACATGAATCGGATCCGACTGCAGTGGTCCCGAATATGGCATGTGATTGGAGATCACTTCAATAAGGTAACTCTTCAAATTCTAAAACCACTCAATTGATGTTCAAAAACAAGCAGGCAATTAAATTTAGAAAGTGATTGAGCATTTAGGTGCTGATCTATCATTCATTTTCCCTGAAGAGTCAAGGACAGCTTGATAGGAATAATAGTATACTTCCATATTGATAGAATGAATTAAGAATCCAGTGGTGTTGCAAAAACTTTCATATCCCATATCCAGGATGTAGGCTAACACTCCAAAGATCATTATAGTAACTTGACAAGTATATTGGTGTTTGAAAGCATTATGAAATCCTAAAGGGCTTTCTGAAAAGATTATGTTCCATACAGTTTCACTATTAAATGTCACTACTTATTATATTCTGACTTCCACTGCCACCACTCTTCAACTTTCATCGAGGAAACTACACTTGTTTTAAAGCAGAAATAACCAAAAGACTTCTCTGATCTGAACTACCAAGAAGAAACCAGACTAAGCTGTCTCTCCACTAGATGCTCCATTATATACATGCAGACACAATGCACATATATATTGACCACAAACAAAGAAATCAGAAGAATATATGTTTATTACATGTGTGTATGTATGTATCTGTGATATCATTTGCTTCATAAGGGAAAAGTAACAATTTAATAACACTGTTTCCGGCCTGACCTGTGGTGGTGCAGTGGATAAAGCGTCGACCTGGAAATGCTGAGGTCGCTGGTTCGAAACCCTGGGCTTGCCTGGTCAAGGCACATATGGGAGTTGATGCTTCCAGCTCCTCCCCCCTTCTCTCTCTGTCTCTCCTCTCTCTCTCTCTCTCTCTCTCTCTCTCTGTCTCTCCCTCTCCTCTCTAAAATGAATTTAAAAAAATTAATAACATTGTTTCCTACCAAAACACATTTCATGATTTCTTTTTTTTTTTTTTTTTTTTTTTTTAATACTTTTCTGAAGCTGGAAACGGGGAGAGACAGTCAGACAGACTCCCGCATGTGCCCGACCGGGATCCACCCGGCACGCCCACCAGGGGCGACGCTCTTCCCACCAGGGGGCGATGCTCTGCCCCTCCGGGGTGTCGCTCTGCCGCGACCAGAGCCACTCCAGCGCCTGGGGCAGAGGCCAAGGAGCCACCCCCAGCGCCCGGGCCATCTTTGCTCCAATGGAGCCTTGGCTGCGGGAGGGGAAGAGAGAGACAGAGAGGAAGGAGGGGGGGGGTGGAGAAGCAAATGGGCGCTTCTCCTATGTGCCCTGGCCGGGAATCGAACCTGGGTCCCCCGCACGCCAGGCCGACGCTCTACCGCTGAGCCAACCGGCCAGGGCACATTTCATGATTTCAAAAAAAAACTTTCCCAAGCCTGGAGATAGAGTTGTAAAAGAGATGCTTAAAGATAATATTGGTAAAAAACAGTTTATCCAAAAGAGAATAACTCTTTTTACATTGAATAGAAGAAAATCATAAGAATTCACTTGCCGCCTGAGCAGGCGCAATGGATAGAGTGTCGGACTGGGATGCAGGTTCGAGACCCAGAGGTCGCCAGCTTGAGCTTGGGCTCATCTGCTTTGAGCAAAGCTCACCAGCTTGGACCCAGGGTCACTGGCTCGAGCAAGGGGTTACTCGGTCTGCTGCAGCTCCACGGTCAAGGTACATATGAGAAAGCAATCAATGAACAACTTAGGTGTCGCAACAAAAAACTGATGATTGATGCTTCTCATCTCTTTCCGTTCCTGTCTGTCTGTCCCTCTCTGACTCTCTCTCTATGTTAAAACAAACAAACAAACCCTCCCCCCAAAAAAGAATTCATTTGCCCTTAGATATCGAACAAGCAGTAGCGTACTGATAAGTGATTTGTAGCATCTGCCAGTTGCTGTGTTGTAAATACCTCACAGGGACCAATTTAAAGCTAGCAATATGCCACTAAATATAGGTTAAGGAAGAATTGGGCACTGTTGGCTCTTATGGGCAGCTGCTGGCCTGTTCTAGGACCCCATTGAAATGGGGCATTGTCAGAGATAGTCTTGCTTCTAACATGGTACATCACTTAATCAAAGTTTTTGCTCCTTTATTATCTCCAAGAAAGGTATCTTACACCATCTGCTTAATAAACTACCTGAGGGCCTTGTACCAGGCAGTGGACAGGTGAGGTTCCTGCCCTCGAGCTCACCCACATTTTATGATAAAATAACTTATGATACAGGGTCAGGTTGTACAGCAGTGATAGTCAACCTGGTCCCTACCACCCACTAGTGGAGTTCCAGCTTTCATGGTAGGCGGTAGTGGAGCAACCAAAGTATAAATAAAAAGATAAATTTAACTATAGTAAGTTGTTTTATAAAGATTTATTCTGCCAAACTTAGCGAAAATCCGACATAAAGTACTTGGTAAGTAATTATTATTATATGCTTTAACTTGCTGTCACTCTGCTTTATAAATTTTGTAAAGTAAAGTTACTTCCCTACTTTATCAATCACCATTACTGTGGAATCGGTGGGTGGTTAGAAAATTTTACTACTAACAGAGATACAAAAGTGGGCAGTAGGTGTAAAAAGGTTGACTACCCCTGTGGTAGTGTGTCAGGCCTCTCTGGAGGTAACCTTTCATCTGGACCCTCAGTAAGGAGACAGTCGCAAGAGCCTGTGGATGACCCAGAGCAGCTGTCTACTGAGAAAATGGTGACACTGTCTTCTAAAGTCAGCTCCCTCAGCAACCATCTTTCCCACTGTTCTGGGTAAATGTATTCTTAGTAGACCAGTTGACATAATTGGTGTGAACTTGCTTGAGAAAGAAACTGAACCGTTTCCATTCCCGTGCCTTGCCCACGTTGTGACAGCTAAGCCAGAGCAAACTGTTTGTGTGTCCCTCAGTCCTTTTGGCTGATGGCTATGGAATCTTTTTCTTCTTTTAGAAATGATTATCCAAGAGTTTGGTAAACATTTCCCAACTCTTCAAAGTCTAGATTTCACGTTCAGTGGGACTTCTTTTTTTGGGGAGGGGGGTGACATTGATTTGTGTAAGTTCCTTTTCTACCTGCAGTTCTTTTTTTTTTTTCCTTTTTTTCTGAAGCTGGAAATGGGGAGGCAGTCAGACAGACTCCTGCATGTGCCTGACCGGGATCCACCCGGCACACCCACCAAGGGGCGATGCTCTGCCCATCCAGGGCGTCGCTCTGTCGCGACCAGAGCCACTCTAGCTCCTGGAGCAGAGGCCAAGGAGCCTTCCCCAGCACCCGGGTCATCTTTTTGCTCCAATGGAGCCTCGGCTGCGGGAGGGGAAGAGAGAGACAG
This sequence comes from Saccopteryx bilineata, assembly GCF_036850765.1. Taxonomy (NCBI): domain Eukaryota; kingdom Metazoa; phylum Chordata; class Mammalia; order Chiroptera; family Emballonuridae; genus Saccopteryx; species Saccopteryx bilineata. Next base: position 192,600,690 of record NC_089495.1, on the reverse strand, counting down.
AGAGGAAGGAGGGGGATGTGGAGAAGCAGATGGGTGCTTCTCCTGTGTGCCCTGGCCGGGAATCGAACCCGGGACTCCTGCACGCCAGGCCGACGCTCTACCACTGAGCCAACCGGCCAGGGCCTACCTGCAGTTCTTTTGTCAAGACTACCAGCCAGTTCTCAGTTGTCTGTGTGTCGCTTCTGGGCAAGCTTGGGACACAGGCTGGCAGATAGTAATTAAGCACTTCCTGGTTGTCAGCTTCATTGCAGATGTCAGTTCTGTCTAATTGGTGCCGTTAAGCACCGATTGGAAAGTTGGGCAGCTCACTCTGGGGCTCTGTTTTTTCCACCACCTCAGAAGACTGTCTGCTTCCGCTTGGGAACGAGATCCCATCTCACCTCGCGTTCTGTTCCTGCTCAGGTTGGCTGTAACCCGAATGAAGACGTGGCTATCTTTGCTGTTGACTCATTGAGGCAACTCTCCATGAAGTTTCTTGAGAAGGGAGAACTAGCCAACTTTCGTTTCCAGAAAGATTTTCTGAGGCCCTTTGAGCATATCATGAAGAAAAACAGGTATGTGCGTTGTTCTGAAAGACCTTTGGTCAAATTCCCCGCTGGGACCTAAAAATACCCCTTACTCCTCACCACACAGTTAATCTTTTCATCTCTTGTTGCTGGAAGCAAATAAAATGAACAGATGCTGATTTACATCTGTTGCCTCTAAGTAAATCACACTAAGAGTTGTGTGTAACCTTTCTCATAGGACACATTATGCCACTGCAAATAGAACTATGGCACACATCCTTATTGAGGCCTCGTGGTGAAGCAGCATGTGTGTCTGGCTGCTGTCACTGATGGCACCAGAATCCCTCATCTAACACCAGGCCCTCCCCACCTGTCCTGCTGATGCCCACCCAGCATTTGAAAAGGGACAGAATAAGTTTAGAATCACATGTTGCCAGGCACTGTCACACACTGTCAGTGGAACTGTAACTTCCTATAAACATTTTCAAAAGAATTTTGGCAATATACATCAAGATACTTAATATTTTTGTGCCTTTTGACTCAGTAATTCTCTAACTGTCCCCTAAGGAGTTAATTTGAAATACAACAAAATGTGAGTCACACAAAATAGCTTTTAAGAACAGAAACCACCTAAATAGACACAAGTGTTAAAGTCAGTGTTAGTACGGCCACAACATGGAATATTGGGCAGCTGTTAAAAATATTCACAAGGTTTTACCTGACCAGTGGTGGTGCAATTGACCTGGGACACTAGGACCTAGGTTCAAAACCCCAAAGTTGGCCTGACCTGTGGTGGCGCAGTGGATAAAGCATCAACCTGGAAACGCTGAGGTTGCCAGTTCAAAACCCTAGGCTTGCCTGGTCAAGGCACATATGGGAGTTGATGCTTCCTGCTCCTCCCCCCTTCTCTCTCTCTCTCTCTCTCCTCTCTATAATGAATAAATAAAATCTTTGAAATAAATAAATAAAAATTAAAAAACCCCGAGGTTACCTGTTTGAGCTCAGGCTCATCTGACTTAAGTGCAAGCTGAGCTCAGGGTCGCTGGCTTGAGCACATGATCCCATGCTGGCTTGAAGCCCAAGGTCACTGGCTTAAGCAAAGGGTCACTGGCTCAGCTGGAACCCCCCGGTCAAGGCATATATGAGAAGTAGTCAATGAACAACTAAGGTGACGCAACTACAAGTTGATGCTTCTCATCTCTCTCCTTCCCCTTTTCTCTCTCTTGCATGTGCTTACACTTAAAAAAAATTTTTTTTAAATAATACAAGGTTTCCTCCTTGGGAAATGCTTGATAGCCTAGTGTAGAGGACAGATTATAGAGTTGGACAGACAGTATCACAATAAAGATAGTGATACATATTCCTTCATATGAAATACTACAGCATCATATAAAGAAATTTTTTTCATTTTATTTTTTCACATTTTCCAAAATATTTAGTAATGTCTTCATATATTACTTTTAACAGTTGGACAAAAACTATTTTAATAAATATAGTTCTTGTCCAGAAGTTGCTTTGTCCCCATAGGGAAGCAACCATGAACTTAGTTGTATTATATATTAAAGTCACCTAGGTATTATATATTAAAGTCCCCTCCATTATCTACAGGTGGCATATTTACTTTGTGGATTTTTAGCTAATTTTTAACTGTTCTGACTTTCTCCTTGCCTTTTCTTCATGACCTTTCTGTTATCAGTTAGAATGGGTCCAGCAGTCAAACATGAATGATGTCCTAAACCAGATGAAATTTGCAAGCCAAGTCTGCAACCTGAAAGCAGTTCTAATGGCTTTCAGAGCTAGTGCTATGGAAGCCATAGGTTTGTGCAGCCTTGCTTCTTGCTCTTTGTGAGATGATAGAGTCCACCCCCTAGTTGTCTATGTCTCGATAGGTTACATGACATTTATGCCAATACAAATAACAAGATAACACTATGTTGCATCTTGCAGCTTCAGAAAATGGGCCATTTTTCCTATCTCTGTTTTTGTTTTGTAATAATTAAATTTAAAATATTGCATCTTAGACCTGAATTCCAGACTCACTGAAAATGGGTTTGAGAATTAGTTCTCCCATCTTCTTGAGCTGGGCCTTCTTGAGTAATAAACCTTTCCTTGCTCAAAACAAAACACAAATATATATGTATATATATTTGTGTCTTAAATGATATATATACTCCCATCCATGTATATGTGTTTTCCATACATGTACTGTATATCCCTGCCCAAAAATCTAAAAGAAGAAGCACTAAAAATTTAGCAATGGTTATCTCTGGGTGGCAGAATTACGAGTGTATTAGTCAATTGTGGTAGGACAGAAAAGCCAGCCAACGATGGTTTAAACTACAAGGCTATGTGTTGTTTACTTAGTGAATGAGTGGCAGGCAGTCTGGTCTTTGGTTGCATAGTGCAAATTGTCATCAAGAACCCAGGTTCTTTCTGTTTCTTTGTTTGGCCATCCACAGGATCACTTTTCATCATTGAGCCTGTTGTTTTGTGATTGGTGGACTGAGGCTCTAGCTACAGGCATCATGCTGTGCTCAGAATGAAAATAAGGAAAGGGGGCCACGCTTGCCATGTGTATTCCTTTTAAGACAAAAGCTAAAACCTTCCCAGAAACCTCTTCTCCTTGTCCCCATTGATTTTTCTCTGACATCTAATTAGTCAGAACAGGTCATGTAGCTCCCCTAGCTGCAAGGGAGGCTGGGAAATCAATGACCTGGCTCGTGTAACAAGATTGCCATGTTGTCTTATACTGTTTACAATCCATTTCCTGAGGTTGGCATGTTGCCACCGAGATGAAGTCATCAAGGAGGTGGGAAGATGGCTGCTGTGTAGGCACCTGTCTGACACAGTAATTATCTTACTACTTTTTGCCTCTTAACTTTTTTTAAAATTTGTGTAAGCGTTTATTTGAGGCATACTGCCAACATATGCCAGGGAGGAAGATCTCAAATGCTCTGGAGAATAATAGTTTTGCGGCTTCTTTTATGTATGTGAAATTAAGTAGGAAACACAAGGAAGATTACAAGGCAGGGATTTGGATTACAGGATAGTTAACAAGATTATGTGCTCTCTTAAAGGTCTGTTGAACTAGATGCACAGAAACAATGGACAAGTCTTGCCTGGGCATGACTGACTGCTCACCTTGACCTGGCCCGTTTGGAACTTATGATCAGTTACCCTGTGCGGTTACTTTCCATAAAACCACCTTTTTCGTCCACAGTCCCCCCTTTTGGTTATAAATCAGTCCAAAGGAATATATTCATGACCAAGCTTTGGTCAGATATTGTCTGATTTTTTTTAAGTGAATGTGGATCACTGCGTGCTTTAAAAAAATATTTTAAGTGCTGCTTCTACGTGATGAACTGTGTTTATATGTTTCCCTGCTGTCCAAAGTAGAGATGACGTGGCTGTCCCATTCCTTCCTCAGGTCGCCGACCATCCGGGACATGGTGATCCGCTGCATCGCCCAGATGGTGAACTCCCAGGCAGCCAACATCCGCTCAGGCTGGAAGAACATCTTTGCCGTGTTCCACCAGGCAGCCTCAGATCACGACGGGAACATCGTGGAGCTAGCCTTCCAAACCACAGGCCACATTGTCAGTAAGTGGCTCTCTTTCCTCCCTGACTTCCCACATGCTCATCTAGAAGAGTGACTACTGCCTGACCTGTGGTGGCGCAGTGGATAAAGCATCGACCTGGAAATGCTGAGGTCGCTGGTTTGAAACCCTGGGCTTGCCTGGTCAAGGCACATATGGGAGTTGATGCTTCCTGCTCCTCCCCCCTTCTCTCTCTGTCTCTCTTCTCTCTGTCTCTCCCTCTCCTCTCTAAAATGAATAATAAAAAAATAATAAAAAAATTAAAAAAAAAAAAAAAAGAAGAGTGACTACTTACATCTTGTATATTTTATTCCTATCCTATATTCTGATATAATAATGTGCCAGGTGGAGTTTTAAGTTCTTGACACGTGCTTAGACCTGTGCACAACAACCCTAGGAAGGAAATACTGGCAACCCTTGTTATTTGCAGATTCCATGTTTGTGAATTAACTTACTTGCTAAAATTTATATGTAACCCCTGAAACAGTGCTCCCAAAACGTTTGTGGTCATTTGTGGACATGCACAGAACAGTGACATACTTGAGTCACCCAGAGTGCACGTTCCCAGCTGGGGTTGAGAAAGGCAATACTCTGCCTTCTTGTTTCTGCTCTTTTACTGTAAATAAACAGGTATCCTTTTCGAGGTATACTTTCTGCCATGTTTTTTGCATTTTTGTCTTATCATTGGTGACTCTGCCATTTAAAATGCCCTGAAGCAGAGTGCTAAAGTGCTGTCCAGTGACCCTAAGCACAGGAAGGCTGTGAAGTGCCTTACAGAGAAAACACATGTCAGGCGTCCCCAAACTACGGCCCGCCGGCCTCCTGCTGCACTTCCGGAAGGGGCACCTCTTTCATTGGTGGTCAGTAAGAGGAGCACTGTATGTGGCGGCCCTCCAACGGTCTGAGGAACAGTGAACTGGCCCCCTGTGTAAAAAGTTTGGGGACTCCTGTTTAGATAAACTTCATTCAGGCCTGAGTTATAGTGCTTTTGTTGTCTATGAGTTCATTGTTAACGAATCAACAATATGTATTAAATAAGGTATCTTTAAGCAGAAACACACATAAAGCAAAGTTATGTATTGATTAGGTGAAGATGTTGTGACCAGAGGCTGGCAGGAATCTGTGTATTTCCCCTAGGAGCAATAGTTCACTATTTGTTCATTCACTGTTCATAGCCGCCTTATAGAACCTAACTACCATAGTAGCGAGAAGTGACCACACCGTTGTTTCCCCCTGTTTTACTGAAGAGGAAACCAAGGCTCCAAAAGAATAAAGTAGAACAAATTGCCTGGGGTCATGCAGCTAGGACATGGTGGAGCAGGAGCACACCAGGCAGTTCAGCCCAGAGCCGGTGCTGAGTCCCTCCACCCTGGACTGACCGGAAGCTTCTGGTCCTGCCTGTGCTCCCGCAACATGATGTTTATTGGTCCTTGTCTTCATGGAAATTGTAAGGCATTAGGTTTCCTTTCATCTTTTTGAGGTCTTTCAACTTCTTATAAACTTCTTTCCACTCATATATTTCTCTTAGGTGATATTTTTAGTGTTTTGAAAACTTTAGGTTTCTAGATTGACTTTAACCTTTAACTCATTAACCTTCTTTATTGTCACAAAATTCCATCAGCAAGGTAGCACAAGCTGTGGTCTTAGGAAGGAAACAACCAGAGAATTGAGGGGTATGCTCAGAACCACAGAACTGGGCCCCCTGCCTTGCTCAGAGCCCAGCTCTGGCAGGCAGACCACTGTGGGCCAGCTTACACACAGGTCAGTGTTTAGATCTTCTGTGGTTTCTCAAGCTCCAGTTAACATGGCGTAAGTTATATGGACACCTTGGCATGCTGGTGCAACTTGGTTTTCTCATGGTTTGCCTTCTCTCACTACCTAAGGGACATTTTTCAGGACCTTTTCAGAGAGGCCTTCCCTGACCACCAACCTAACCAGCCCCTCTTATCTGTCCCTTATCCAGGACTCTCCCTACGTGAGATTATCTTGCATCTGTATTGATTTAGGTGATTGTTGTCTGTCTTGTCCATTAGAGCACACATATCATGAGAGAAGGAAGTTTGATTCATCACCTCTGTGTCTCCATGGCCCATAACCATGCTTTGCTTACAGTTGGCACTCAAATGTTTGTTGAATGAATGACTGTTTAGATCTTTACATCATTGCTTGAGCTCAGGAACCAGTTTAGCCCAAACAGTACTTTGTGCACTTATTCCTGAATAATTTACACTGTCTTTCAGATATGCTGACATGCTTTTGTTAGATTTTCACAAAAGAAATCCTCGTGTGTGTGTGTGTGTATGTGTGTGTGTGTGTGTGTGTTTTCATTCCTTCTGAATCCTGGTCTTATTTTTTTTAATGTCCCTTTGTCTCCCCAGCAACTATTTTCCAGCACCATTTCCCTGCGGCCATCGATTCCTTTCAGGATGCTGTGAAGTGCTTGTCAGAGTTTGCCTGCAACGCCGCTTTTCCTGACACCAGCATGGAAGCCATCCGGCTCATCCGCTTCTGTGCGAAATACGTCTCCGAGAGGCCTCGGGTACATTTCTCCTCTCTCACTCGTGTGGGCGCTGAGGGAAAGGAGCGTGGGCCAAAACCCTCGCTTCTGACAGCTTCCAGTCTACACTTCTAGAAATGTGTGTTTGCCCTAAACTAGGTGTTTATTTCAAAATGCTGCCATAGTGGGGGTTACACCTTTTGTGTATTTTGTATATATGAAATTACTTTCTTCAACTGAACTTTTATATGGTATCCTACAAATTGTATTATAGAAGATAATAGTATTTTAGCTTTGAATTCTGGCAAAGCTGAAGAATCTAGACCTTTCTATTTAAAAGAAAACAAACCTCCCTTTTAAGAAGTAATACCATGCTATTGTGATGTGGCTGAGAAATCACACTGAAAAATCACCTTTTATTTTCTCCTGGAAATGTTTGGGGTTTTTCTGTTATATGTCACCTATCTAAAGAGGCCTGCTTGGCTTAAATGACAGTCTCAAAATGTTGAAATTGGGTGGAAACAAGCCCAACCAAACTACGTTGGTCTATATAGATTTCTGAAGCATTCTTTACAGAACTGTAAACCCCTAAGAGAATATGTTTGGTCCCCACAACAGCCCATTAAGATGTGATGATAAGGAGAGCCACCGTTGCCTAAGCACTTCCTACATGTCAGCCACCATTCTAGGTATTTTCTGTGAGTTAATTTATTTAATCCCCACAGCCGACCTATGAGATGGGTAATTATATCTCCACTGTGCAGGAGTTAACTGAAGCACAGAGTTAGATAACCAGAGTTGATAAACAAATTCCATTACGACAGACAGTTCCACTTCAAGAGTAGTTACAGAGCAGAGGGCTTAAAATCCTAAAGCTAGGGCTTCACATCCAGACTGTGGAAAGACAGCCAGCTTTTAGCTGCATGACCTTGGGCAGCTTACTTAACCTCTTAGTGCCTCAGCTGACTCATCTGTAAAATGGGACCATTATATCTACCAGCCTCTTGGAATTGTGAGAATCATTAATTCACGTAGAATACCCTCACAGTTCCCGGCCCATAGCAAGCACTCAGTAATAGTAGCTGCTGCTGCTATTATTTTAGGCAGTAACATTCCTAAAAGACCAAAGGTATTAAGTCATCCCTCACTAAATAGATAATTTTAAGAGAGTACAGGACATGTGTGGGGCCTTCCTCTGTGTAGTTCCCTTTCAGTTCCTTTTGCTTGCATAGTCTGCATCTGAGAAATGACTTTTATTGTAGGTACTGCAAGAATACACAAGCGATGACATGAATGTGGCTCCTGGTGACAGAGTCTGGGTCCGAGGCTGGTTCCCCATCCTATTTGAGCTTTCCTGCATCATCAATAGGTGCAAGCTAGATGTGCGGACAAGGTAACCATGTCCTACAGTGGCGCCCTTCCCGTCACTGAATGCGCCTCAGTCACCTGCTCACCTGACCCCCTGCTCTCCCACTCTCTTCTCTGCTGTTGTTCCTCCTCCCCATTCCCTCCTCTGCGCCTGGCTTTGTTTCCTCCAGAGGACTCACAGTAATGTTTGAGATCATGAAGAGCTACGGCCACACCTTCGAAAAGCACTGGTGGCAGGACCTGTTCAGAATCGTGTTCAGGATCTTTGACAATATGAAACTCCCGGAGCAACAGTCAGAGGTGGGTGGTGATGAAAGCACTGCCCTGGACCAGGTGGCAGACACACCTCTCTGGCCTTTGTCTGCCTCTGGGGTGGGGGGTCTTTGTCTACATAGAAGTCTTAAATACTGAGCCATTGAGGTGTGTTTTAAAAATGGAAACACCTGGCACTCTTCTACCAGTATCAGCTGGTATAAGAAACTCTCCTTGCCTGGGGACAAGTGAGAGGAGATTAATCACCATGCTCTGCCCACATGGCCCTCAGGCATCATACCTGCCAAGTCAGCAGGGCACCTGACTCGTCCACTTACCTGTCTGGTTTGTATCAACTTTTGAACATCAATAAAAAGTGGAACAGCTCTGGTTCCTTCAAAAACATAATAGAAGGGTTTTTAGTGAAGTTGTAGTCAGATAATATCAGCAAATATTAGGCCTGTTTTATTTAAGGGATTTAGGATGCTTCTAGTTGTCTTTGATCATTTCTTTAGGGTTCACTCCTGGAAGTAGTCTTACTGGGTCAGTGGATATGAACATTTATAAGGCTGTTGATACATACTTTCAGATTGCTTTCCAGAACAGTTTGCCAGTGGTATATAGGAGAGAGTGGCTTTTAAACATTTTCTTTTTACTGTTTTTCCAGAAATCTGAGTGGATGACAACAACTTGCAATCATGCACTTTATGCTATTTGTGACGTATTTACCCAGTTTTATGAAGCTTTGAATGAAGTTCTTCTTTCTGATGTATTTGCACAGTTACAGTGGTGTGTAAAACAAGGTACTCTATTTCCCCAGGCATCATTTATCTTGACATCTTGCTTCCTGAGAGATTAAAAATTTCCATATATTAAAAGACGGGTTGAGGTGGTGCAGTGAATAGAGCATTGGACGAGGACACAGAGGACCCAGGTTCAAGACAGCTTGAGCACGGGTTCATCTGGTTTGATCAAGGCTCACCAGCTTGAGCCCAAGGTCGCTGGCTCGAGCAAGGGGTCACTCGATCTGCTGTAGCCCCTCCAGTAAGGCACATATGAGAAAGCAATCAATGAACAACTAAGATGCTGCAACGAAGAATTGATGCTTCTCATCTCTCTCCCCTCCTGTCTGTCTGTTCCTATCTGTCCCTCTCTCTGATTCTCTCTTGTCTCTGTCACACACAAAAATAAAAATAAATAAAAAGTAAAAGCAGGGTTGTAATGCCAAGGAGTACAATGTATCATTTAATTGGTGAAACTGTATTTTAAAAATTTAATTAGAACATAAAAACAATCTTCCAACCAAGTCGATTTATAAAATATTTCTATAAGGTGGGATGTAGTTATTTTTATATTTTAAAAGATGTATCTTTTGTATATTTTACTATTCTTTCTACTTTTGTATATCTTTGAAATTTTCTATAATGTTTTTTAAATGTACTGTGGGAGTCAAAATCAGAAGCTTCATCAATGGACATTTTTTGTTCAAGTACTTAGGTGTTTAGTGTGTATCAGGAAATAGAGCACATTAGACCTGGATGCCATAAATAGTTTTGGCTTATTAGGTCAAGTCTTAATTTATTTATTTTTTTTATTTATTTATTTTTAGAGAGGATAGAGAGACAGAGAGAAGGGGGAGGAGCTGGAAGCATCAACTCCCATATGTGCCTTGACCAGGCAAGCCCAGAGATTTGAACCGGCAACCTCAGCGTTTCCAGGTTGACGCTTTACCCACTGTGCCACCAGAGGTCAGGCCTAGGTCAAGTCTTAATTTAGTTAAGTTTTTCAAAAAATGACTCAGTTTTAAAATAAATGATAAAACAGTTGATAATGATATAGAAAAAATCGGAAAAGTATAATTTGAGTGAATTTTTAGAACCACTATTCTGATATTTTCCTTCTAACCATTTCTCATACCAGAAGCCAGTTAATTATTAGGTAGCAAAATGCTGACCTTCATCCAATCCGTAGCAGTAAAGCTATGATAAATAATTTCTCCTCTTTACATCTCACTTGACAAATTTTTAATACTATTTGCAGCAATGTTTCATTAATTATCCTACAAACCCACCAGTGGCATAGTTTCCACCTCATACTATGAAGCATCAGCGATCTGGTTGGATATTGTTTTATTTTGATAGATATTGTTTTATTTTGCAGACAATGAGCAATTGGCTCGATCAGGTACAAATTGCTTAGAAAACTTAGTGATATCCAATGGAGAGAAATTCAGTCCTGATGTCTGGGATAAGACATGCAATTGTATGATGGATATTTTTAAAACAACCATCCCACATGTGTAAGTATTAATGTGATTATGATTACTTGTTTCTGTGTTCAGGGGTGTCTTAAAGCTCTGGGTTGCCTGTCACAGTAATCATTTTCCTTCTCTTGCTTTTTCTCAAGTTTGCTGACATGGAGGCCTGTGGGAATGGAGGAAGATTTATCAGAAAAACATTTGGTAAGATTCTTTTTTTTATTTTTGGTTCTCTGATCTCATTGTAGAGTAAAAACATTAAGCAGCCTAGAGAGTTTGTGCTTTAATGATGGGAAGTGAGTAAAAAAAGTTATAAGATCTAAAAACTGCCTGACCTGTGGTGGTGCAATGGATAAAGCGTTGACCTGGAACGTTGAGGTCGTCAGTTCAAAACCCTGAGCTTGCTTGCCTGGTCAAGGCACAAATGGGAGTTGATGCTTCTTGCTCCTCCCCCTTCTCTCTCTCTGTCTCTCTCCCCCCTCTCTAAAATGAATATTTTCTAAAAAAGGCCTGACCTGTGGTGGCGCAGTGGATAAAATGTCGACCTGGAAACACTGAGGTCGCCGGTTCAAAACCCTGGGCTTGCCTGGTCAAGGCACACATGGGAGTTGATGCTTCCTGCTCCTCCTTTCTGTCTGTCTGTCTGTCTCTCTCCCTCTCCTCTATAAAATGAATAAATAAATAAAATATATATATATCTAAAAATAAAAAATAAAAACTATGTATGCTCATTAACATATTTTCAAAAGTACAGAAAAATATTAGGAAAATAAGTTAAACTCAATAAAAACCACAAAATATTTCTAGGTTTTTTTTTATGTGACTGACCGACACACACGTAACCCACATGTTTGAAATTTGGGCTCACTTGGCACATAATGTATTACTTAAGTTTGTGAGCATTTTTCCATATTTTTTGTAAAGTTTATTGTATTGATTTGAGAGAGAGAGAAGGGGAAAGATAGGAACTTCAATCTACTCCTGTCTGTGCCCTGACCGGGAATCAAACCTGCAACCTCTGCGCTTTGGGATAATGCTCTAACCAACTGAGCTATCCGGCCATGGCATCCATATTCTTTTTTTTTTTTTTTTCATTTTTCTGAAGCTGGAAACAGGGAGAGACAGTCAGACAGATTCCCGCATGCGCCCGACCGGGATCCACCCGGCCCGCCCACCAGGGGCGGTGCTCTGCCCCCCAGGGGGCGATGCTCTGCCCATCCTGGGCGTCGCCATATTGCGACCAGAGCCACTCTAGCGCCTGAGGCAGAGGCCACAGAGCCATGCCCAGCGCCCGGGCCATCTCTGCTCCAATGGAGCCTTGGCTGCGGGAGGGGAAGAGAGAGACAGAGAGGAAAGCGCGGCGGAGGGGTGGAGAAGCAAATGGGCGCTTCTCCTGTGTGCCCTGGCCGGGAATCGAACCCGGGTCCTCCGCACGCTAGGCCGACGCTCTACCGCTGAGCCAACCGGCCAGGGCCCCATATTCTTAAATATTCTCTGGAAACAGCTTTTTCAGTAGCTGCACATTACTGTAATTTATCTAGCGAATTCTCCCTTGTTGAACAGGTCAGTTCTGGTACTTCACTGTTACAAATACTTATCCTTATTCATTATCCTCCTAAATAAAGTGCTTTCCTCTCTCCACCAATGAAATAGTAGTTGTTTAATGTGTGAAGACACATAAAGCTCTAATTCAGGCCTCACTTTAAAAGTACTTTGGTTTATGGCCCTGGCCGATTGGCTCAGTGGTAGAGCGTCGGCCTGGCGTGTGGGGGACCCGGGTTCGATTCCCGGCCAGGGCACATAGGAGAAGCGCCCATTTGCTTCTCCACCCCCCCTCCTTCCTTTCTGTCTCTCTCTTCCCCTCCCGCAGCAGAGGCTCCATTGGAGCAAAGATGGCCTGGGCGCTGGGGATGGCTCCTTGGCCTCTGCCCCAGGTGCTAGAGTGGCTCTGATCGTGGCAGAGCGACGCCCTGGAGGGGCAGAGCATCGCCCCCTGGTGGGCAGAGCGTCTGCCCCTGGTGGGTGTGCCAGGTGGATCCCGGTCGGGCGCATGCGGGAGTCTGTCTGACTGTCTCTCCCCATTTCCAGCTTCAGAAAAATACAAAAAAACCCCACAAACTTTGGTTTATAAGGGCGTTTGTGATATTAACTTCTATTCCCAAACAGCGAAAATGGCATTAGATTTCAAAAGGCATTTGGGATGTAACAACTTAACAATGAAGCCCATTATTTAAACATTTTCTGGAAGGGGGGGTGTTTTTTTATTTTATAACTTTATTTTTTTTTTTAGATTTTAATCCATTTTAGAGAGAGAAAGAGAAAGGGGGAGGAACAGGAAGCATTAACTCCCATATATGCCTTGACCAGGCAGGTGCTGGGTTTTGAACCAGCCTATTATTTTTTTAAATTACAGTGACAGTTAATATTATATTGGTTTCAGGTACATAGTACAGTGGTTAGACATTTATGTGATTTACAGAGTGATTCACCCCATAAGTCTAGTACCCTTCGACACCATACATAGCTATTGAACTCTGTCTTCTGCTGTTAACTTAAAGAAAGCTGACTATTGCACTAGGGTATTTTTTAACTTGACCTCATTAAAAAAATTGGTCACGCTCATAGTTAAAATCGTATGTGAAGAAATGTCCTCTAACTTGGAATAAGAAAATGTGAATTTTAAAGAAGGGAAGAAATAATTGAAACTTGTAATCTCTCCTACGCGGCCTCTCAGAAGTGCCACATTGGGCGTGCAGTGTAATTGTACTGCAAGCTAAACACATTTACATTCAAGTTGGGCCCCAGTGTTAAAACAGGCACCATCTGCCCAGGTACTGAATTGTAGATGAAGAGAAGTGAACATAGGATTTCTCTCTGGTTTACTCTTAGGATGTGGATCTGGACCGCCAGTCTTTAAGCAGCATAGATAAAAATGCCTCTGAGAGGCAGAGCCAACTCTCAAACCCCACTGATGAGAGCTGGAAAGGTCGACCTTATGCAAGTAAGGCCACTTTTTTTATTGTTTTCATTTATTTTAAATAGTTAACACATTTACGTGATTCAGATGCTCAGAAGTCATAAAAGAGTAAACATGATAAGCCTTTCTTCCACACGTGCCTCAGTCTGTTAGTTCCTTCCCTTTCTGGTCATTGTCACCAGTTTCTTAGGGACCTTTCCAGAGACATTTGTTCATGTGCAAGAAATGCACATGTATGGATATATCCACTTACAAATACACACACATATGAATCCTCCTTTTTATGCAAATTGTAGAATGTATGAGTTATTACTTTTTCATTTAATATATCTTAGAGTTCCTTTAAAATCAGTTCCTAAAGAGCTTTCACATCCTTTTATACTGTTGTATAGTATTCAGGGCTATAGATGTACTGTTATTTGCTTAATTGGGTTCCTAGTAATGGACATTTATATTATTCCCACTTTTTTTTCTGTTTTTGTTACAGTCAATACTGTGTGCATCACCTAATACATGTGTCATTTGTGAATTTATCTGTACAATAAATTCCTAGTAATGGGGTTGCCATTTTGACAGATAATTTCAGATTACTGCTGAGTAAGGCTATTCCTGTTTACATGATCTTTGGGAACACCTAGGTGGTGTTTGGTATATTTGGAGTCACTTTAATTTGCAGCTTTCATTGCAAGTGATACTGAGCCATTTTTAATGTATTTAAGAACCAGTTCTGTTTTCTATAAACTATTCATTATCTCTGCTCATTTTGTATTGATTGTTGTTCTCTGTTTTTATTGGTTTGGAGGAGCTTTTTTTGTGTTAGAGATCCCTTTTCTGGCTATTAGTTTCAAATTACCCTACCAATTCTGTGTCGAAATGTTGCTAACGGTGTTTTTACTATCATTAAAATAAATAGGTTTACCAGTTGCTGTGAGCCAGGCCCTGTTCAGTGTGCTTCATGTGTGTGACCTCATGTCTTCCTTGCGCTAGCCCTCTGAGAATTTACTTAGACCAGTGGTATGATATGCAATATGTAGTAGAGTTGAGATTTAGGCGCACTTTGGTTGGTTCACTGAGAAATCAGAACCGTTCTGGTGCAAGTCTGCTCCTTTTAGAAGTTGTGTGCCCCATTGTTTGTCTTCATAACAGAAGACAGCCCTCCTCTCACATGCCGGGCTGTAGGTGTTAACATTGCCGGTAACTTCCGAAGCAGCACATTAGACAAAGGCATGCGTGTTTATCTTTTGAAGGCAGAAAATATAATCCCCCTGAAGCCCATTAAAAGGGTGTCATGCTGGACACTGATGCTGTTCCTCAGTAACTGCCACACAGCCAGTTTCCCTCCCGTGTCCACGAGAGCTGAGCTCTGTTGCCTCATCAGCTCCAGATAAAGGGCTGGCCTGTGTGTGGGGAGCAAGTGTAGACCCCCTGTCAGTGCAGCAAAACATCTCTGCTCTGAGAAATGCCAGGGACTTGAGACCCCTGCCACCGCTCAGAGGAGCAGTGTCTGTCCCAGTATCCTAGCTCGGCCTCCCTTCTGGGCTTCAAGCTCAGGGAGCAGAGCAGCAGGCAGAACCTCTTACACTGCTCCTATTGTTTTCTTTCTTTGTTTTTATTTTTGGTCCAAGATGGCATAATCGAACTGGTATAAATTATATTATGCAATTGCACTGTTTTCTTTTTTAATTACAGTGAATTCTGCACGGAGATCTCATTATATACTTTCCTAGCCACTTTCATAAACAGGAAGATGACCCACCCTCCTTATTGCCATTACTAAACGCTTCATTTAATGTTTCCCATATTCTGATTCTGTAGCAATAAGTTGAATGAGAAATCTTTATTTCTGCTATAGTCAAATCACCCAACAGCTATGAAGTGCCACACGGGCTACCCCTGAGCCCAGAGTTGAGAAGAAAAGATGGCTGCCAATAAGCAGAAACCACACCAGTAATTTGAACAGGAAAATTCTACATAAAAAATTGTTAATTAACCAAAGATGACTAACCACTAAAAGGAGTAGAAAAGACTCTTGAGGGATATAGAAGTAGAAAATGCAGAGAGCAGACCTGCCTCCCAGGCAGACAGAAAGTGATCCAGAACTAGGAACTTAAATGGGCCCCACTGAGATTCAGACCTCTTTAGAGAGTGGGGCCCCTGCAGGAACCTGGGGCCTCCTGGGTCTGGGGCGCATTCCTGGGCTGCTCAGTAGGAGAGGTCCATCAGTTGAGGGGAAGGTACTGTATTTACACAGCTGACCCTCTTTCCCTCTTCAGGTCTTTGCTCAAATATCCCATTTTCAGAGACCTTTTTAGACCTCATTGTTTAAACTTGCATCCCCACCCTGATACCATTCCTACTTATGCCCACTCATACCTTGTGTCCTCATCATTGGACATACTCTATCATACACTTCACTGCCTTATATGCTGTCTGCCTCTGCCACGGGCAGGAAGTTTTGTCCAGCTTATTCATTATGAGGCCACAGCATCAAGAACCATGCCTGGCACATAGTAGGAGCCCAGTGAACATTTATTCAGTACTGGCTGAATCATTATTAGGGTTAATCTTCATCATCTAATATAGATCAGAAACTGTTTGCCAGCCTCCTCATCAAGTGTGTGGTCCAGTTGGAATTGATACAGACCATTGACAACATCGTGTTCTACCCGGCAACAAGCAAAAAGGAAGACGCAGAGCACATGGTTGCTGCCCAGGTAACAAGAGCAGACCCCGAGAAGGGCACTCTTGCCCGTGGGGGGTTGCACAGATGCAGTGGTGTGCTGGAGCCGGCTTATCTGGCTCTCAGGAGCCTATCAAGCTTATCTCTTCCCAGCGCCATGTTCAACATATTGGCAGCTTGAAACTGGCCAGGATGGAAGTTTTTGCACCACAGCTATCAGCAAACACTAAAAATCAGGGTTTTTTATTTCTCTCCAGAGAGCCAATTTACCAGCATACCACTGCTCAGATGCCACCTCCCACCTTGAATGTTATTAATTATGGGGTCTATTTCTCATAATTGGTATGTAATTTAGCCATAAATAACTGAGAGGGAAATATATGTGGATAACAATACCAGTTTTTCCTTGAGAAAGTTCACTTTATTTATTAAGAGAGAGAGAGAGAGAGAGAGAAGAAGGGGGGGGAGCATCAACTTGTTGCTCTACCTTGGTTGTGTACCAATTGATTTCTTCTCATATGTGCCTTGACTGGGGATCAAACTTGTGACCCCGGGCTCAAACCGATAACCTCAATGCTCTGGGTCAATGCTCTTAACCACTGTACCTCCACCAGACATGTGAGATAATTTAGTTCTTGTTTTGTATATTCCATCTTCTATATGCACAGCATTCTTTGAAATAGAGAATTGTGTCCAAAATAGGGATAGTTCCTTACACCATGATTATAAGCTTAAGTGCCTCAGGCTAGCAGATCCTATGAGTGCGTGTGGCAGACTGAGTGGGACTGTGACAGAAAGCTTCAGACCAGTCGGGGCCGAAGCCACCTCCCAGCTCCAGTGGTGTGTTGCTGTAGGGGAGCCAAGTCATGCGGCCTTCCAGCTTTTCAAGAGAAACCGGGATCAAAATTTCACCTTATCGGCCCTGGCCGGTTGGCTCAGTGGTAGAGCGTCGGCCTGGTGTGCAGAAGTCCCGGGTTCGATTCCCGGCCAGGGCACACAGGAGAAGCTCCCATCTGCTTCTCCACCCCTCCCCCTCTCCTTCCTCTCTGTCTCTCTCTTCCCCTCCCGCAGCGAGGCTCCATTGGAGCAAAGATGGCCCGGGCGCTGGGGATGGCTCCTTGGCCTCTGCCCCAGGCGTTAGAGTGGCTCTTGTCGCGACAGAGCGACGCCCCAGAGGGGCAGAGCGTCGCCCCCTGGTGGGCGTGCCGGGTGGATCCTGGTCGGGCGCATGCGGGAGTCTGTGTGACTGTCTCTCCCCGTTTCCAGCTTCAGAAAAATACAAAAAAAATAAAATAAAATAACAAAAAAAAATAATAACCTTATTAAGTGCTATAATTACTGATAAACAAAAACACATCTGTGGGGTAGATCCAGAGCACAGACTGGCTTTCTTTCTTTTTTTTAGTGTACAATTCAGTGGTTTTAGTATATGCACAGAGTTGTACAAATATTACCACCGTCTAATTCCAGAATATTTTTTGTCACTGCAAAAAGGGAAGTCCTACCGTTAACATTCACTTCCCATTCCTTCCTGGCTCCAGCCCTCGGCAACCACTAATCAAGTCTACTTGATGTCTCTGTATTTGCCTAATGGATTGTTCATATTAATGGGATCATGTAGTATGTGAGTGTTGGTGCCTGGCTTCTTTAATGTAGCATAATATTTTCCAGTGTCATCCATGTTGTAGACTATATCAGTACTTTATTATTTTTATATATGACTAAGTAATATTCCATAGTATGGTTATACCACATTTTGTTTATCCGTACATCAGTTGATGGACATTTGGGTTGTTTTCATTGTCTGGCTCTTATAAATAATTCTGCTATGACATTTATTTATAAGTTTTCATGTGGGCATATGTTTTTAATTCTCCTGATCTAGGAGTGAAACTGCTGGGTCATATGGTAACTCTAAGCTTACCTTTTTTAAGAAATAACAGACTGTTTCCAAAGCAGCTGCAGTTTTTCGTTCCCATCAGCATGTATGATGATTTCAATTTCTTCATATCCTTGCCAATGTGGTTACTATCTTTTAAAAAAATTATTTGGGGCCTGACCAGGCGGTGGCGCAGTGGATAGAGCGTCGGACTGGGATGCAGAGGACCCAGGTTCGAGACCCTGAGCTCACCAGCTTAAGCGCGGGCTCATCTGGTTTGAGCAAAAGCCCACCAGCTTGAACCCAAGGTCGCTGGCTCCAGCAAGGGGTTACTCAGTCTGCTAAAGGCCCGCGGTCAGGGCACATATGAGAAAGCAATCAATGAACAACTAAGGTGTTGCAACGCGCAATGAAAAACTAATGATTGATGCGTCTCATCTCTCTCCGTTCCTGTCTGTCTGTCCCTGTCTATCCCTCTCTCTGACTCACTCTCTGTCTCTGTAAAAAATAAATTAATTAATTTAAAAAAATTTTTTTTTAATTATTTTGGTCATCCCAGGGAGTGTGAAGTGGTATCACTGTGTTTTTTGTTTTTTGTTGTTTTTTTTTTCTAAAAACTGATGATACTGAATATCTTTGGTGCTTTTAACCATTTCTCTGTCTTTGGAGAAAGGTCTATTCAAATCCTTTGCCTACTTTTAAATTGGATTATTTATCTTTTTATCATTGAATTGTAAGAAGTTTTTATATATTCTGGGTATGAGGCCCTTCCAGACATGCTTGCAACTCTTTTCTCCCATTCTCTGCGTTGTCTTTTCAGTTTCTTGATTTTAATAAAAAAGTCCAATTTACTATTTTTCTTCAGACATTTGAACTTTTAGTGTTATCTCTAATAAAGCATTGCCTAATTCAAGGTCGCAAAGATTAGACCTGTGTTTCTCTTAAGAGTTTTATAGCTCTTGCATTTAGGTTTTTGATTCATTTTTGAGTTAACTTTTCTATGTGATGGGAGATAGGCGGTTTACCTTTATTCTTTTGCACCTGGATATCCAGTTGTCCCAGCACCATTTGTTAAAAAGACTGTTTTCCCCCCCAGGTGTTGTTCTGGCACCCATGTTGAAAATAATTGACCATAAAACAAGCATCTGTTTCTGGACTCTCAGTTCTGTTCCATGGATCTGTGAGTCTTATCTTTATGCCAGTTACCACACTATGTTGATTGCTGCAGCTTTTTACGAAGTTTTGACATTGGGAAATATAAGTCTTCCAACTTTGTGCTACCTTTTCTTTTAATGACTTTATTTGAGCCAAACTGATGGCATTGCTAGGAGGCAAGAACCCAAATGCTCCTCTTTTTTTCAAGAAATTTTGGCTGCTTTTTGTCTCTTGCTTTTCCATATGAATTTTAAGATATCTTGTTGATTTCTGCAAAGTCATTAGGATTTTGATAAGGATTATGTTGACTCTAAAGATCAATTTGGAGAGTATTGCAATCTCTGCCCCTTTTGTAACCGTTGGCTTTTTTAAAAATATTTTATTTTATTGATTTTTAGAGAGATAGGAAGAGTTCTGTTCCATGGATCTGTGAGTCTTATCTTTATGCCAGTTACCACACTATGTTGATTGCTGCAGCTTTTTACGAAGTTTTGACATTGGGAAATATAAGTCTTACAACTTTGTGCTACCTTTTTTTTTATGACTTTATTTGAGAGAGAGAGAGAGACAGGACCATTGATCTATTCCCATATGTGCCCTGACCAGGGATCAAACCAGCAACCTCTGTGCTTTGGGACAATGCTCTAACCAACCAAACTATCCAGCTAGGGCTTGTAACCTCTGGCTTATAAGGAGGATGTGGTCCATTCCTAGAAGGCTCAAGAAATATAAAATCCGTGATTACATCTCATATGTTAGGCAACATATTCAATAAAAATATCTAACATTTCATACATTTTTTTAAGAATTTTATTTATTAAAAAAAATTTTTATTTATGATTTATATTTATTGTGTTTACATAGATTCAAGTGTGCCACCAAATATATCTCCCCCCACCCCTGTGTTCCCCTCGGTCCCCCCTCATACATGTTTTTATGAGTTTTTTTTTCCATATTGAAAACAGTTGTTGAACTTGAGTTCATTGATCACCTGATGAAGGTGAAGGTTCCAGTTGGGTGTTGCCTAATAATTTTTATCTTTCAAGAGTATTTTTAAGACCTACACCTTCTATCACGTGTATTACAGTTTGATTTTTGTCATTTTCCAATTTCTTTATAGCCTGACCAGGTAGTGGCACAGTGATTAGAGTTAGACTGGGACACAGAGGACCCAGGTTCAAAACCTCGAAGTCACAGTCTTGAGCATGGGGTCATCACTGGCTTGAGCCCAAAGGTCACTGTCTTAAAGTCCAAAGTCGCTGGCTTTAGCTCAAGGTCACTGGCTAGCACAAGGGATCACTCACTCTGCTGTAGTCCCCTGGTCAAGGCACAAATGAGAATGCATTCCGTCGGCCTAGCGTGCGGAGGACCCGGGTTCGATTCCCGGCCAGGGCACACAGGAGAAGCGCCCATTTGCTTCTCCACCCCTCCGCCGCGCTTTCCTCTCTGTCTCTCTCTTCCCCTCCCGCAGCCAAGGCTCCATTGGAGCAAAGATGGCCCGGGCGCTGGGGATGGCTCTGTGGCCTCTGCCTCAGGCGCTAGAGTAGCTCTGGTCGCAACATGGCGACGCCCAGGATGGGCAGAGCATCGCCCCCTGGTGGGCAGAGCGTCGCCCCTGGTGGGTGTGCCGGGTGGATCCCGGTCGGGCGCATGCGGGAGTCTGTCTGACTGTCTCTCCCTGTTTCCAGCTTCAGAAAAAAAAAAAAAAAAGAGAATGCATTCAATGAACAACTAAGGAGACTAAGGAGTCGCAATGAAGAATTGATGCTTCTCATCTCTCTCCCTTCCTATCTGTCCCTATCTGTCTCTCTCTGTCTATCACCAAAAATAAGAAAAGAAAAAAAAGAAAAAGAGGACAGTGCAATCCTCTAGTTAAGTAATTAGAGAAATACACTCTTCTGTTCGTGCCGTGAAAGCAAACTAACAAAACTGAAACTTGGGCCGCAAAGCCCATCATCATGCAGAGCTCAGTATCTTCTCTCACCAGCCAAAGAACAGAGTCTAAATGGAAAATAGTTCAGAGTGTTGAGGACTGTAGTCTATCTTCCACAGAGGATGACTTTTGGAGAGTTCTGACTGCCTTTATCTGATAGTACAATGTCCAGAACCACTGTCTTCTTTACTTAGCTCTCTATCCTCCTCTCTCTACTCTCTCTAGCAAGACACGCTGGATGCGGACATCCACATAGAGACGGAGGACCGGGGCATGTATAAGTATATGTCTTCCCAGCACCTCTTCAAGCTGTTGGACTGCTTGCAGGAGTCCCATTCATTCTCAAAAGCCTTCAACTCCAATTACGAACAGCGAACTGTCCTGTGGCGAGCAGGTAAGGAAGGACACACAGCAGACAAGACAGATGGCCAGAGGGGTCATTATCCTAAAACCTTAAAGCCTTTGAGAGATTTCTGATACTGTAAACATAGCTGGAATAACTTACCCAGTATTTTCATGCTTGAGGGAGAAAGAGAGGAAATGCTTTATACATTTTATCCCTGTACCAGGAATATTGCCTGGCAAATGAGAGATTCTTCGCAAGGTTTTGATGGAAAAACATTGAAAGTTAGAGAATTGAATTGACATATAGCAAGTCAAAATTTTTACATTAGATTAAAATTATATAGATAAATATGATATAGTA
The DNA here is from genome assembly GCF_036850765.1 of Saccopteryx bilineata. Lineage (NCBI taxonomy): Eukaryota > Metazoa > Chordata > Mammalia > Chiroptera > Emballonuridae > Saccopteryx > Saccopteryx bilineata. Next base: position 192,578,884 of record NC_089495.1, on the reverse strand, counting down.
AGCGTGGTAGTCTAGAAGAAACAGAAAGCATTCATACACAAATCTTGGAGTGATGGTGGAAGGCTCATCTTTTGACATTGCACAAAAGTGAAGAATTATACTTCATGTAATATTTGTATTGTTACCGTTACTTTACTTTTATCCCCAAATGCCTCCTTTAAGCCACAGTGTCTTTGCCTATGATAAGGTATTGCCTATGAGAGTGGTTTACACATTTTTGTGGTTGATTGGTACTGTGTTGTTTATAAAAATATGTTCTTATGTGTGCTTTGTGGAAAAAAAAAATCTTGCAACATGCTGAATTCTTAAGAGCTATTATTCTTGAGAAGCTGAAACATGGCTTCCACAGCCAGTGAGGGAGAGGTCAGGGGAGAGGAGTCCGGGGAGGGAGGGGTGAAGAGTGTCTGCAGGAGGGTGAGCTGTCCTGTCCTGACGGCCCTTGCCTGGGATCACAGACAGGCCTTATTAAGAATGTGAGCCATGTTACTATTTTTTTAAGTAATGGATTAGGTTCCCAGGTGATCTTTCAGCATTAACCTACAAATGCGCACAATTTCAGTGACTATCTGATCTCTAGGTTTTAAGGGCAAGTCTAAACCCAATCTTCTAAAACAAGAAACCAGCAGCCTGGCCTGTTGTCTGAGGATCCTATTTCGGATGTACGTTGATGAGAATCGCAGGGATTCCTGGGAAGAAATACAGCAGCGACTTTTAAAGTAAGAAAATTGGTTTCCTATTAAATTTCTTTTGTGTGTTTTTTTTGTTGTTGTTGTTTTCATTGATTTTAGAGAGAAGCATTCATTTGTTGTTCCACTTAGTTGTGTGCTTGTTGGTTGCTTCTCTTATGTGCCCTGACTGGGGATCAAACTTGCAACCTTGACATATTTAGATGATGCCCTAACCAACTGAGCTATTTGGCCAGGGCAAAAAATGAAGTTTTTGTTTTTTGTTTTTGTTTTTTAATTTTTTATTTATTCATTTTAGAGAGGAGGGGGGCAGAGAGAGAGAGAGAGAGACAGGAGAGACAGAGAGAGAGAAGGGGGGAGGAGCTGGAAGCATCAACTCCCATATGTGCCTTGACCAGGCAAGCCCAGGGTTTCAAACCGGCGACCTCAACATTTCCAGGTCGACACTTTACCCACTGTGCCACCACAGGTCAGGCAAAAAAATGAAGTTTTTTTTGTTTGTTTGTTTTTTTGACAGAGACAGAGAGTTCCAGTCTGATGCTCTATCCACTGCGCTACCGCCTGGTCAGGCCAAAAAATTAGGTTTTAAAAAACAGTTTTCCACCTGACCAGGCGGTGGCACAGTAGATAGAGCACCCAGGTTTGAGACCCCGAGGTCTCCAGCTTGAGCGCGGGCTCATCTGGCTTGAGCAAAAAGCTTACCAGCTTGGACCCAAGGTCGCTGGCTCAAGCAAGGGGTTACTTAGTCTGCTGAAGGCCCGCGGTCAAGGCACATATGAGAAAGCAATCAATGAACAACTAAGGTGTCGCAACGAAAAACTGATGATTGATAATTCTCATCTCTCTCCATTCCTGTCTGTCCCTGTCTATCCCTCTGAGTCCCTCTCTCTCAGTCTCAATTAAATAATAATAATAATAATTTTCCTCCTGACCAGTGGTGGCACAGTGGATAAAGTGTTGACCTGGAACACTGAGGTCACCTGTTCAAAACCCTGGGCTTGCCCAGTTAAGGAACATACAAGAAGCAAATATGAGTTGATGCTTCCTGCTGTCCCCCTTTCTCTTTCTCCTTGCTCTAAAATCAATAAAATCTTAATAATTAATTTTCCTTGATGTGGAAGTCAGTAAGTTTTACTGCAAAAAAGCAAGATATAAAACTGCTTACTATTTTCAGCATTATTTTTTTTAAGTCATAGACAAAAGAGTTAGAAGGAAATAGGCCAAAATACTGTCATGTGTCCCTTAGGATAATGGAATTATGGGTATTTTCCTCCTTTATACTTTTTGTTTTGTTTTTTGTATTTTTCTGAAGTGAAAAGCAGGGAGGCAGAGAGACAGACACACATGCGCCGGACCGGGATCCACCCAGCATGCCCACTAGGGGGTGATGCTCCGCCCATCTGGGCCATTGTCATTGCAACTGAAGCCATTCTAGCACCTGAGGCGGAGGCCATGGAGCCGTCCTCAGCACCCGGGCCAACTTTGCTCCAATGGAGCAAAGAGAGGGGGAAGGGTGGAAAAGTAGAAGGACGCTTCTCCTGTGTGCCCTGGCTGGGAATCGAACCCGGGACTTCCACATGCCCAGCCGACGCTCTCCTGCTGAGCCAACCAGCCAGGGCTCCTCCTTTATACTTTCATGCACTTTTCAGCTATCTTACAATGAGAATATATGACTAACAAGTCATAAACTTTAAAAATTTAAAGAATTAAAAGAACACCAGTAGCTCATTTCAACTTAAACCCAAAAGAGAATTACCTACGTAGTCTTATAAAGTTGCTCTAAAGGAGATATATAAATGTTAAGTTTTTAACATAACATGTTTAAAAAATTAGCAATTGCAGCCCAACCTGTGGTGGTGCTGAGGATGGAGCATTAACCTGCAACACTGAGGTTGCCAGTTCAAAACCTGGGCTTGCCTGGTCAAGGCACATGTGGGAGTTGATGCTTCCTGCTCCTCCGCCTCTCTCTCTCTCTCTCTCTCTCCTCTTTAAAATGAATAAATATTTTTTTTTTAAATAATTAGCAATTGCATGTGATAGGAGAAGAGAAAGAAAGGCAGTTACAATTAACTGGGTAATAAGTGCTTGTGCTTTTTGTGCCCCAGACACTGATTGAGCTCAGGCTGTGTGCCAGGTCTGAGCTCAGCCAGCATTCCACATACTTAGTTCATTTAATCTTCACAACAGCCCCTTGAGTTTGGTACAGTTATTTATTTATCCCCATTTTACAGATGAGGAAACTGAGAGGCTCAGTGATATGCTCAAAATGGCACAGCCAGAACAGGTGCTCAGTAAAGACTCATTGCAAGAATAGAGTGTTCTCTACTGTAGTTGAGTGTGAGCTGTTAATCTGTGTTCATGTGCCCCCTCTCTGATTCTAGCGTGTGCAGTGGAGCTCTGGCCTATTTCATCACGGTGAACTCTGAAAGCCATCGGGAGGCTTGGACAAGCCTTCTGCTGTTACTTCTAACAAAAACCCTCAAAATAAGTGATGAAAAGGTATAAACAAGGAAACTCTGTTGTCTCCACTAGAACATGGGTTTGGGCTGGCTTTTTACTCAGAGTTTGAGGTAACCGTTTTCTCAATTCTTCCAAGGATGGGTCACATGACTAGCACCGTTCTAGACGCATTGGAGAGTTCATTACAAACAAGGGATGCCTTAGGTTACTGGGGTTTTTTCTCTCAAAGAACCCGTTGAGAAAGGCTGAAGTTGAACTCATCATGCATGTCGCTGTTAAACAGCTATGGTGATTTTCAGTGTGGCTGTGTTGGGGAAAAGGGTTGAGATTGGGCAACACTGGTTTAGCACTGGGAACTTGCTTTACTAAAAATAAGTTGACTGGTAGCAAGGCTATCCCCAGATAATTTGTGTTTGGAATTAAATATAAGGAAAAGAAGTTTTAATTGGCAAAATTTTTGCACTAACTTTCTAATAGCAAAAAACAAAAACAAAGTACCAATATTGCAAGAAGTTCCAAGGTGAGATAAATACTTATGAAAAACTAGTGCCAAAAAATAGTTCTATGTCTAATTTTCTCTCTCCATTTTTTCCCCCACCTCAAGTTTAAAGCACATGCTTCAAAGTACTACCCCTACTTGTGCGAAATTATGCAGTTTGACCTGATCCCTGAGCTGCGAGCAGTTCTGCGCAAGTTCTTCCTACGGATAGGTGTTGTGTATAAGATATGGATTCCAGAAGAGCCGTCACAGGTTCCAGGGACCATGTCACCAATGTGGTAGCCCTGGTCCCCGCATGCCCCTGCTCCTTCTCTGCAGAATGTTCACCATGTCACCTCTGCCTGGCACATCTCCTGAAGGGGCAGATCGTAGAAACGAGAAGTCGGCATCTTAGAGCTCAGTATGGCCTGGATAAAGATGGCCTCCGTGCCGGTCCCATCAGAATCCCTGACTAAGGAGTGTGGTATTTTATTAAACTGTTACGTGCCCAGTTAACACAGTAGGTGGGGAGTCTGTTTCATTTCTGCCATTCCATTTTACTGACTGAACTATCAGACCTGTCACTGCTCATGCCGTCATTTTCTAGGAAAGTCCCCTGATTGGCTGTAACAGTTTTGCCAGAGGAAGTTGCTCTCCTTGAAAATGCTAGACACAACTGTATAGTTTCGTGATTATTAGAGGGTCTGTTAATAAAATTTCTTGTAACAGCTAAGTGCCACCTACAATATGCTGGGTTTTTTGTTGTTTGAGTGTGTTGGAGAAGTTTGATTGTTTTTGTCAGTTGTGAGTCAGCTGTAGTTAAATTAGTTTGGGGATTGTTAGGGGACAAAGGGATTTTTTTCATTTTCTTTATGTCTGAGTGATTTTTAAAGTATTTTACAAAAATATGTTATTGAAGGTGTGATTGAAGGCAGAGATTAGTAATTAAGTTAGAAGAAAGAGCTTGCAAGGTTAAAGAAAATGTGCCTCCTGACTTCCTGTTTTAGTAACTTGAGGAGAAAAAGTCTATAGGAAAAAGTTAAAAGTTTAATGAAGATGATTTTAGCCTTCCTTGAAGTGAGTATTTGTGGTCGATGGGTATTAACTTAAAATTTCCAGAATACATTGTCCATCTCACACGCTCTGAAATCTAATATATGAAATAGTAATGAAGATAAAGTAGTAATTTAACAGAGTTAATTTATATTTGAGTGAAACTTTTATTTTTACCTCAGAATAGCGAGTGTACCAATTGTTAGTATCCCTGCTCCGCACAGTCCCCATTACAACAGGGCCCTCGAGGGAGGGACAGAGTGTGTGCATGGCTGCTCCCGAGCCTCCTTAGGCACGTGTCCTGAGTTGAGTCAGAGTAGACCTGTGCTGTTGTGGGGCCAGTACAGGTGATCTTGACATTGGCAGGAGGTGACATGCTCTCAGTGCTTCTGTTACTTTGAGCCTAAGAGTTGAATTCTTTAGAAGATTAGATTCTGAGGCCCTTTTTATGTTAATGATGGTGCAATATTCTTAGCTGCAATAGAACTGATTTATGATGCACCTTATGTAAAAGTGGGCAGTATACGAGTGTGGCCCAAAGCCTGCCTGCGAGCAGTATAGTTGGAAGTCTAATTTATTCTTAGTCCATGAGAAAGAGAACACACACTTCACTGTCTGCCTTCTCATCCACTGCTCGCCTAGAGCAGCATTCAGCGTTAGAAAAAGCGTTAGACAGACTCACTATTAAAGCATTCAGACTTCAGCCTGCGCCCTTTAGTCCTGTAAATTGGGTTGTATTGATGTCAACTCTCGTGCCTTAGAAGTTAGTAAGTTGGGAACCTGTCTATAAAATCAGATATTTTTTCTTTATAGAGAAAGATTTCTGGTGCTTTTGTTTACTAAGAAACAGATTTCTTAAATGTTTTTGTTTTTCATAGCCTTGAGAAATGTGTGAGTTGGGCCAGCAGTACTCTGTCTACTATTTCCTTTCCCCAAAATGTGTTTTTATTTCTTTACCAAAGAAAAAAAGGTTTATGTTTTTACATTATTTACATACGTTTAAGAGGAGCTATATAACTTATCAGGAAGGGACTTTGGGAGAATATTTTACTGTGAATGGAAAATGTTAGCACATTTGACTGACTTGTCTTGAATCTGTTATATCTTGATACTGCAACATGGAAGCTCTGTTCTAAGACTCACTCCCTGGTACTATGGTTCGTCACCACCTCAACAAGTCAGTCATCTCCCTCAACATTTGTACTAAAGGTATGAATGGGAACATTGCATGTTCATTACATTTTCTGTACAGTGGCATCCCTGAGATTTTTCCTTTCCTTCTGAGGTTGTCATGTGGCATTTTCTTCATTGAAGGTGACTCCAAGACTTTTCCAGTATATTCCTGTCTTCTTAGTTTTTGCCTCCTTTTGCAGAGTAAGAAATGTGTAGCACAATCTGTTACATGCGAAAACATTCAGGCTTTGTTTGTTTTTTAACATTTTTTTATTTATTGAGAGAGAGGGGAAGGAGTGGGGAGAAAGAGGAACATCGATCTGTTCCTGTATGTACCCTGACCGGGAATCAAACCAGCAACCTCTGTGCTTCAGGATGACACTTTAACCAACCGAACTATCCAACCAGGGCTTCATTTCTTGTCTTTTAAACAATTCAATTTTCTGAATGAAGCATTTGAACCGTACCAATGTGGACTTTTAAAAACTGAGTGTAAAACTATTGAGGGTAATTTTTCTTGTTGATGGACCATGACCTAGAGAGGAAATTCCTTACCTCCAGTAATAAGCCATTCAGCCTAAATTCTACTTTGTGAGTAAATCTGTTCTATCTCATGGTAAACGTGGCTTGTGCCACTCAAACACTAGTGAAAGGGTGGGTATGACTCGGCAGCACTGGACCAGGACACCGTTTATTACTAACAGGGAGAAGAGCGAAGCATTTCCAAGGCCTTATTTCTTCTCAGAATGCTTTAAGTGTTGATTATATGTGCTGGGTCTCTAGAGAAGTTTTTATTTGTTACAATACTGCTGCTTTGAGCAATTTTGTTCTTCTTCATTGTCCTTTATGGAAAACACCAGCTTTGGTATCTTAACAACAAACAAATGGGAAATTTTATTTTAAAGATGCATCTTTAGAATCAAACACACATTTTCCTTGATACTCGTTGCATACAACCAAAGAACGTACATTATGGAAATTATATAATAATATCTGGAAACACAGAATTTTCCTCTGACAAGTGACTTTTGTACAAAATGCAAAAAAAATTTTTTTTGTTGTTTTTCTTTTGTGGTTATGGCTATACATTTAGTAGTCTTTAATAGTTATTAAAGGAACCTAATAGTTATTAAAGGAACCTGTTGACAAATATAAGTATGACCATCTCATTCAAATGTTTGTTGTTATGATGCAAATGGATATTGTTTTAAACAAAAGCTGGATTCTCAATACCACATTTTCTGAATTCTGTTTCTATATTTATGTTAAGGTAGACATAGCTTGAACTCATGAAATCCTGGAGTTTTGCTATCAGCAGCTTTGTAGTTTGGGAAACAAAGAAACCAAAGCTGAATATTTAAAAGAATGAATATATCTGGAAATCCTTGCTGTCAAAAAAAGACACTCATCAAAAGTATAGTTTTTCTCAGTGTTCTAATTTTTTAAAAATTTTCTCTGCATATTTGCATCCAATTTCTTTATGTGCACAATGTGTGTTTTACCTCCTTAAAATGCCTAAACATTAATAGCTACTTTTGTTTAATCTATACACAATGATTAAGTGCATTTAATATTGGTAATTTAATGTAAAGCATTCCTTACCCAATGGATGTATACATTTTTGAAAGAATAAGCAAAATTATATAATATGAAATGCTATGTAAAGTTTTCTATGTAAAAATATTATGTATAATACTGTTAAAATATCCCATGCTTTAATCAGGTGGTAAATCAATAAAGTTTTAAAAAGTACAGTAAAACTTTTTAATGTAGTAATATGTATATCAAGCCATAGTTTGGGTTAGTTCTTATGGCAAATTATATTTGTAGTATTAATGGGAGAATATTAATTGTGCATTTTAGTTTTTTTTAATACCATTTATTTCCCTTTTTTCCTTACCTCCCCCAACCCCATAAAAGAGAAAATATCCAGTCTAACCAGGTGGTGATGTAGCAGATGGAGCTTCGACCTGGGATGCTGAGGTCCCAGGTTTGAAACCCTGAGGTCGCTGGCTTGACCAAGGGGTCAACTGGCTTGGCTGGAGCTTCCCCCCACCCCCACCCCAGTTAAGACGCATATGAGAAGCAATCAATGAACAACAAAAGTGTCACAACTACAAATTGATGCTTCTCATCTCTTGCCCTTCCTGTCTCTGTCTCTCACTTAAAAAATGAGAGAGAGAAAATCTAGTCATGAGACGATTCTTATCTCTTGAATCCACTTTCATTAATTAGTTTGATCAGTGTGTTCCTGAGAAAAGACAGAAATCCCCTCTTGCAGGCCAGAGGGCCAGATTGCAGAGGGAGACTCGCACACTAGCCAGCTGGTCATTGAGTGGGAGGCAATTCTGAGGTTCACACAGGGTGCCCACGTATGAAAACAGTCAACTCAAGGCTTGGCTTTACTGCCTCTGAATGCTGAAATATTCTAAAGTTGTAAATCACTGTACTCAAAATACTCCACTACAGAAATTGACTAATGTGTAGTCATCTTTATTGATTCACTGGAGCAAAATTACTCTGTGGTACTATATTTCAGGAACTACCGGTGAAGACCAAAAGAAGACAGCTCTTTATTTTGGAAAAGATTTCTAAAAGGTCCATCTCTTCAGAGCAGACAGTGCCTGGGTTTCATCTGGAGCAGCGGTTTTCAGTTCTGCCCCAGGGACAAAGTGGCAATGTTTGGAGACACTTTTGGTTGCCACACCTGGGGTGGAGGTGGGGGGTACTGACATCTAGTTAATAGAAGTCAGGGATGCTGCTGAACAGCCCCACCACGAGGGATTACCCAGCCTCAATACCAAGAGCACTAAGGTTGAAAAGACCTTTCTTAACTAAAGTGACTTCTTTCTTCTGAGTCTAAGAAGCCTTCCTCAGCTTGGTGTTGGGGAACTTAAAAGTCCATCTGTCGCAGAGATTTTCAACTTTCTTTGGCCTTCTTGAAAAAAAAGTCTCTTATACTTACCCATTTTATGAAGGAGAGCATGCTGGTTGGGGAAGGGCTGGCTCTACTTTATTTAAAGTGCTACTTATTTAAGCATTTTGAAAGTTAATTTCAGCATTATACTGCATTTGTACCCTGCCAACAGACCGGAACATATTTTAGGCAAAAGTACATTTCCTTTTTTGAAGGACCAGAGTGGTTCCCAGGAATTTTTGCAAACCTATGTAAACATGCCTGTTGTCCCGTTTAAGAAATTAATCCTTGGTTAGTTATTTGTGTCATTCCTTAGGAGTTTCCAACTTAGTATATGCAACTATGTGCACAGCAAAAGGAAAGGAGAGAGGGTGGGGACACCCCATTCTGGCAAAAATTATTTTAGTATTATTTTTTAATGCTATTTCCAAACAAAAGCTAACCTTATCTAGTATTCAACTAAAGATTAAGTCTTTGAGGGTAATTTTATATAATAATTTTCATCTCTTCCAGAGACTCCCTATCTTTCATAAAGCTTTGATAGCCTCCTCCTTCATTAATCTAATTCGGATTTGCTTAAAGAATCTATCTTGCACCTGACCTGTAGTAGTGCAGTGGATAAACCTCCGGCCTGGAATCCCAAGGTTGCTGGTTCGAAACCCTGGGCTGCCCTGGTCAAGGCACATACAACAAGCAAGCAATGAACAACTAACTAATGAGTTGATACTTCTGTTCCATGCTCCCCTTTCTCTCCTCTGTAAAATCAATAAATAAAGTATTTTTTAAAAAAGAATTTATCTTGATTTACATCTAAGAAATACCCGTTACCTGAAACTAATATAAAACAATATTGAATGTGAACTGTAATTGAAAAATTAAAAAAAGAGAAAGACCCAGGTATTTTAGTAAACATGTTCACTTAAGTGGATTTGAGCTCAAATAATGGCATATTGCCTTTCTTCTCCAAAGTACTATGGGTTTATGACAGGTCAAGAACCTATGGCTCGCGAGGCAGATGTGGCTCTTTTGATAGCTGCGTCTGGCTCGCAGACAAATCTTTAATAAAAAAAATAATAATGTTAAATATATAAAACATTCTCATGTGTTACAATCTATTCATTTCCTACCATTCTTGTTCATGGTTGCGGGTGGCTGGAGCCGATCACAGCTGTCCTGCAGGACAACACCAAATTTTTATTGGATGATGTGTAATGTACATGGGTCGTTGTATGGCTCTCATGGAATTACATTTTAAATTATGTGGCGTTCATGGCTCTCTCAGCCAAAAAGGTTCCTGACCCCTGGTTTATGAGAAGCAAGCAAAAACCAAGCACTGCCAATAGGCAAGGTCAGTGGACAGGTCGTGGAAGCTGGAAGGAAGAGAACTGTGCAGAAGGGTTTGTGCTAACTTCGCCCTTTTAGGTATTAGCAAAAAACCTGCAACCTTTGTGTGCCGGGTTGATGTTCTAACCCAGTGGTAGTCAACCTGGTCCCTACCTCCCACTAATGGGCATTCCAGCTTTCATGATGGGCGGTAACAGCAACCAAAGTACAAATAAAAAAATAGATTTAACTATAGTAAGTTGTTTTATAAAGATTTATTCTGCCAAACTTAGCAAAAATCTGACATCAAGTACTTGGTAAGTAATTATTATTATATGCTTTAACTTGATGTAACTCTGCTTTATAAATTTTATAAAGTAAAGTTACTTCCCTACTTTATAAATCACCATTACTGTGGAACTGGTGGGCAGTTAAAAAATTTTACTAACAGATACAAAAGTAGGTGGTAGGTATAAAAAGGTTGACTACCCCTGCTCTAACCAATTGAGCTATCCTTCCTGGGGAGTACAGTGGTACCATGAGGTACGAGTTTAATTCGTTCTGCAACCGAGCTTGTAAGTCAGTCAACTCGTATATCAAATAAGTTTCTCCCATTTAAAATAACTGAAATAGCCTGACCTGCGGTGGCACAATGGATAAAGCATCGACCTGGAATGCTGAGGTTGCCGGTTCAAAACCCTGGGCTTACCTGGTCAAGGCACATATGGAAGTTGATGTTTCCTGCTCCTCCCCACCTTCTCTCTCTCTCTCTCTCTCTCTCTCTCTCTCTCCTCTCTCTCTAAAAATGAATGAATAAATAAAATAACAAATAGATTTAATCCATTCCAGCCCATGAAATATCCCCAAACCATCCTAAATTATGAAAAGAGACATTTTTTTTTAATTTTTATTTATTTTTTATTATTTATTCATTTTAGAGAGGACAGAGAGAGGGAGAGAGAGAGGCAGAGAGAGAGAGAGAGAGAGACAGGGGAGAGGAGCTGGAAGCATCAACTCCCATATGTGCCTTGACCAGGCAAGCCCAGGGTTTCGAACCGGTGACCTCAGCATTTCCAGGTCTACGCTTTATCCACTGCACCACCACGGTCAGGCTGAAAAGAGACATATTTAATTAAGAAACACACATGTGTACTTTACCAATGCATAACAAAATATATGAAATAAAAGAAAAAAGTGTTATTTAGTACTAAGTACTACTGTATTCTTACTTTGGAGACATGAGTGCAGCTAACAGAGGTGAATGGTGGAGGAGGAGGGAGGGAGGAAGGGATGCAGGCACTGTAGACACGTAAACTAAAACTGCATTTTCTTTAAACAAAACTAAAACTGCACTTTCTTTACTTAAAATGAAACCACAGCCTGACCAGGCGGTGGCGCAGTGGATAGAGCGTCGGACTGTGATGCAGAGGACCCAGGTTCGAGACCCCGAGGTCGCCAGCTTGAGCGCGGGCTCATCTGGTTTGAGCAAAAAGCCCACAAGCTTGAACCCAAAGTTGCTGGCTCCAGCAAGGGGTTACTCGGTCTGCTGAAGGCCCGCGGTCAAGGCACATATGAGAAAGCAATCAATGAACAACTAAGGTGTTGCAATGCGCAATGAAAAACTAATGATTGATGCTTCTCGTCTCTCTCCGTTCCTGTCTGTCCCTATCTATCCCTCTCTCTGACTCACTCTCTGTCTCTGTAAAAAATTAAAAAATTAAAAAAAATGAAACCACAAAAACCTAATTGTAAAAAAATGCACTTTCTTGGAGCAACCATGACAGACCAAGCAATTCAGTCTCATACTATTCATCACCAGAACGCTGCAGCCCTGTGTAAATAGTTTCAACTTTCTCGGGAAGCAGCATGGCAGATTGGTAAATCCTGTCCAAGGAGTCCTATACTACAATCTGTCCCTTCATTTGGAGTTAACTCTCAAGGACTCCTGCCAGGACAACTTTGGCAAATGGATATTACTCATATACCTTCATACGGCAAAGAGTCCTATGTCCACGTTACAGTGGATACCTATTCTGGATTTATAGTAACCTCTGTCAGAACAGGAGAGGCTGCTAAGCATGTTATAGCTCATTGTATGCATTTTTCTATTATTGGATTTCCTAAACTGGTTAAACTGACAATGCTTCTGCATATGTAGCAAAAGCATTTACTGTATTTTGTCAAACCTTTCGAATTATGGGTATCTCTTACAATCGTTAAAGTCAAGGTATTATTAAAGTGTACCCACCAAATATTGTAAGGTCAATTTAAAAAAAATTTTTTAAGGGGGGAGTCATATCCTGGAATTCCTACGGGTCTACCATATCATGCTTTTTACTTAAAAAATTTTTAATTTCTTTTGAATGCTGATTAACAGGAGACGCCAAATCTTCTCCTGCAAACTTCTACCTTCTTTTATTTGATCCAGCTAATAACACTGTTTTGTCTTTTTCCAAATAGCTCCAGATATACGGAAAAGGTTTATATAGGCGGATGGGGATCCTCAAACCCCTCAGCGAGATCTTCTGAGCATGGCCTTTAAGGTACCAAGAGGCTGAAAAAGCCCAATAGAGATGAGGTGAATTACCAGCAGGTGAATTACCAGCTTTTAGGATATGCCCTTGGGCTCCAACGCCCCAAAGAAGTCTCATAGGAATCCATCTGGGTCCTGCTTCTATAGTGAAAAGGAAGGTCTTTGATCTAAAGCCTGCCAGGCTTACATGCCTTTGCTGTGAAGAAACAGGGACACTGGAAGGTGGGCTTCCCCCTCGCTCCTCTAAGGGAGGGTTCAGTTTCTTCCAGCCCTGCTCCAGCCACCTATGACCTAACCTTGCCCAGAATGCTGGGGTTTGCCACTGAAGGCTGAAGGTGCCCAGGGCCGTTGGCCCCATCTACGACACTGTGGACAAGCCTAGGGTATTTATTCCAAGAAGCAGGTAAACTGATCTCATTTGCACAAGGGCCACTTAACTACGTCTTGCCTGAATAGTTAGGTTTTTTTATTCTTCCCTCAAAGATCTCTGTTGTGGGTGTTGATAGTCCTATTTTCTGCTGCTTTGTTCAATATATAGTGTTTCCTTTATCCCACTCATATTTCAGGCTGGGACCTACTCCTAATTTAGAGCTCTCTCTCCCCCTTTTGCCAACTTCTATTGTGAATTTACCTTTGCCACCCAGCTTAGTGTATCCCAAGATTCTCTTTACCACGCCACAGTTGCAGAGCTCCAGGGAAAAGCAACCTGGTCTCATCTCTCCAGGCAGAAGAGAACAGAAGCTCCATCTCCACACATGCTGCAAATGGCTTTGCCAGTCTACCTGAATCATTACCAGCTAGAAGCAGCGCTCATTGGGACTTGGACATGAGCTGCAAAGTATAGAATTGTGACAACAATTCCAGTGCCATGCGACTTTTCCTGGATGTGGCCTTTTTCTGGACTCCTGCTCCTTGTGATAGCTCCTAACGGACTGAACTGGGGTTGGGTTGCATTTGCAGGGATTTGGAATGGTGTCAGTGCCAACTTGGACTTGGTGAACATGTTAAGGACACTACTCTTTTATGGATTCTTGTTGTATTGGCCAAGAGTTTGCTTAAAGGCTTTAATCACAGTAAAAAAAAAAATATATATATATATATATATGTACATATATATATTTTTTATGACCAGATAAAGACGATTTGGCACATATACACTATGGCATACTACTCAGCCATAAGAAATGATGACATCGGATCATCTACAACAAAATGGTGGGATTTTGATAACATTATACGAAGTGAAATAAGTAAATCAGAAAAAACCAAGAACTGCATGATTTCATACATTGGTGGGACATAAAAACGAGACTAAGAGACATGGACAAGAGTGTGGTGGTTATGGGTGGGAGGGAAGGAGTGAAAGGGAGAGGGGGAGGGGGAAGGGGAGGGGCACAAAGAAAACTAGATAGAAGGTGACGGAGGACAATCTGATTTTGGGTGATGGGTATGCAACATAATTGAATGACAAGATAACCTGGACATGTTTTCTTTGAATATATGTACCCTGATTTATTGATGTCACCCCATTAAAATTAATAAAAATTTACGTATAAAAAATGCACTTTCTTGCCTGACCTGTGGTGGCGCAGTGGATAAAGCGTCGACCTGGAAATGCTGAGGTCGCCGGTTTGAAACGCTGGGCTTGCCTGGTCGAGGCACATATGGGAGTTGATGCTTCCTGCTCCTCCCCTTTCTCTCTCTCTCTCTCTCTCTCTCTCTCTCCCCCCTCTCTCTAAAAATCAATAAATAAAATATTAAAAAAAAATTTAAAATGCACTTTCTTAACTTTAAACTTAACCTAAGCTTAACATTATGTATTTTATTTTAAAAAACAAAAAAACAGGCCCTGGCCGGTTGGCTCAGTGGTAGAGCATCGGCCTGGCATGCAGGAGGGAGTCCCGGGTTCAATTCCCAGCCAGGGCACACAGGAGAAGCGCCCATCTGCTTCTCCACCCCTCCCCCTCTCCTTCCTCTCTCTCTCTTTCCCTCCCGCAGCCAGGGCTCCATTGAAGCAAAGATGGCCCGGGCGCTGAGGATGGCTCTGTGGCCTCTGCCTCAGGTGCTAGAATGGCTCTGGTTGCAAAGCAACGCCCCAGATGGGCAGAGCATCGCCCCCTGGTGGGCATGCTGGGTGGATCCCGGTCAGGTGCGTGCGGGAGTCTGTCTGACTGCCTCCCCGTTTCCAACTTCAGGAAAAAAATAAAAAAATAAAATGTTACAAAAATGTAAAATAAATAAAATGTTACGGAAATGTGACAAACAAGTGTCATTAAAAAGTGCTGAAGTGCCCTGGCCGGTTGGCTCAGTGGTAGAGCGTCGACCTGGCGTGCAGAAGTCCCGGGTTCGATTCCCGGCCAGGGCACACAGGAGAAGCGCCCATCTGCTTCTCCACCCCTCCCCCCCCTTCTTCCTCTCTGTCTCTCTCTTACCCTCCCGCAGCCAAGGCTCCATTGGAGCAAAGATGGCCCGGGCGCTGGGGATGGCTCCTTGGCCTCTGCCCCAGGCGCTGAAGTGGCTCTGGTTGCAACAGAGCGACGCCCCGGAGGGGCAGAGCATCACCCCCTGGTGGGCAGAGCGTCACCCCCTAGTGGGCGTGCTGGGTGGATCCCGGTCGGGCGCATGCAGGAGTCTGTCTGACTGTCTCTCCCCATTTCCAGCTTCAGAAAAATACAAAACAAAAAAAAAAGTGCTGAAGTATGACCAGTTGAAACTTTTTCTGGGTGTTTCTTTTCAATGAAACTTGAAAGCTTCTCCCACATTGCCAACATGTCTTTCATTTCACTTGTAGAAATCACTTCCTCCGACTCTACCTCCTACTCACTACTAATCTCTTGTAGAAGCTCCCTATGTTGCATCATCTGTAGCTCCTTCAACTCCTCAGTTGAGAGTTCCTCCTTATCTTCCTCGACGAGCTCATTTAGGTCACCCTCATCTACCTCCAGACCCATCGACTTTCCGAGGGACACAATCTTCTCCAACGCTTCTACCTCGGTCTCGGTCTCTGATTCGAATCCTTTGAAGTCCCTGTCTGCAACAATATCAGGCTATAACTTTTTCCATGCTGAGTTCAAGGTTCTTCTTGTAACCTCTTGCCATGCCAAGTCAATAATGCATAAACATATCAAGATGTTGTAGCGATCTTTCCAAAACTCTTGAAGGGTTAGATTTGTATTCTCAGTCACCTCAAAGCAGCGTTGGAACAAGTACTTTGTGTAAAGCTTTTTTTTTTCCCGAAGTTGGAAATGGGGAGGCAGTCAGACAGACTCCCGCATGCGCCCAACCAGGGTCCACCCGGCATGCCCACCAGGGGGCGATGCTCTGCCCATCTTGGAGCATTGCTCTGCCGCAATCAGAGCCATTCTAGTGCCTGAGGCAGAGGCCACAGAGCCATCCTCAGCGCCTGGGCAAACTTTGCTCCAATGGAGCCTGGCTGCGGGAGGGGAAGAGAGAGACAGAGAGGAAGGAGAGGGGGAGGGGTGGAGAAGCAGATGGACGCTTCTCCTGTGTGCCCTGGCCAGCAATTGAACCCGGGACTCCTGCACGCCAGGCCAATGCTGTACCACTAAGCCAACCAGCCAGGGCAGTGTGTAAAGCTTTTTAAAGTTGGAAATGACCTGCTGATCCATAGGTTGCGAGATTGAAGTCGTGTTGGGTGGGAGGTAGAGGACTTTAACGAATTTGAACTCATCGAGAATGTCATCTTCAAGACCAGGTGGGTGGGCTGGAGCATTTTCAAAGATTAGTAATGCTTTCATCGGGAGTTTATTTTCTTGAAGATATTTCTTCACTGCAGGACCAAAGACAAGATTTACCCATTCATAAAAAAACCACAGCGCACCTGACCAGGCAGTGGTGCAGTGGATAGAGGGTCAGACTGGGATTCAGAGGACCCAGGTTTGAGACCCCGCGGTCACCAGCTTGAGCACGGGCTCATCTGGTTTGAGCAAAAGCTCACCAGCTTGGACCCAAGGTCACTGGCTTGAGCAAGGGGTTACTCCGTCTGCTGAAGGCCCGCGGTCAGGGCACATATGAGAAAGTAATCAATGAACAGCTAAGGTGTCACCACGAAAAACTGATGATTGATGCTTCTCATCTCTCTCCGTTCCTGTCTGTCTGTCCCTATCTATCCTTCTCTCTCTCTGTCACTGTAAAAAAACCAAACAAACAAAAATACAAAGAAAAAAACCTGCCGCATAACCTATGCCGTAGCATTGGTGCTCCACATAACCTGCAGTTTTTCTTTAAGAATCTTGTGACTCTTAAAGGCTAGAGGATTTTTGGAATGATACACTAGCAGTGGCTTTACAGTCACTGCTAGCATTTGCACACAATGCAAGGGTCAGATGTCAGATGATCCTTCGTGGATTTATGGCCTGGCAGCTTCTTCTCTGCGGTGATGAAAGTCCTCCAGGGCATTTTTTTCCAAAACAATCCTGTTTCATCACAGTTGAACACTTGTTGGGGGATGTAGCCTTCCTTTGCCTATATAAGTGCAGCAAACGTGCGATATACTCCTCAGCTGCCTTAAAGTCAGCACTCACAGCTTCACCATGCCTCACCACCGAGTGGATGCCAAATCTCTTGTTGAAATTTTCAAACCAGCCGTAACTTGCCTTAAACATATCTTCTGCTGCCTCTTTTGAGGTTGATGGTTCTTTCTTCTTCAAGTCACCATAAATAATACGTGCCTTTTCGCATATTACAGTCTCCGTCACTGTTCTCCTGCCAGCTCTTTCTCTTTCACCCACACCAGCAGAAGCTTCTCCATTTCTTCATGGATATTTGTCCTTAATTGGGACAAAATTATAGTTCTTTTTGCTAGATTTGCACTTTTGATGGCATCCTTTTGTTTAAGGATGGTACAAATTATAGATGTATACCAGTCGTACAGCCTTGCCAGTTCAATCACTCGTACACCATGCTCATGTTTTTCTATTATTTCTTGCTTTACTTCTATCAACATCATTCTCTTCTTCTCACCACTGTCCTTTACACTCACTTTCTTCAACCCCATGATAGCACACAAAAAAAGTTAGTAAAAAATGCAAAAATGATGCAAGAACAAGTACAGAGCACAGATTCAACTTGATTCTGCGGGTAACACGTGACAAAGAACGAGATGCTGGTGTTGTGCTGCGATACTTGACCCGTGCACCAACGCGCCAAGTAGCAGCAGCTTCTGGAATCACGACTTGTATCTCAGAATTTCGCTGAGATCTCGAACAAAACTACGGACCGAGTCACAGCTCGTATCTTAAAAAATGTTGGTCTATGCCTGACCTGTGGTGGCGCAGTGGATAAAGTGTCGGCCTGGAAATGCTGAGGTCGCCAGTTCGAAACCCTGGGCTTGCCTGGTCAAGGCACATATGGGAGTTGATGCTTCCAGCTTCTGTCTCTCCTCTCTCTCTCCCTCTGTCTCTCCCTCTCCTCTCTAAAATGAATAAATAAAAAAAAAAATTAAAAAAAAAATGTTGGTCTGCTCATATCTAAAGGCACCACTGTATATATATGTTTTTACAGACTTTTTAGAGGGGGAGGAGAGAGAGAGAAAGGGGGTGGGGAGGAACCAGAGCATCAACTCATAGTTGCTTCTGGTATATGCCTTGACCAGGCAAGCCCAAGGTTTTGAACCAACGACGTTAACATTCCAAGTCAATGCTTTATCCACGGTGTCACCACATTTCAGGCTGCATTGCGTCTTTGATGCTCACTTCAGTCCCTCCCTGAATGGGGATCTCCCACAAAGGATCTGCGGTCTGCCGGATAGCAGACAGATGTAAATTGGGTAGGGCACCGCCCCAGTGGGCGCAGAGCACAGAACAGTGCTGACATCTGCTGGCTTCCAAGCAGAAATACAAATGTGGGCTCACAAGCAGTAATTATAAAAGTTTTAAAGTTTTATGTCAAGCTAATAAGCTTTTGAATAAAACACAGTCAAATGGTAGACTTCATTAAGAAGAAATGGCATGAACCTTTAAATACCTAATAACTTCAAAATAGAAACCAAAAGTCCACTGAAGTACACTTTAACAATGACAAGCCATAATCCTGATGGGAGATTCACATGCCTTTCAGAGAACATCAAATAAAGAACATTTTAAAAATAAGGACATAAGCCCTGGCCGGTTGGCTCAGTGGTAGAGCCTCGGCCTGGTGTGCAGGAGTCCCGGGTTTGATTCCTGGCCAAGGCACACAGGAGAAGCGCCCATCTGCTTCTCCACCCCTCCCCCTCTCCTTTCTCTCTGTCTCTCTCTTCCCCTCCCGCAGCCAAGGCTCCATTGGAGCAAAGTTGGCCCGGGCTCTGAGGATGGCTCCATGGCCTCTGCTAGAATGGCCCTGGTTGCAACAGAGCAATGCACCAGATGGGCAGAGCATCGCCACCTGGTGGGCATGCTGGGTGGATCCCGGTCGGGCGCATGCGGGAGTCTGTCTGCCTCCCCGTTTCCAACTTCAGAAAAATACAAAAAAAAAAATTATAAAATAAGGACATAGAAACTCTGGCTGAGTAGCTCAGTTGGTTAGAATGTCATCTTGATACACCAAGGTTGTGGGTTTGATTCCCGAGTCAGGGTACATACAAGACTCAACCAATGAGTGTATGCATGGGTGGGTGAAACAACTAGTCAATATCTCTCTCTCCCTCTCCCTTCCTCTCTCTCTAAAATCAATGAATAAATAAATTAAAAAAAATAAGGATATAGAGGACATAATATTCAATATCTTTATTATATGCGGCTTAAGTGTCTGTTTGTCGCTGATAGCTTATTGGTTGCTTGCGTAACTGTACTAGCCAATGGGGTGAAGTTGCCACAGCTGAACGCAAATTGAATGGAAGGGGGGGGAAGGTGAACATTTGTTTGCATTGGCAATCATCTGCTTTTGAAACAATTTAAGGCTGAACGCAAATTGAGCGTGTCGGGGAAGGTGAACATTTGTTTGCATTGGCAATCATCTGTTTTACATAAAAACTATGTCTTAACGTAATTTCTTTTAAGAATGCCTCCTAGAAAATACAGCACTGAAGAGGAGAGAAAAGGAGCTAAAGCTGCACAAAAACGGCTTTCTCGACAAAAAGAAACCACTGAGCAGAGAAAGACAAGGCTTGCTTCAGTCGCAGAGCAAATGCGTCTTTCTCGTCAAAATGAGACTGATGAGCGTAGAGAAACAAGGCTTGCCTCACACCTTTATTTATTGAGTTAGCGGTGGCTCTTTGGCTCTTAAGAAATGTGCTGCCAGTGGTTTCCTTCACTGCACTCTACTTTAAGCAATTAAGCAAGTAGAAGGGGGAAACCCCGTGGGGCACTAAGCAAAGGGGCGTCCTCGCCGCCTGTCCTGGGTAATTCAGTTTGAATTAGCAGACACCTTTGCACAAATCATTTTAATTACAATTTATAATATCTAGAACAGCGGTCATTTCGTATGACTGCCGGGCTTTCTAGTTAGGGTATAGATCACCTACAGCTGATGTCCTGATTAGTGAAAGACCTCAGTGTCCCAGGCCAATGCTCTATCCACTGCACTACCCCCTGGTCGGGAGAGGCTCTACCTTCTTGATGATTAGATTTCAAAAGAATAGCTTTAGGCCCTTAAGAAAGGACACTCCTGAATTGCAGAAGATACACATATAAAATACATTTCAAAGGGACAGAAGAAAAGATTACAATTGTAAGCCCTTTTTAGCAAATGCTCTAAGACAGGGGTCCCCAAACTTTTTACACAGGGGGCCAGTTCACTGTCTCTCAGACCGTTGGAGGGCCGGACTATAAAAAAAACTATGAACAAATTCCTATGCACACTGCACATATCTTATTTTAAAGTAAAAAAACAAAACAGGAACAAATACAATATTTAAAATAAATAACAAATAAATTTAAATCAACAAACTGACCAATATTTCAATGGGAACTATGCTCCTCTTACTTACCACCAATGAAAGAGGTACCCTTCCAGAAGTGCGGTGGGGGCTGGATAAATGGCCTCAGGGAGCCGCATGTGGCCCGTGGGCTGTAGTTTGGGGACCCCTGCTCTAAGAAAAGGGCTTTGGGCCTATCCTCAGGTATTGGCTAACAAAACAGTAAATACTCCTGGCAGCATTGAGCTACCTATGCTTCAATTGTCCTAGGGGAAATGGCCTTATGCTGTTAGAAGCCATGTAGAAGGTTGGTCACCTTTCAGTGCAGAGGTTTGGACCGTCATTCATTATGTGCTGAGAACTCTGCAGTTCTCAGTGTGTATATATAATTTTGTGTTCTTATATTTGTTTCCTTGAGTGATGACCTAATAGTGTGCCTTTTAGTCCTAGGAGTAGCAAGCTAGCAATTCCAAGGTTTGGGCTCTGAGTGGAGACAGCTGGGCCTGCTGAGGGAGGAGGAGGAAGAGGAGACCCAAACTGAAGACTGGGATGTCTATGTCACCCTTGGTTCCTCTTTCCCACACTCAATGTATCATAAGATTCCAAGGGCTCTACCTCTAAATATATCCTGAAGATGTCCACTTCTCTCCATATTCAGGCTACACACCCTAGCCCAGGCCATAACATATTCCCAAATGCCTCCCAACAGCTTTCCCACCGGTCCTTCTGCTTCAAGCTCTTCCCCTCCATACAGTCCTTTCTCCAAACACCAACTGCTGGGCCTTTTAAAATATAAATTTGGTGGTCACGAACTTGAGACATAGTTCAAACACTGGTGAATGGGGCCTACATTATCTGGCCCCGGCTGGCTTAATTTCTTCTTCAGTTAGCCCCAGCCTAACTCATTCCTGACTCAGAGCCTTTCCTACTGATCTCCCCTCCTATCCATCCAGCCTGATCTGCAGGCAGCTGTCTCCTTGTTGAAATTCCTGTCAATTTTCATCTGCTCAAAGGACTTCTCTGACCACCCCCATTGACTTTCCAAGTCACTGCCTGCCATATCATCCGGGTTTTAATTTTCCTCTCGTAGCACTTATCAAGCTCTGAAATTATTGCTTACTCCATTTCTCCCTCCAAAACATAATCTAGGCCCCGGCCAGTTGGCTCAGCGGTAGAGCCACGGCCTGGCGTGCAGGAGTCCCGGGTTCGATTCCCGGCCAGGGCACACAGAAGAAGCACCCATCTGCTTCTCCACCCCACCCCCTCTCCTTCCTCTCTTTCTGTCTCTTCCCCTCCCCGCAGCCGAGGCTCCATTGGAGCAAAGATGGCCCGGGCGCTGGGGATGGCTCTGTGGCCTCTGCCTCAGGCGCTAGAATGGCTCTGGATGCAACAGAGCGACGCCCTGGAGGGGCAGAGCATCGCCCCCTGGTGGGCGTGCCGGGTGGATCCCGGTCGGGCGCATGCCGGAGTCTGTCTGACTGCCTCCCCGTTTCCAGCTTCTGAAAAACGAAAAAAACAAAACAAAACATAATCTATATGAGGGGTTAGGAAGTTCTCTCCCGTCTGAGACACTATGGACATAACTTTGGGCAGTTCGTTCAAAAGTTATATAAGACTTACTACATGCCTGACATCAAAACAGGTCACAATCCAGCACCCACTCTCTGAATCTGCGCTCGTTCCAGAAAAATAGAGATGGGAAGCCGGTTAGAACAGTGTGAACTGAAGGGCATTGTCGCTTGTGACGTCAGCGCCAACACAGAGAAGGGTCATGCAAGCTAGAGATTGGTTATTCGAAGTTAGGTGGGGCCCGAGAGCTCTCGGCCCCGCCCCCTGCCCCTGCCCTGTTTACGCATGCGCCCCGACCACAGCCTCGCCGCCGCGCCATTTTGCCGGGGTTTGAATGTGAGGTGGAGCAGCGGCAGGAGTGGATAGTGGCGGCTGCAGTCCGCGGCCGAGATTTTTTTTCTCCGTTCCCGTATTCCCACGAGGTAAAGCCGGGGTGTGCATGGCTTGGTAGTGTAGCCTCTGTGAACCCCGCTGGGGGAGGGCTGAGGCGCTCCCTTGCATTTCCGAGCGCTGGGAAAGAAGGACCGCGCCTCTTGGGCGAGAGCGGAATATGGGCCTGTGTGTCGTGCAGAGGCTTCGGGCAATGTCTCTGCCCTCGCCTACCGGCCTCGCCTCATAGCTAGTTGTCTCTGGCTTCAGACCCAGGTCCGGCGGTTCCCGGGCCTGTGTGGAGCGAGAGCAGCCGCAGCGCGGCCTAACGCGCTAGAGCGCCCCGAGCGCCCCGAGCGCCCGCCCCTTTTCCTCCAGCGCTGCTCTGATTGGTCGTGCCGCTGCCGTGACGCTAGGGAAGGCTGCCTCGCATTGGTCACGGCCACACGTCTGTTTTCGGGGTTCCCGGCGACCCGCAACGTGAGCGGAGTGTGGCGGCTAGGCCTGTCCGGCTGCAGGGCGCAGGATGCCTGCCGCCACCCGACCGCCCTTTTCCTGGACTCAGGAGGGGCAGCATGACCTCCCTGTGCTACAGTCTCCCCTACTGTAAAATGGCATCGTGATTTCACTTCTCTGAGCTGTTTGTGAGGATTAAATTCTAGCCCGTGCACCTGCCCAGTAATATGGGATACCCCCGTCTTGGGGAAAATGCTGTATGATTTTCTAGTCCGGAGCATGGGCTTTGGAATTAGAACACCTGGCGTTCGTTCCATACTTAGTCTTTCCCTAGAAGCGTTGTTTAGGGATACTCGCTTCTTCTGTCCGAACTTCCGTTTACTTATCTACTAGAAGCAAGAATACAGATAAATGAATTAGGTAATTTCAGACAGTGACAACTAACGTGGTGATTTGACAGATGAAGAAGGCTTTTCTGAGATGATGACATTTCCACTGAGACCAGCCAGGGAAAGGTGAGGGGACTGAACATTCCAGGCAGAGGGAATAGAAAGTACAAGAGCTCAAGGAAAGGAACAAGCTAGGAATAATGGAGTATTTGAGGAAAATACAGCTTGTTAGCGTAGTGTATAAAGGGAGAGAGGTATCCAGGGGCCAGGTCACACAGGGCTTCATAGGCAACGTATAGAGTTTGGATTTGATTCTAAGTGGTATGTTCCTGTGATTAGAAAGCAGAGGGCACGGAGGTAGTGGGGTAGATTCTTGATGTGTGTGTGCCAGAGAATTTTCATACATTGAATCTCTTTCCCTTTCTCCAGATGTAAGGCCTCAGGAGTGGTTCTCTAATGTGGAGAAAATATCCAAGGAAAAGGCACACATCTTGGGTTAGCTTATGTCACAGATGTCTGTGAGATGGTACTGAAGAGCAAACTTTTGTTCCAGAGATCTTCATCTATAACTGAGGGCCAATGGGAAGAGGCTAGACCTGGGTCCAGCCATTCATTCAACAGGAAGAACTTAGAATGTAGATGTCATAATTGATTTACTGTAGTAAATGTGTTTGTTCTTTGTTTTTTTGTTTGTTTTTTCTGTGCATTGGCAGGGATTTCCAAAGATAGCTTTGTGAAGAAAGTCAAGTATCACCCCTCATTTAAAGACAAAATAATGAATTTCCCATTTCTAGTTTGAGTCTGTATTTTAAAATCAATAACACTTTTTACATTTATATATTATTAATATATATATTTTTTTGTATTTTTCTGAAGTTGGAAATGGGAGGCAGTCAGACTCCCGCATGCGCCCGGCTGGGATTCACCTGATATGCCCACCAGGGGGCAATGCTCTGCCCATCTGGGGCTTTGCTCTGCTGCAACCAGAGCCATTCTGGTGCCTGAGGCAGAGGCCATGGAGCCACCCTCAGTGCCCGGGCCAACTTTTTGCTCCAGTAGAGCCTTGGCTGTGGGAGGGGAAGAGACAGAGAGGAAGGAGAGGGGGAGGGGTGGAGAAGCAGATGGGCGCTTCTCCTGTGTGCCCTGGCCGGGAATCGAACCTGGGACTCCTGCACGCCAGACCGACGCTCTAGCACTGAGCCAACCGGTCAGGGCCTATATTACTAATATTTTAGTCTCAAAGTACTTTTACCTATGATCAAATAAGATAACTTAATTAGACCTTGATCTTGCTGATATATTGTGAATACCTGTGGAGTATTCTCTAAAATTACCTGATTTGTCATGCTTTCCCAAATCAGGACTAAGCTTACAATTTGGTTTTATAGACATTATCACTAAGGAGATATAAAAAGGATTTGCTGCCCTGGCTGGTTGGCTTAGTGGTAGAGCATCGGCCCAGTGTGTGGAGGTCCCGGGTTTGATTCTTGGCCACAGCCCACGGGAGAAGTGCCCATCTGCTTCTCCACCCTTCCTCCTCTCCTTTCTCTCTTTCTCTTCCCCTCCCGCAGCCAAGAATCCTTTGGAGCAAACTTGGCCCCGGGCACTGAGGATGGCACACTGGCCTCTGCCTCAGGTGCTAAAATGGCTCTGGTTGCAACAGAGCAACACCCCAGATGGGCAGAGTAGCCCCCTGGTGGGCTTGCCAGGTGGATCCTAGTTGGGCACATGCAGGAGTCTGTCTCTCTGCCTCTCCACTTCTCCAGAAAAATACAAAGAAAAAAAAGGATTTGCTGACAAATATTTAGTCCCTTATCTAATATTAAAATTCTAAGATCTGTGTAGAATTTTAACTCAGGAATTGTAGCATGCATATTTAACACCTTACCCCCACAATGCGCGCGCACACACACACTTTCCCCCAATGTGCTTTTATTTATGTATTTTTTTTATTTTTCTGAAGTTAGAAATGGGGAGGCAGTCAGACAGACTCCTGCATGCGCCCAACCGGGATCCACCCGGCATGCCCACCAGAGGGCGATGCTCTGCCCATCTGGGGCGTCGCTCTGTAGCAACCAGAGCCATTCTAGTGCCTGAGGCAGAGGTCACAGAACCATCCTCAGCACCTGGGCCAACTTTGCTCCAATGGAGCCTTGGCTGCGGAAGGGGAAGAGAGAGACAGAGAAAGGAGAGGGGGAGGGGTGAAGAAGCAGATGGGCGCTTCTCCTGTGTGCCCTGGCCGGGAATCCAACCTGGGACTCCTGCACGCCAGGCCAATGCTCTACCACTGAGCCAACCAGCCAGGGCCTATTTATGTATTTTTTAGCGAGAGAGACAGGGATCAGACAGGCAGGAAGGGAGAGTGATGAGAAGTATCAACTGGTAGTTGTGGCTCTTTAATTGTTCATTGATTGATCTTGCATAAGTGCCTTGACCAGGGGGCTCCAGCTAAGCCAGTGACCCCTTGCTCAAGCCAGCGATCTTGGGCTCAAGCTGGTGAGCTTTTGCTCAAACCAGATGAGCCCTCGCTCAAGCTGGCGACCTTGGGGTCTCGAACCTGGGTCTTCCACATCCCAGTCCGACGCTCTATCCACTGTGCCACCGCCTGGTCAGGCTGTTTTCTTTTTTGACAGAGACAGAGAGATAGGGACAGACAGACAGGAAAGGAGAGAGATGAGAAGCATCAATCTTCATTGTGGCACCTTAGTTGTTCACTGATGTGCTGGTGGCACAGTGGATAGAGCGTCGGACTGGGATGCGGAAGACCCAGGTTCGAGACCCCAAGGTCGCCAGCTTGAGTGAGGGCTCATCTGGTTTGAGCAAAAGCTCATCAGCTTGAGCCCAAGGTCGCAGGCTCGAGCAAGGGGTTACTCGGTCTGCTGAAGGCCCATGGTCCAGGCACATATGAACAGTTAAGGTGTTGCAATGCGCAATGAAAAACTAATGATTGATGCTTCTCATCTCTCCATTCCTGTCTGTCCCTGTCCATCCCTCTCTCTGACTCTCTCTCTGTCTCTGTTAAAAAAAAAAAAAAAAAAAAAAAAGAATAGTTTTATCCTAGAAGCTTAACTTGTCATTTTAGGATTATAGTCTGTATTCCATCATGTGGTCTAAGAATCAGTTGTCTCTTTTTTTTTTAAATTTTTTTATTAATTTACTTTTTTTTTTTTTAAGATTTTATTTATTCATTTTTATTAGAGAGAGAGAAGGGAGAGAGAGAGATGGAGAGAGAGAGAGAGAACAGGGGGAGGAGCAGGATGCATCAACTCTCATATGTGCCAGGCAAGCCTAGGGTTTTGAACCGGCGACCTCAGCATTCCAGGTCCACGCTTTATCCACTGCGCCACCACAGGTCAGGCCCTCAATTGTCTCTTATTTCTTTTTTTAAAAAAACCTTGAGCTTTTCTATTGGGGTTATAATCTTTTTTTTTTAAAGATTTTATTTATTCATTTGAGAGAGGAGAGAGAGAGAAAGAGAAGGGAAACACAAGGGGGGAGGAGCAGGAAGCATCAACTCCCACATGTACTGGGCAAACCCAGAGTTTTGAACCAGCAACCTCAGCACTCCTGGTCAACGCTTCACCCACTGCGCCACTGCAGGTCAGGCCTGTCTCTTATTTCTTGTTGTCCCAATTGAACATAATAAATGTGGAGAATAATAGTGGTCTTGATGGAAAAATTAGTCAAGGTTATGTAGCTTTTGAAAGTAGCTATCCTAAATAAAATTTTTTAAAAATAAACTTTTGTTTTATTAAAAAAATTTTTTTAAATAAAATGTCGTTTCTTTAAGGGCAGAAAAAAAAAGAAAGAAAATAGCTATCAGCCCTGGCCGGATAGCTCAGTTGATTAGAGCATCTTCCTGAAGTGCAGAGGTTGGTGAGTCGATCCCTGGTTAGAGCACATACAAGAGCAGATTAATGTTCTCTTTCTCTCCCCATTTCTCACTAAATCAATAAATAAAAATGAAAGAAAATAATACAGTCAATATGTAGTAGGTGCCCATCATGGTTTTGTAAAGCTCTAGGGAGATTTCCGTGAACAAAACACACAGTCTCTACTCATGGAGCTTACAGTCTAGTGGAAGGAGAAGCACAATAAACAAGAAAGCAACTTAAGCCTGACCAGGCGGTGGCTCAGTGGGTAGAGCATTGGACTGGGATGCAGAGGACCCAGGTTCGAGACCCCGAGGTCGCCAGCTTGAGCGCGGGCTCATCTGGTTTGAGCAAAAAGCCCACCAGCTTGAACCCAAGGTCACTGGCTCCAGCAAGAGGTTACTTGGTCTGCTGAAGGCCCGCGGTCAAGGCGCATATGAGAAAGCAATCAATGAACAACTAAGATGTTGCAACACGCAACAAAAAACGAATGATTGATGCTTCTCATCTCTCTCCGTTCCTGTCTGTCTGTCCCTGTCTATCCCTCTCTCCAACTCACTGTCTCTGTAAAATATAAATAAATAAAGTTTAAAAAAAAAAAAGAAAGCAACTTAATATGCCTGGTAAAATTTACTTGGAAAAGCCTGACCAGGCAGTTATGCAGTGGATAGGGCGTCGGCCTGGGATGCTGTGGTCCCCGGTTCAAAACCCCAAGGCACATGAGAAAGCAATCAGTGAACAACTAAGGTGCCACAGCGAAGAATTGATGCTTCTCATCTCTCTCCCTTCCTGTCTGTCTCTCCCCCCACACACACACACAAATTTTTACTTGGGAAAAAAAGAGTAAGGGAATGGAGAGTGCCTGGGGTGGTGGGTGCTCTTTTAGAGAGGATGGTTCAGGACAGCATCTCTGAAAAAGGATGACATTTGAAAAGAGACCTGAATGCTGTTGACAGCCATGCAGCTCTCCAGGGACAGCTGTCAGGCAGATGGGACAGTAGGTGCAAAGCTCTGAGACAAAAGTATAAACCCTGCCGAATATGAACAAGAATACAGGACAGATTTCAGATTTACTTCTTTCTTGAAGCGCCTTTTTTTTTTTTTTTTTTGTATTTTTGTATTTTTCTGAAGCTGGAAACGGGGAGAGACAGTCAGACAGACTCCCGCATGCGCCTGACTGGGATCCACCCGGCACGCCCACCAGGGGGCGACGCTCTGCCCACCAGGGGGCGATGCTCTGTTGTGACCAGAGCCACTCTAGCATCTGGGGCAGAGGCCAAGGAGCCATCCCCAGCGCCTGGGCCATCTTTGCTCCAATGGAGCTTTGCTGCAGGAGGGGAAGAGAGAGAGAGAGAGAGAGAGAGGAAGGAGAGGGGGAGGGGTAGAGAAGCAGATGGGCGCTTCTCCTGTGTGCCCTGGCCGGGAATCGAACCCGGGACTTCTGCACGCCAGGCCGACGCTCTACCACTGAGCCAACCGGCTAGGGCCTCTTGAACAGAGGTCTCCAAATTTTTTACACAGGGGGCCAGTTCACTGTCCCTCAGACCGTTGGAGGGCCGGACTATAAAAAAACTATGAACAAATCCCTATGCACACTGCACATATCTTATTTTAAAGTAAAAAAACAAAACAGGAACAAATATAATATTTAAAATAAAGAACAAGTAAATTTAAATCAACAAACTGACCAGTATTTCAATGGGAACTATGGGCCTGCTTTGGCTAATGAGATGGTCAATGTGCTCCTGTCCTGACCACCAGTGAAAGAGGTGCCCCTTCCGGAAGCGTGGCGGGGGCCAGATAAATGGCCTCAGGGGGCCGCATGCGGCCCGCGGGCCGTAGTTTGGGGACCTCTGCTCTTGAAGCTCTTTGAATGACCAGTAATTATAGCGGGCATGTTGGTCATTTGTTTATCTGACAGATGTAACTGAGTTTCTACATTCTGTTGGGGCAGCTAATAGCTGATCCTCAAAGAACAGTCTTTAGATTGGAAATTTATATTTTAGCTCGCTGACTGACATATTGACTTACCCATTAGTTCATGCAACAAATGATTATTGAATGTCTACCATGTACTATGTTGAAGTTCCTGGCCTTATAAAGACAAAGCCACATACAAAGTCCCTGCCCTAAGGAGTTTACAAATAAGAGATAACAAGTCAAAGATATTTCTGATGAGGATTTTTTTTTTTTAATTTTATTTATTCATTTTAGAAAGGGGTGGGGGAGAGAGAGAGAGAGAAAGACGGGGGGAGGAGCAGGAAGCATCAACTCCCATATGTGCCTTGACCAGGCAAGCCCAGGGTTTCGAACCGGCGACCTCAGCATTTCCAGGTCGACGCTTTATCCACTGCGCCACCACAGGTCAGGCCTCTGATGAGGATTAATGCTATTACAGTAATAATATAACGGGGTGAAGTAGATAATAGGTGTAGAAGGCTCTTATGAAGAGTTGAGGGCTACAGCTGAATAACACTTGATATATTATAGGGGTCAGGAACCTTTTTGGCTGAGAGCCATGAACGCCACATATTTTAAAATGTAATTCTGTGAGATCCGTACAACCCATGTACGTTAAGCATTATCCAATAAAAAATTTGGTGGTGTCCCGGAGGACAGCTGTGATTGGCTCCAGCCACCCGCAACCATGAACATGAGCAGTAGGAAATGAATGGATTGTAATACATGAGAATGTTTTATATTTTTAATGTTATTTTTTTTATTAAAGATTTGTCTGTGAGCCAGATACAGCCATCAAAAGAGCCACATCTGGCTCATGAACCATAGGTTCCCGACCCCTGTCATATTAGAAGGAAGAGCAGTATTACAGGCAAAGAGAGCTGTCTTGGCTGGTTCAGGGAACGGAAAAAAGGCTTTTGAGGCTGGAACATAGAGTTAGTCAATGAGAAAATAGAAAATGAGATAGAGTGCCAGATTGCATGGGATTCTTTGCCGTGGTAAAAGTTTGTGTTTTTAATATAGATAATTATGCGGGATCTGAGAGATTTTGGTTGAGATCTATACTGTGCTATAGGAACATAATGAAAGCAAATGCAGATTTGAGGATTGTATTTTAAAACTCAATAAAATAGATCCAATTAATCTCTGTAATTCCCTGAACACTCACACACACAGGCACGCACGCGCGCAGTTTCTAACATGCTATTTTGCATAAATCCCAAAAGGTAGAATAAATTTGCATGTGGTAAAGAAAGACTAGATTTTTTTTAACTCATATACATTGGTGTGAATGATTTTACTTGGCAACAGCAAATTTGCGAGATTTCAGAGTCAGCATTTCAAATCAAAAAAGGAATGGGAAATGAAGTGATTAGATCAGGGCTTTCCAAACTGTGTTCTGTAATAAAGTGGCCAAGTAATGGGGGGAACTCTGGGTTAAACAATATTAAACTGATAACTTACTGTCAGAGTTCCTGGAACCTGTAAAGTAAACCTCCAAGAAAGGGAATGTAATGTGTAGCATTTTCAAAACTTTTTCCATAAAAACCAGGAAGGGTAGCCTCTTAAATAAATTGTGTATGTGGTTGAGTGGGATTTGAAATTGATGGCCATAGAGTGGTTTTTGTTGGGTCAAAGGAAGTGAATATATAGGTGGTGATATCTTTTAAATCAGTGAGGATTTTGGCTTCCTGTGTAATAAAATGTTTGCTGATTAAGGGAAAGGACTGTAATACAGAGACTGCAGTTTCCAACAGATTGTTCTTAGAAGGTGTGGTTTCTGGTTGTGGAGTAGTACTCTGCACAAGCAGATGTTAGCTTATACCCATTTCTAGCTTTTTCTTAGTGTGAGATGAAAGGTTGTGGCTTTTCTACTGTTGGGTCGGTTTTATTCAAAGTCTTAGAGTCCAGGGTCCCTAGGAGCTACCAATGGATTTGTTCGTAAAAGCTGCCTTTGGGATCTAATCAAAAGTAAGTGAGGTTTAAAAAAATATATTTATTGAGGTATAACTTACCATGAATTCATTCATTTTAAATGTACTGTTTGGTGAGTGTTGATATTATACAGTAGTGTATCTAGCTCCACAATCCCACTGTAGAACACTTTTTTCACTTCAAAAAGTTCTCATGTTTCACACTTAATTTTATCTATTATATCTATTTACCAACAACTTGGAAACCTTAGTACTATTTATAGCATTCAAAGCATTTTGGTCCATCGGTAATGATGCGTGCATGTACACACACATACTTGTAATCTGTATGTATGTGCTGTTTCTTTTGTGTATATATTTCTTAGACTTATGTTATCAGTTATATCTACATAAAGCCATTTATTTAGCTTATGCTTTGTAATGTATTTTTGCTCAGTCATGGCATATTCTTTTTTTTTTTTTTTTTTTTTATTATTTTTTAATGGGGTGACATCAGTAAATCAAGATACATATATTCAAAGATAATATGTCCAGGTTATCTTAAAGTTCAATTATGTTGCATACCCATCACCCAAAGTCAGATTGTCCTGTCACCCTCTATCTAGTTCTCTTTGTCCCCTCCCCCTCCCCCTCCCCCTTCCCTCTCCCTCTCCCCCCTCCCCCCGTAACCACCACACTCTTATCAATGTCTCTTGGTCTCACTTTTATGTCCCATCTACGTATGGAAAAATGCAGTTCCTGGTTTTTTCTGATTTACTTATTTCACTCCGTATAATGTTGTCAAGATCCCACCATTTTGCTATAAATGATCCGATGTCATCATTTCTTATGGCTGAGTAGTATTCCATAGTGTATATGTGCCACATCTTCTTTATCCAGTCATCTATTGATGGGCTTTTTGGTTGTTTCCATGTCCTGGCCACTGTGAACAGTGCTGCAATGAACATGGGGCTGCATGTGTCTTTACAAGTCAATGTTTCTGAGTTTTTGGGGTATATACCCAATAGAGGGATTGCTGGGTCATAAGGTAGTTCTATTTTCAGTTTTTTGAGGAACCACCATACTTTCTTCCATAATGGTTGTACTACTTTACATTCCCACCAACAGTGGATGAGGGTTCCTTTTTCTCCACAACCTCTCCAACATTTGCTATTACCTGTCTTGTTAATAATAGCTAGTCTAACAGGTGTGAGGTGGTATCTCATTGCAGTTTTGATTTGCATTTCTCTAATAACTAAAGAAGATGAGCATCTTTTCATATATCTGTTGGCCATTTGTATCTCTTCCTGGGAGAAGTGTCTGTTCATGTCCTCTTCCCATTTTTTTATTGGATTGTTTGTTTGTTTGTCGTTGAGTTTTATGAGTTCTTTGTATATTTTGGATATTAGGCCCTTATCTGAGCAGGTGTTTAAAAATATCATTTCCCAATTAGTTGGCTGTCTATCTTGTTATCAATTTCTCTTGCTGAACAAAAACTTCTTAGTCTGATGTAGTCCCATTCATTAATTTTTGCTTTCACTTGCCTGTGGAGTCAAATTCATAAAATGCTCTTTAAAGCCCAGGTCCATGAGTTTGGTACCTATGTCTTCTTCTATGTACTTTATTGTTTCAGGTCTTATGTTTAGATCTTTGATCCATTTTGAGTTCATTTTAGTACAGGGGGACAAACTGTAGTCCAGCTTCATTCTTTTGCATGTGGCTTTCCAGTTTTCCCAGCACCATTTGTTGAAGAGGCTTTCTTTTCTCCATTGAGTGTTGTTGGCCCCTTTATCAAAAATTATTTGACTATATATATGTGGTTTTATTTCTGGGCTTTCTATTCTGTTCCATTGGTCTGAGTGTCTATTTTTCTGATCATGGCATATTCTATGATTTATATTTAGTATAAGTTTTGAATAATAAGAAAATTTTATTGAGATATAATTGACATTAGTTTCAGGTGTACAACATAGTGATCACTGCATGTATACATTGTATACATCGCAGATTGGTTACCACAATAAGTTAGCATCCATCATCACACATAATTACAGATTGTTTTTTAAAGACCTTTACTTATTGATTGGAGAGTGAGAAACATCAATTTGTTGTTCAACTTATTTATTTACTTATTTATTTAATTTTTAGTGAGAGAGGAAGGTAGGGGAGAGAGAGAGACAGACATCGAGCTGTTCCTGTATGTGTTCTGACTGGGGGTCAAACTGGCAACCTCTGCACTTCAGAACGATGCTCTAACCACCCAAGCTATCTGGCCAGGGCATCGTTGCACTTCTTTATGCATTCATTGTTTGATTCTTGTATGTGCCCTGACTGATCAAACCTGCAACCTTGATGTATTGGGACAATCCTCTAATCAACTGAGCTACCAGGCCAAAGCCTGATTTTTTTCTTACCAGAACTTTTAAGATTTATTCTCTCAGCACTTTTAAATTTAGTGCTCACAAAAATTAGGGGATATTTGGCCCTGGCCGGTTGGCTCAGCGGTAGAGCGTCGGCCTGGCGTGCGGGGGACCTGGGTTCGATTCCCGGCCAGGGCACATAGGAGAAGCGCCCATTTGCTTCTCCACCCCCCCCCCTCCTTCCTCTCTGTCTCTCTCTTCCCCTCCTGCAGCCAAGGCTCCATTGGAGCAAAGATGGCCCGGGCGCTGGGGATGGCTCCTTGGCCTCTGCCCCAGGCGCTAGAGTGGCTCTGGTCGCGGCAGAGCGACGCCCCCTGGTGGGCAGAGCTTCGCCCCTGGTGGGCGTGCTGGGTGGATCCCGGTGGGGCGTATGTGGGAGTCTGTCTGACTGTCTCTCCCCGTTTCCAGCTTCAGAAAAATACAAAAAAAAAAGGGGGGATATTTTATTGCTTCATTTTTTTTAATATCCCCTAATTTTTATGAGCAGTATATATAATTAGACTATTAGCTATTGTCACCATGTTGTACATTACAAGTAAGTCCCTGTGACTTACTACTCTATAACTGGAAGTTTATACCTTTTGATTACTTTTCACCCATTCCCCCCAAAAAAAACTTTTCAGTATGTATGAGTTAGGTTTTTTGTTTTTTGTTATTAAAAGATTCCATATATAAATAAGATCATACGTTATTTGTCTTTAACATTTCTCTTAGCATAATGCTGTAAAGGTCCATTCATGGTGTCAGATTTTCTAATATCCCATTGTGTATGTATACTACTTTTTTTGTGTGTTTATTTCTTTATCTGTTGATTGACAGGTTGATTCCATGTCTTGACTTGTTAATAATGCTGCAACCAATGCACATGGGGGGTGCAAACATCTTTTTGAGTTAGTGCTTTCCTTTCCTTTGGATGAATATCCCAAAGTAGAATTGGATCATGTGCCTGGCCTGTGGTGGCGCAGTGGATAAAGCATTGACCTGGAATGCTGAGGTTGCAGGTTCAAAACCTTGGGCTTGCCTGGTCAAGGCACAAATGTTAGTGATGCTTCCTGCTCCTTCTCTCTCTCTCTCTCTCTCTCCCCTCTCTAAAATGAATAAATAAAATAAAAAAAAGAATTGGATCATGTGCTAGGCCTTTTTTTTTTTTTTAAGATTTATTAATTTTAGAAAGAAATGTGGGGGGATGAGTGGGAAACAGCAACTTATAGTAGTTGCTTCTTGTATGGGCCTTGACCAGGCAAGCCTGGGATTTTGAACCAGTGATGTCAGCATTCCAGGTGGACATTTTATCCACTGTGCCACCACAGGTGCAGGCTGTGCTAGTCCTATTTTTAATTTTTTTGTGGAACCTTTTTACTGTTTTCTGTAGTGGCTGCCCCAATTTACATTCCCACTAACAGTATACAAGGGTTCCTTTTTCTTCACATCCTCACCATTTGTTATTTATTGTCTTTTTGATAATAGTCATTCTGACAGGTGTTAGATGATTATCTCATGGTTTTGATTTGCATTTCTCTCATGAACAGTGATGTTGAATACCTTTTCACATACCTGTAGGCCATCTGTATGGCTTCTTTGAAAAATGTCTATTCAGATCCTTTGCTCATTTCTTTTTTCAAACTAGAAGAGAAAAGTTATTCAGAAAATCACAGAGATAGAAAAAATGAGCTGTAGGAAAAAATGGGGCTCAGGAAACAAGTCACAGAGGTAAAAGAAGAGCCCTCCGCTTAGCAGAGAGGTCAAGGCGATGCCCCTCGGGAGGGAACGGCGCAGGCATGCTCCTCCTGAGAGAAGGAGCTGCCCATTTTTAAATTGGATTCTCACCCCCACCCCTGGTTGTATGAATTCTTTATATAGTTTTTGGATATAAACTCCTTATCCAGATACATGATTTGCAAGTACTTTCTTCTTTTGGTAGATTGCTTTTTCATTCTGTTGATGGATTCCTTTGCTGTGCAGAAGCTTTTTAGTTTGATGTACTTTCATTTGTTTATTTTTGCTTTTGCTGCCTATGCTTTTGGTTTAAAAAGTTGCTTTTTAATCTTAATCACAGTTGTCATCTTCTGAACCCCAAAATCATCTTTCCAGATACATATTCTAACAGTAGCTTAATACGTGTGATGGGATATTGTACACAAAGGAATTTGTTCTAATTTTTTTTTTTTTTTTTTTTTTCTGGAGCTGGAAACGGGGAGGCAGTCAGACAGACTCCCGCATGCGCCCGACCGGGATCCACCCGGCACGCCCACCAGGGGGCGATGCTCTGCCCATCAGGGCGTCGCTCTGTCGCGACCAGAGCCACTCTAGTGCCTGGGGCAGAGGCCAAGGAGCCATCCCCAGTGCCCGGGCCATCTTTTGCTCCAATGGAGCTTCGGCTGCGGGAGGGGAAGAGAGAGACAGAGGAAGGAGAGGGGGAGGGGTGGAGAAGCAGATGGGCGCCTCTCCTGTGTGCCCTGGCCGGGAATCGAACCCAGGACTTCCGTACGCCAGGCCAACGCTCTACCACTGAGCCAACCAGCCAGGGCCTGTTCTAATTTTCTTAATCTCAAAACTATAGGATCCTTATTTACTGACTAAAATTTTAATTTCTTATGGTAGAGCTTTTAAAAACTTTCTAGCCCTGGCCGGTTGGCTCAGCGGTAGAGCGTCGGCCTAGCGTGCGGAGGACCCGGGTTTGATTCCCGGCCAGGGCACACAGGAGAAGCACCCATTTGCTTCTCCACCCCTCCGCCGCGCTTTCCTCTCTGTCTCTCTCTTCCCCTCCCGCAGCCAAGGCTCCATTGGAGCAAAAATGGCCTGGGCGCTGGGGATGGCTCTGTGGCCTCTGCCTCAGGCGCTAGAGTGGCTCTGGTCGCAACATGGCGACGCCCAGGATGGGCAGAGCATCACCCCCTGGTGGGCAGAGCGTCGCCCCTGGTGGGTGTGCCGGGTCGATCCCGGTCGGGCGCATGTGGGAGTCTGTCTGACTGTCTCTCCCTGTTTCCAGCTTCGGAAAAATGCAAAAAAAACCAAAACAAAACAAAAAAAAAAACTTTCTAAGTGAGTTTTTTTAACCCTTTGTTCTGTTTCATAGCATTTGTTTATTTATTTATTTATTTATTTTTTAAATGACAGACAGGAAGGGAGAGAGATGAGAAGCATCAGTTCTTCATTGCAGCATCTTTGTTCATTGATTGCTTTCTCATATGTGCCTTGACTGGGGGGCTACAGCAGAGTGAGTGACCCCTTGCTTAAGTCAGCGACCTTGGGCTCAAGTTGGTGAGCCTTGCTCAAACCAGATGAGCCTGTGCTCAAGTTGGCGACCTTGGGGTATTGAACCTGCGTCCTCCATGTCCCAGTCTGACGCTCTAGCCACTGCGCCACCACCTGATCAGGCTATTTAAATGTGTTTTTAAAATTTTTTATATTTATTGATGTTTAGTGGGGAGGGGAGAAAAAGAAACATTGATTTGCTGTTCCACCCATCTATAAATTCAATGGTTGATTCTAAATTCAATGGTTGATTCTTGTATGTGTCTGGACTGAGGACTGAACCTATAACCTTGGCACATCAGGATGATGCTCCAGCCAACTTCGCTAAGTTGGCTGCATGTTTCATAACATTTAAATTAGATCAACTTGCCTGACTTGTGGTGGCACAGTGGATAAAGCATCGACCTGGAATGCTGAGGTCACTGGTTCAAAACCCTGGGCTTGCCCTGTCAGGGTACATATGAGAAGCAACTACAAGTTGATGCTTCCTGGACCTCCCCCACCGTCTTTCTCTCTCCTCTCTAAAATGAATAAATAAAATCTTTAAAAATAAATAAGTAAATTAATAAAGTAGATCAACTTATGATAACTCATCATTTCTTCAACTGCTTTTCTATGCCTTCTTTTTTTTTTTTTTCTCCCCCAGAAACAGAGAGAGAGTTAGAGAGAGGAATAGACAGGGACAGAGATAGACAGGGACAGACAGACAGGAACGGAGAGAGATGAGAAGTATCAATCATCAGTTTTTTGTTGTGACACCTTAGTTGTTCATTGATTGCCTTCTCATATGTGCCCTGACCGGGGGGGGGGGGGGGGGGGGGGGGCTACAGCAGAACGAGTAACTCCTTGCTCGAGCCAGTGACTCTGGGCTCAAGCTGGTGAGTTTTTTTTTTTGTTTTTGTTTTTTTTTTGCTTAAACCAGATGAGCCCGCACTCAACCTAGAGACCTTGGGGTCTTGAACCTGGGTCCTCTGCATCCCAGTCCGACGCTCTATCTACTGCGCCACCGCCTGGTCAGGTTATGCCCCCCCCCCTTTTTTTTCTTTTTTGCATTTTTCTGAAGCTGGAAACGGGGAGAGACAGTCAGACAGACTCCCGCATGCGCCCCACCGGGATCCACCCGGCACGCCCACCAGGGGCGAAGCTCTGCCCACCAGGGGGCGATGCTCTGCCCCTCCGGGGCGTCGCTCTGCCACAACCAGAGCCACTCTAGCGCCTGGGGCAGAGGCCAAGGAGCCATCCCCAGCGCCCGGGCCATCTTTGCTCCAATGGAGCCTTGGCTGCGGGAGGGGAAGAGAGAGACAGAGAGAAAGGGGGGGGGTGGAGAAGCAAATGGGCGCTTCTCCTATGTGCCCTGGCCGGGAATCGAACCCGGGTCCCCCCGCACACCAGGCCGACGCTCTACCGCTGAGCCAACCGGCCAGGGCCAGGTTATGCCCCTTTTATTGAAATCATGTTTTTTCTCCTTTATCTCAAAATCATCTCACCATTGTTTCAAAAAAGCCCATATATATATATATATATTTTTAGGTTTTATTTATTGAATTTTAGAGAGAGGAAAGAGAAAGAAAGTGGAGGAAGGAGCAGGAAGCATCAACTTGTAGTAGTCGCTTCTCACATATGCCTTGAACCGGGCAAACCTGGAGTTTTGAACTGCCCACCTCAGCGCTTTGAACTGCCCAGGTGAACACTTTAATCACTGAGCCACCTCAAGTCCAGCAAAAGCCCATCAGAGTCAGGCTTAATAGCCCATGCTCAAACAGCAAATCGATGACTTTCAGAGGGTAGAAAACTGGTAATATAAAAGGATTTTTTTATGCAGATTACTGTTTCCATATGACCAATTGCCCAAACCTTATTTCTTATTTTAGGTTTTATTGCAATGGAGCTCAGTGATGCAAATTTGCAAACGTTAACAGAATATTTAAAGAAAACTCTTGATCCTGACCCCACCGTCAGACGTCCAGGTAAAGAGAATAAATATTGTTTTGTGGTTGATTTATTCTTAAAGGACAGGTGAAGGAAACCTTTGTGCAGTCTGCTCTTTGTAAATTAAAAAGATTTACACTTGGATTGTCAGTTAATTTTTTATTCTCTAGCCTTAGAGTGTGTGATTGGCTTATTAACAACTGTTATAACATATAGTGGTGTAGGTTGTTGTTTTTTAATTGATTTTCGAGAGAGAAACATTAATTTGTTGTTCCACTTACTTATGCATTCATTGGTTGATTTTATTAAAAAAAATTTTTTTTTTTTAAGATTTATTCATTTTAGAGAGAGAGAGAGAGAGAGAGAAGGCGGGAAGGAGCAGGAAGCATCAACTCCCATATGTGCCTTGACGGGGCAAGCCTAGGGTTTCGAACCGGCAATCTCAGTGTTCCCAAGTCAACGCTTTATCCACTGTGCCTTGGTTGATTCTTGTATGTGCCCTGACTAGGGATCGAACCTGCAATCTTGGCATATCAGGATAATGCTCTAACCAACTAAGCTACCTGGCCTAGGTGGTCAGTGGTGTGGGATTTTTTTTCAGTTGTTTTTGTTTAGTAAAATAGCTTTTATACAGCCTCTTCTACAATAAAAAGTATTAGTATGTTTAGAATGCTTTGTACCTTCACCTTTTTGAAATTGCCCACACCTGCCAGTTTTAGTTAATTAGGGCATAGAGAAGAGAGTTAATTGCCTAAAAAGTGATTAAGTGAATGAAACCAGGCAATCAAACACTGTCTCTTAACTCCATGCTGGGTTTGATTTAATTAATATATCTATTTTAAGATCTAGGATTTTCTTTCTTGCTTCCTCCTTAATGTGACCGGTTTCCATTAGAAACTTAGTATAAACTTAGACTTGCAAGCTCAGATACCCACAGGAGTCAGATGTGAGGGTAAGTGAGGGAGGTAGGCCAAATGGGGACTGGTATGCCTTAGTTAAGGGGAAAATATTGTTTGGAACCAGCTAACTTTGGGGGATTCAAGCCAGTTTTGCAAGATCCGATTTCTAGCTTTAATTGAAAAAAAAAGGCTATTTATATAAATGTTCTCATTTTAAAATGATAGCAAGTAGTACCTTCAAACAATTTTGAAAGTTGTAAAGATCAAACTAATTTTGGGGGCCATATATGTCCTGTGAGCAGACGATCCTTGATGTAAGCCATAGTAACCAGAAATACTCTTTTTTTTTTAATTTTTCCAAAGCTGGAAACGGGGAGGCAGTCAGACAGACTCCTGTATGCGCCCGACCGGGATCCACCCGGCATGCCCACCAGGGGGCGATGCTCTGCCCCTCTGGGGTGTTGCTCTGTTGCATCCAGAGCCATTCTAGCGCCTGAGGCAGAGGCCATAGAGCCATCCTCAGCGCCCAGGCCAACTTCGCTCCAATGGAGTCTTGGCTGCGGGAGGGGAAGAGAGAGACAGAGAGGAAGGAGAGGGGGAGGGGTGGAGAAGCAGATGGGCACTTCTCCTGTGTGCCCTGGCCGGGAATAGAACCCGGGACTCCTGAACGCCAGGCCGACGCTCTTCTGCTGAGCCAACCAGCCAGGGCTACCAGAAATACTCTTAATCTTCTACTTCAGAATTTACATGCTCATGAAAAGGATTTTTTTTTTTTTTTTACAGAGAGAGAGTCAGAGAGGGGGACAGATAGGGACAGACAGACAGGAACAGAGAGAGATGAGAATCATCAGTTTTTCGTTGCGTGTTGTGACACCTTAATTGTTCATTGATTGCTTTCTCATATGTGCCTTGACCGCGGGCCTTCAGCAGATCGAGTAACCCCTTGCTCGAGCCAGCAACCTTGGGTACAAGCTGGTGAGCTTTGCTCAGACCAGATGAGCCCATGAAAAGAATTTCTGAAGGACCTCATGAAGGCACAAATGAATTCATGTGTGTATCATATTGATGTTATATATAATAAATAGAATTATAAGCATGTTAATGCATCTGTCCTATTCTAGAAAAGCCTTTGTGATTTCCAAGAGAGATAATTTGTGATCTTCCTGTTAGTGCTTAAAGAAGTAATGTATTCTTGCTCTGACTAGTGGTGGCGGCACAGTGGATAAAGTGTCAATGTTGGGAAGCTGAGCTCCCTGGTTCAAAACCTGGAGGTTACTGGCTTGAGCAAGGGCGTGCCAGCATGAGTGTGGGATCATCAACATGATCCCAAGTTTACCAGCTCTGGCTTGAGCAAGGGGTTGTTGGCTTGCGTTGAGCCCCCACCCCCACCCCCCATCAAGGCATGTATGAGAAGCAATCAGTGAAAAACTAAAGTGAAGCAACTATGAGTCAATGCTTCTCACTCTCTTCTTGCTCCTATCTCTCCTTTCATTCCTCTCCCTTCTCTCTGTCTCCTCGCTTCTCACTCCTCTCTACACTC
This sequence comes from Saccopteryx bilineata, assembly GCF_036850765.1. Lineage (NCBI taxonomy): Eukaryota > Metazoa > Chordata > Mammalia > Chiroptera > Emballonuridae > Saccopteryx > Saccopteryx bilineata. Next base: position 192,537,836 of record NC_089495.1, on the reverse strand, counting down.
TCTCATTACTCTTGCTCCTCTCTCTTCCCCCCTTCCTTCCTCTCAAAAAAAAATAAATAATGTGTTCTTGGATAAAGAAAAATTACTGGCACTAGTCTTGGATTTTCCCAGGAAGCCTCTGTCAACATTATTAAAAGTTATTTTTAATGATTGTATCTTTTTTTTTTTTTTTTTTGTATTTTTCTGAAGCTGGAAACGGGGAGAGACAGTCAGACAGACTACCGCATGCGCCCAACCGGGATCCACCCGGCACGCCCACCAGGGGGCGATGCTCTGTCCACCAGGGGGCAATGCTCTGCCCCTCCGGGGCATCGCTCTGTTGTGACCAGAGCCACTCTAGCGCCTGGGGCAGAGGCCAAGGAGCCATCCCCAGCGCCTGGGCCATCTTTTGCTCCAATGGAGCCTTGGCTGCGGGAGGGGAAGAGAGAGAGAGAGAGAGAGGAAAGAGAGGGGGAGGGGTGGAGAAGCAGATGGGTGCTTCTCCTGTGTGCCCTGGCCGGGAATTGAACCTGGGACTTCTGCACGCCAGGCCGACGCTCTACCACTGAGCCAACCAGCCAGGGCCATTTTTTTTTTTTTTTTTTTAAGTGAGAGGAGGGGAGGCAGAAACAGATTCCTGCATGCACCTGACTGGGATCCATGTGCCCGACCAGGATCCACCCGGCAAGCCCACTAGGGGGCGATGCTTTGCCCATCTGGGGCCCTTGCTTCGTTGCAACTGGAGCCATTTTTTAGTACCTGAGGCAGAGGCCATGGAGCCATCCTCAGTGCCCAGGGCCAACTCGCTTCAATTGAGCCAGGACTGCAGGAGGGGAGGAGGAGGAGAGAGAAGGGGGGGGGAGAGGGAGAGAGCAAGAGGGGGAAGGATAGAGAAGCAGTAGATTGACACTTCTCCTGTGTGCCCTGGCTGGGAATTGAACCCGGGACATCCACAAACCAGGCTGATGCTCTACCACTGAGCTAACTGGCCAGGGCCAATAATTGTGTCTTTTTTTGTTGTTTATTTTATTTTATTTTTTTTCTGCAGTTGGAAATGGGGAAGCAGGCAGACAGACTCCCACATGCTCCCGACTGTGATCCACCCAGCATGCCTACCAGGGCGCAATGCTCTGCCCATCTGGGGCATTGCTCTGTTGCAACCAGAGCCATTCTAGCTCCTGAGGCAGAGGCCATAGAGCCATCCTCAGCGCCTGGGCCAACTTTGCTCCAATGGAGCCTTGGCTGCGGGAGGGGAAGAGAGAGACAGAGAGGAAGGAGAGGGGGAGGGGTGGAGAAGCAGATGAGCGCTTCTCCTGTGTGCCCTGACTGGGAATCGAACCCGGGACTCCTGCACGCCAGGCCAACACTGTACCACTGAGCCAACCGGCCAGGGCAATTGTGTCTTTTAAAGTAAAGATACTACAGATATTGTTTTATGAATGCAGGACACAGTGTAGGAATAAACTGTTTCTGGGAAGAGTTATGAACACAAAACTTGGGGTTTGGTGGTAGACTGACTCAGCATCTTGATAAAATGATGTGGAGGTAGACTGACTCAGCATCTTGATAATGTAATCTGGAGGTAGCTGTGTGTAGTGGATCCCAGCTTACAGATACCACTATACTCCATGAGTAATTGAGATGTGACAAAGGTAAGAACTAGAAGACATTTTGAGGCTCACTGAGTATAGAAACATGTCAGTATGACTACTGAGAGCAAATTGAGGGAAATGAATACAGAAAGGAATAGACTTAAACTCATGAGAAAATTGCTTCTGGGATATTTGTTACAATTTAAGAAAGACTTGGCAACCTATATGGGCTTTCCACCAAATCACAGATAACCATCTGTTGTCCTATACAAAATGTTGACCACTAAGGAAACAGTGAAAGCCTAATAGACTCAAAAAAACCATGTTTGCTACTTTCAAACATGTTTCAGTTCATTTCTCATCTTTCAGGAAAGGCATGGTGGACACAAAGCAGAGGAGGTTTGAGGATAGAAGTTAAACTCTTGGGATTCAATTCAGAAAAGTGTTAAAATCATATTGTAGAAAAGAATAGTAGATGCTGACTGCAGATATTTTCAATAAATATTGGATCCTTGGAATGAGTGAGGCTGCAGATAGGAAAAATTAGCCTTGACAGGATAGCTCAGTTGGTGCAGAGGATGCCAGTTTGATCCCTGGTCAGGGCACATCCAGGAACAGATCACTGTTTCTGTCTCTTTCTTGCTCTCTCCATGCCCCTGTCTCTCACTCTCTCTTTGCCTCTCTAAAATCAATAAAATAAATATTTTTTTAAAAATAGGAAAAATTTAAAAGAAAAATTAGAAGTGCTATGAACCTTCACTGTGTGATCAGTAAACCTAGGAGATTTACTATTCCTAAGTGTATTGTGAGTTTAAATGTGTGTTAAAATCTTTGTATAGGCCCTGGCTGGTTTGCTCAGTGGTAGAGCTTCGGCCTGGCGTATGGGAGTCCCGGGTTCGATTCCCGGCCAGGGCACACAGGAGAAGCGCCCATCTGCTTCTCCATCCCTTCCCCCTCCTTCCTCTCTGTCTCTCTCTTCCCCTTCCGCAGCCAAGGCTCCATTGGAGCAAAGTTGGCCCTGGGCGCTGCGGATGGCTCCATGGCCTCTGCCTTGGGCGCTAGAATGGCTCTGGTTGCAGCAGAGTGACGCCCCGGATGGGCAGAGCATCGCCCCCTGGTGGGCGTGCTGGGTGGGTCCTGGTTGGGCTCATGTGGGAGTCTGTCTGACTGCCTCTCCCTTTCCAGCTTCAGAAAAAAAAGACAACTTTGTATAAATTTATTGCTGGTAGCCTGACTAGGCAGTGATTGCACAATGGATGTCATACTGGCCTGGGACACTGAGGACCCAGGTTTGAAACCCTGAGGATCACCAGCTTCAGTGCAGGCTCACCTTCTTGAGCTTGGGGTCACTGGTTTGAGTGTGGGATCATAGACATGAACCCATGGTCACTGGCTTGAGCTCAAGGTCGCTGGCTTAAGCAAGGGGTCACTGGCTCAGCTGTAGCCCCCTGGTCAAGGCACATACGAGAAGCAATCGATGAACAATTAAGGTACCACATCTATGAGTTGATGCTTCTCCTCTCTCCCTTCCTGTCTGTCTCTCTCTCTCTCTTGCACATGCAAAAAAAAAAATGCTTGTATTAGAAATGCTTCTTTTAAGAAGAAAACTGAAGTCTAATATAGTTGAATAAGGACTGCACAAAAACTGTTTTCAGTAATGAAATATTCTAGCTTTGTGATCTTTGACTAATTACTTAACCTCAGTGGCCTTGTCTTTAAAACGAAAATATTACCTACCTCTCTGGGTAGTAGTGGCAGCTTAATGAAATAATATATGTGAGTAAACCACCAGACCTGTACATTAATAGTAACATATTAGCATGGATTAACTCATCTAATCTTACAGTAGTACTGTAAAAGAATTATTACTGCCATTACCAATAGTACTAATAATGATCCTTCTGGAACAAGACAGGGTGTGTAACTTTTGCCCTAAAGTCACTTAATCTTTCTGAGAAGCAGATTCTCTTTCAGATGGTGTAGTCATCTGATCCCTTTATAAGTTTGTGAGAATCAGGTGAGTTAAGTGATTTGAAAACTGAAGTATTATGTAAATTTGATACAACATCATATATAGTCCAATAGATTAGAAAAGTTAGGCCCAGTTCTCCCTTGATAGATTCTCTAAAGAAAAATATCATTATCTTTTCATTTTTTGATGCTTCAATCAGATATAAATGTATAGTATACATATACATAAAGTGGAAAGATTTGATTGTAGTAACAAACCTAACATGGAAATTCTTTTACAGCCGAGAAGTTTCTTGAATCTGTAGAAGGAAATCAGAATTACCCACTGTTGCTTTTAACATTACTGGAGAAGTCCCAGGATAATGTTATCAAAGTGTGTGCCTCAGTGACATTCAAGAACTATATTAAAAGAAACTGGAGAATTGTAAGTATTTTGTGAATACAGTACATAGTTTAATACTCTGTACATTTATAATGTTTATATATGCAGTGTTCCTGAAAAATTCAAAGACAGATTAAATATAAAATTAAACATTTTTAATAGTAATTTTTAAAATTAATTAATTAATTTATTTTTTAGAGAAGAGAGACAGGAAGGTGGGGGGGAGGAGCAGGAAGCATCAACTTCCATATGTGCCTTGACCAGGCAAGCCCAGGGTTTTGAACAGGCGACCTCAGCATTCCATGTTGACGCTTGATCCACTGCACCACCACAGGTCAGGCTGAACAGGACCCTCCTTAACAAAATATTAGCAAATCAAATAAAAAAGTAGATAAAAATAAACACATGACCAAGTGGGATTTATCTCCGGTATGTAAGACTTGTTCAGCATTCAGCATCATGACTTGGGATAGTGAACACACAATACAATATATAGATATAGAACTGTACACCTGAAACCTGCATGATTTTATTAACCAGTGTCACCCCAATAAATTCAATAAAAAAGTAAAAAAAAGTTAATGCAATCTATCACATCTGTAGACTAAAAAAAAGAAAATCACATGATCATACCAACAGATACAAAAAAAATTGACAAAAATCTAGCACCCATTCATGATAACTCTTAGTAAAGGGAATAGAGGGGAATTTTCTTGATAAAGACTATCAACCCTGGCCGGTTGGCTCAGTGCTAGAGCGTCGGCCTGGCATGCAGGAGTCCGGGTTTGATTCCCGGCCAGGGCACACAGGAGAAGTGCCCATCTGCTTCTCCACCCCTCCCCCTCTCCTTCCTCTCTGTCTCTCTCTTCCCCTCCCTCAGCCAAGGCTCCATTGGAGCAAAGTTGGCCCGGGCGCTGAGGATGGCTCTATGGCCTCTGCCTCGGGCGCTAGAATTCTAGGCTCTGGTCGCAGAAGAGCAACGCCCCAGATGGGCAGAGCATTGCTCCCTGGTGGGTATGCCGGGTGGATCCCGTTCGGGCGCATGCAGGAGTCTGACTGCCTCCCCATTTCCAACTTCAGAAAAATACAAAAAAAAAAAAAAAAACTATCAAAAAACCTATAGCAGACCTATTTCATGGTGAGAAACTTGGAGCTTTTCCACTAAGATCAGATACAAAGTAAGGATGTCCCTTCTCATTATTTTTTTCAACATTGCATTGTAAGTCTTTGCTAATGCAGTAAGAAAAGGAAATAAAAGGTATACCAGTTGCAAAGGAGGACATAAAACTATCTTTGTTCACAGGTGGCATGATTGTCTATATAGAAAATCTGAAAGAACTGACAAAAGTTAAACAAAATACTTTCCCAAAATTTCTGTTGTTTCATTTGCATTCATATAGATTACTTCAACTTGATAACCCAGGTTGCTAGAGAGTTGTGAAACTTGGTTTTAACCTCCATCTTTGGTTGAAAATTAGCTTCTTGTCTCCTGAAGAGACATGTGGGAGGACACACTCTTAATGAATAATTGAAGCAGTTTCCATTGTGGACTGGGAAAAATTATATAAAGCTGAAAACTGCATAATATATATGAAAATTTATAGAATGTAAAATAATTTTGAAGTTTTTGATAAGAGATTATATCTTGTGGGATATGAAACTATATACTGATTTTAAGGTGAATCTAATTGTCCTATAAGTTTACTAATATTATAAAATTATTATAAATGAAGAAACAGGTATTTTCCACACCTAAGCTTAGGACCTCAGGGTTTTGAACCTGGGTCCTCAATGTCCCAGGCCAATCAGTACTCTATTCACTGCACCACCACTGATCAGGCGACCTTCTGAATCTTAAAACGTTTAAAAATCCCTCCTTCTACCTCTATCTTTTTTTTTTCTTTGTATTTTTTTTGGTATTTTTCCGAAGCTGGAAATGGGGAGGCAGTCAAACATACTCCCGCATGCACTCGACCGGGATCCACCCGGCATGCCCACCAGGGGGCGATGCTCTGCCCATCTTGGGGCGTCGCTCTGCCGCAATCAGAGCCATTCTAGCGCCTGAGGCAGAGGCCACAGAGCCATCCTCAGCGCCCAGGCAAACTTTGCTTCAGTGGAGCCTTGGCTGTGGGACGGGAAGAGAGAGACCGAGAGGAAGGAGAAGGGGAGGGGTGGAGAAGCAGATGGGCGCTTCTGTGTGCCCTGGCCGGGAATCAAACCCAGGACTCCTGCACGCCAGGCCAATGCTCTACAACTGAGCCAACCGGCCAGGGCTTTTTTTTTTTTTTTTAAACTTTAATTACCTCTATCTTAATTTGTAAAATTAGTGAGACTTCCTGAACCCATATGGGTAATGTAGTCCTGGATGTAAACTCATAATGGTCAAGAGGTTTTCATTGAAAAGACCTTTGACTTAAGGTGAGAGTCAAAATTGAAGCTTTTGAAGATGAGTGTAGGTAACATATATAAAGATCTTAACCACATGTTCTGATAAGTTTACATATAAAACTGTGAGCCTTAATGGGCTTCTGGGAGTCAAGCTCATTAATTTATATGTAAAATATTTGCATTCGGTATGGAATGTATGTTTTTCTGTTCTAAGGGTTCTTGTTTTCATGAGATTATTAAAGGAATCTAACCCATTCATGTAGAGCAGTGGTAGTCAACCTGGTCCCTACCGCCCACTAGTGGGCATTCCAGCTTTCATGGTGGGCAGTAGCAGAGCAACCAAAGTATAAATAAAAAGATAGATTTAACTATAGTAAGTTGTTTTATAAAGATTTATTCTCCCAAACTGAGCGAAAATCCGACATAAAGTACTTGGTAAGTAATTATTATTACATGCTTTAACTTGCTGTAATTCTGCTTTATAAATTTTATAAAGTAAAGTTACTTCCCTACTTTATAAATCACCATTACTGTGGAACCGGTGGGCGGTTAGAAAATTTTACTACTAACAGAGATACAAAAGTGGGCGGTAGGTATAAAAAGGTTGACTACCCCTGATGTAGAGGGAAGGCCCTACCTTTCTCTGTGTTTTTCTTAGAAAACCAGGAAACAAATGGTTCTGTTTTATCCACACACCCATCTGGTCATGGACATGAATTTTATGTTACTTGCTCTTGGATGTTTTGCTTTTAGGTTGAAGATGAACCAAACAAAATTTGTGAAGCCGACAGAGTAGCCATTAAAGCCAACATAGTTCACTTGATGCTTAGCAGCCCAGAGCAGATTCAGAAGCAGGTAATTTAAGTCCCTGCTTTTTAGGTAGAGGCTTGTTTGTAGAGCTTTCCTCTAATTAATCTTTTTTCCTCCCCTCAGTTAAGTGATGCCATTAGCATTATTGGTAGAGAAGATTTCCCTCAGAAGTGGCCTGACTTGTTGACAGAAATGGTGAATCGCTTTCAGAGTGGTGACTTTCATGTTATTAATGGAGTCCTCCGTACAGCACATTCTTTATTTAAAAGGTATTGATGTGTAAACTTCTATTTTAAAATGCTTTTTTCCAAATGTTTTTACTTGTGTAAACAGTTATTTGTCTGTGACTATTGTCAGTTCATTACTGATTTTGTTTCTTAAGTAGGATGTTTATTTCATATTGCCCTATGCTCTATGAAATACTTAGTCTGGTTAAACTGTGCTTGATTCCTTAAAAAGAAAACCCAAAAATTTCCTTTGAATTTCAGAAAGCTGTCTGGCCATATTTTTTACATTAATCTATCCTTGAAGAAATAAAGTCAGTAAATAAAAATTTGTAAATTACCTATTTTACCTTAATTTTCTAGATACCGCCATGAATTTAAATCAAATGAGTTATGGACTGAAATTAAACTTGTTCTGGATGCCTTTGCTTTGCCTTTGACTAATCTGTTTAAGGTATGGTAAAATATTTTGATGATATTTTTAAATTAATATTTAAAATTGCTTTAATACATATATAAATTTTGTTTAAAAGAATGCTGTGGAAGCTTACTTTCTAGATAATATTTAGAGCTGCGGTTTTTTTTGAAGATTTTCAGACCTACACAGAAATAGAGCAAATGTTATATAGTGAACTCTCATGTATCTATTACATAAGGTAAAACAGTTATTAACATTTTGGTTTTTAAAAAATTTGTTCTCCCTTCTATAGGAATATTTGAAAGCAAATTCTAGGCAGCATATTTCACTTAAGTATTTGAGTATGAGTCTCTAAAGGAATATATCCAAATTTTGATTTGGCTGTTTATATAATTTAATTAATATTTTGTACATCATCTTTGTGAGAATCTTGTAAAAGATGTTAGTGACCTTTTTTTTTTTTTCAAATAAGGAGAGTGTTCAGTATCACACAGGCCTCAAACCTATTTTTGCTGACTCTACAAAAGGTTCATTTCCTCATTTCGAAAAAGAAAGTTATATGCTATTCACTTCTTAAAATGGGAGAATACACAAGATTTTTCATGGTTAGGATGTCTTACTGATGGTACATCTTTATTTTAAAAAACAACATTGGGCCCTGGCCGGTTGGCTCAGTGGTAGAGCGTCGGCCTGGCGTGCAGAAGTCCCAGGTTCAATTCCCAGCCAGGGCACACAGGAGAGGCGCCCATCTGCCTCTCCACCCCTCCCCCTCTCCTTCCTCTCTGTCTCTCTCTTCCCCTCCCGCAAAGATGGCCTGCACCTGGACCAAAGATGGCCCGGGTGCTGGGGATGGCTCCTTGGCCTCTGCCCCAGGCGCTAGAGTGGCTCTGGTTGCAACAGAGCGACGCCCCGGAGGGGCAGAGCATCACCCCCTGTTGGGCAGAGCGTTGCCCCCTGGTGGGCGTGCTGGGTGGATCCCGGTGGGGCGCATGTGGGAGTCTGTCTGACTGTCTCTCCCTGTTTCCAGCTTCAGAAAAATACAAAAAAATAAATAAATAAATAAAACAATATTGGACAAAATATGATCAGTTTTTTCCAATTATTGAATTGGCAGAGATTTTTTAAATTATATTTTAAAATTGATTTTTAGAGAGAGAAACATTGATTTATTTGTTCCACTTATTTGTTTGTTCCACTTAGTTGTTTGTTTGTTCACTGGTTGATTCTTTCTTCTGCTCTAATCAGGGATTGAACCTAGAACTTTGGCATATCGGGATAACACTCTAACTCAGGGGTCCCCAAACTACGGCCCGCGGGCCACATGCGGCCCCCTGAGGCCATTTATCTGGCCCCCGCCGCACTTCCAGAAGGAGCACCTCTTTCATTGGTGGTCAGTGAGAGGAGCACATTGACCATCTCATTAGCCAAAAGCAGGCCCATAGTTCCCATTGAAATACTGGTCAGTTTGTTGATTTAAATTTACTTTTCTTTATTGTAAATATTGTATTTGTTCCCGTTTTGTTTTTTTACTTTAAAATAAGATATGTGCAGTGTGCATAGGGATTTGTTCATAGTTTTTTTTATAGTCTGGCCCTCCAATGGTCTGAGGGACAGTGAACTGGCCCCCTGTGTAAAAAGTTTGGGGACCCCTGCTCTAACTAAGAGCTACTAGGCCAGGGTGGCAAAGATTTTTTTTTTTTTTTTTTTTTTTTTTTTACAGAGACAGAGTCAGAGAGAGGGAGAGAGGGACAGACCGGAATAGAAAGATGAGAGGCATCTATCATTAGTTTTTCATTACACATTGCAACGCTTTAGTTGTTCATTGATTGCTTTCTCATATGTGCCTTGACCGTGGGCCTTCAGCAGACCGAGTAACCTCTTGCTCGAGCCAGCGACCTTGGGTCCAAGCTGGTGAGCTTTAGCTCAAACCAGATGATCCCGCAGTCAAGCTGGCAACCTTGGTGTCTCAAACCTGGGTCCTCGGCATCCCAGTCCGATGCTCTATCCACTGTGTCACTGCCTGGTCAGGCAAAGATTTTTCTTTTTAATGATGTTAAAAGTCTTAGCCAAAGTGCCATGAAGTGAACATTTTGGTGTCTTGTTTAATGGCTTATAAATGGTACTAGCTTTTTGGAGTTTGACGTTTTCATAAGAGCACCTTAATAATAATTTCTTCTAATTTTAGGAAGTGACATTACTTCAGTGTCTTGTACATAGTAGTTGTGCATAAAGCACTAGGACCTTATTTTTAGTTACTGTAATAGTTACTGTAACAATTTGGGTTATATTTAGGTATATCTGGCTTCCAAAATCTGTGCTTAGAGCCTACTCTTCTGCTTTGGTAATGCACTTTAGAATATTAAGCTATAAAAGTGAGAGATATGCACAAAGTTTTCTAGATAAGCCTATTTATTTCGGTTAGAATAATAAAAAATTGGAAATAACCTAAATGCCAAGTGGCAGGGGAATTATTTAATGAGAACATATAAAGACATTTTTGTGTATATGCACAAAGAAGGAAGAAAGGATCTAGTCCAAAATACTAACATCAGACTTGTTAGTAGTGACATGATAAGCAGTTTCAAAGTATATACTTTAAAATATTTTTCAAAATCTCTGCTAATCTCAGCCTAGTGCAGAGCTATTTCATGAAGGTTTATAATATACTAAAAAAACCCAAACACTGTGTTCCTGAATTCCTTCCCAAGGCCACCATTGAGCTCTGTAGTACCCATGCGAACGACGCCTCTGCTCTGAGGATCCTTTTCTCTTCCCTTATCTTGATCTCAAAACTGTTCTACAGTTTAAACTTCCAGGTAAGGTTTGTTTTATTTATTTTTTTGATTCGTATTCTGTGTTGTTAAATATGCGGGTTTTCATTTGATAAAGGCTTTTTTTGCCAGCATTGATTTTTTTTTTTTAAATAGAAATTAGTTTTTTTTTCCCCTCACCCCATTCTTTGTTTACAAATAGTGTTCTTGTTTATAGTAGTTCCTAGAAGTGCTAGTGGATGTTTCATGAAGAAAAGGAACATTCTCTGTAGGCCATGAGGAAGGGATACCCCACATCCTCAGTCACTGTTTTGGAGAACTATCCTCTACTCTTTTTTTTTTTTTTTTTTTGTATTTTTCTGAAGCTGGAAACTGGGAGGCAGTCAGACAGACTGCTGCATGTGCCTGACCGGGATCCACCCGGCACGCCCACCAGGGGGCGATGCTCTGCCCATCCTGGGCGTAGTTCTGTCGCAACCAGAGCCACTCTAGCGCCTGAGGCAGAGGCCAAGGAGCCATCCCCAGCGCCCGGGCCATCTTTTGCTCCAATGGAGCCTCGGCTGCGGGAGGGGAAGAGAGAGACAGAAAGGAAGGAGAGGGGGAGGGGTGGAGAAGCAGATGGGTGCCTCTCCTGTGTGCCCTGGCTGGGAATTGAACCCGGGACTTCCGCACGCCAGGCCGACGCTCTGCCACTGAGCCAACTGGCCAGGGCCTCTACTCTTTTTTTGAAGACACTGAGAGATCACATTCTCAGGCCTTCCTCTTGTTCATTTAAGTGCAGTTTAACACTGCGGGAGCCATGTTTTGATTGAAGGTCTATGGCTAGCTTGTACAAAAAGGCTTTTATTGGAAGCATATTTGGGAGACAGAGGGTTTTAGAAAGTTAAAGGACCAGTCTCATTTCAGACAAAACACAGCCACAGTGAAATAGCAGAAAATACCTGATCACCCTGTTGTTACTGAGATAGTGGCATCCCGTCACTTTCTGTTGTTAAATTGTTATTTTAAGATTCAGAGCTCCAGGAAGCATAAGGGGATCTTATTGGTTCAGATTACTATACTGAGAGGTAAGAGGAAGGATCTTCCCTTTTCATAGCTTATAGCCAGAGCCAAGTACCTGGACTTAATCCTTACAGCATGACTCACAGTGGTAGGGAAAGAATTCCACAAAAGGATCAGGATAGAGCAGATGAATGTCCCAAAATGGTAGACCCAAATCATTGGTCTGTGACACAGCATTTTGAGAAACTCTTAATTAAAGGATGGCACTGTTTTGCTTGTACTGTCTTTTGAATTCTGTTTCCTAGAAGTCAGGTAGGATGAAGCTCTTAATTAACTTGTCAGACATAGCCAGGGACAGCAAAGTCATAATCTTACCCTTGGGGAGTTTATCAGCCCCATTAAGAAGGCAGTACTATTCCATAGGAAGTCATTAATTGTGTAAGATCATAAGTTTGAATTGGTGGTCATCTTATGCTAAATGCAGTAGTTCAAAAAGGAAAAGGAATATATTGGTAAGCACTGAGTTTTGTAAGGAAGGGCGTCATACAATCTTAGGTGGACCTTGAAGGAATAATATAGATTTAAATTGGGACAGGAAATTGAAATGGCATCATTTGTGGTTGAAAGTGTATAAAATTGAGACAGAAGTTGGACCTAGGTGGAACAGAGAATTCTTGTCAAAATAGATAACGGTTGTCTGGCTAGGAAGTGTGGACTGGAGTCAGTAGGCATGTGGAAAAGGTTTGGTGTGTTTGTGTGGGGGGGTAAGTTATGTAACGAGCACACTTATTTTAAAGCCATTTTTATTTTATTTTATTATTTTTTTTCAGGGACAGAGAGAATCAGAGAGAGGGATAGATAGGGACAGACAGACAGGAATGGAGAGAGATGAGAAGTATCAATCATCAGTTTTTCGTTGTTTGTTGTTCATTGATTGCTTTCTCATATGTGCCTTGACCGGGGGCCTTCAGCAAACCAAGTAACTCCTTGCTGGAGCCAGCAACCTTGGGTCCAAGCTGGTGAGCTTTTTGCTCAAGCCAGATGAGCCCGTGCTCAAGCTGGCGACCTCGGGATCTCGATCCTGGGTCCTTCCACATCCCAGTCTGACGCTCTATCCACTGCGCCACCACCTGGTCAGGCTAAAATATTTTATTTATTGATTTTTTTAGAGAGAGAGGAGTGAGAGAGAGAGACAGAGAGAGAGAGAAGGGGGAGGAGCAGGAAGCATCAACTCCCATATGACGAGCACACTTATTTTAATAAAAAGTTTCAAGTCACCATTTCTTCTTTAGGATCTCCCAGAATTTTTTGAAGATAACATGGAAACTTGGATGAATAATTTCCATACCCTCTTGACATTAGATAACAAGCTTCTACAAACTGATGTAAGTATTGTTTAAAATGTTTGCTTTGCCAGTGTACTCTTTTGTTAAAATTAAGAATTATTTGAAATATGTTATATATCAATTATATCTCAATTTCATTTTACTTATTTTATTTTTTTGTGATAAAGAGACAGAGGGACAGATAGGGACAGATAGGAAGGAAGAAAGATGAATGAGAAACATCAATTCTTCATTGCAGCTTCATAGTTGTTCATTGATTGCTTTCTCATATGTGCCTTGACCAGGGGCCTATAGGAGAGCGAGTGACCCCTTACTCAAACCAGCGACCATTGGGTCATGTCTATGATCCCATGCTCGAGCCAGTGACTCTGCGCTCAAGCTGGATGAGCCTGTGCTCAAGCTGGCGACCTCAGGTTTCGAACCTGGGTCCTCTGCATCCCAATCTGACGCTCTATCCACTGTGCCACTGCTTGGTCAGGCCTCACTTTAAAAAAAAAAATTTTTTTTTTTTGAGATTTTATGATACTGATTTTACAGAGAGAGGAGAGAGAAGGGGACAGAGAGCAAGAAGTGTTAACTCATAGTTGCTTCACTTTAATTGTTCATTGATTGACTGCATGTTGTTATGTACCTTGACCAGGTAAGCCCAGGATTTCAAACCAGTGACCTCAGCATTCCAGGTTGACACTGTTATTCACTGTGCCACTACAAGCCAGCCTGTATCTCAATTTTTTTTTTCTTTTTTCTTTTTTTTTGAAAAATGAGAATACAAACTTTTAAATGCAGGTTTTCTTTTACAGGTTTTTTTTTTGGGGGGGGTTTTGGGTGTTTTTTTTTTCTGAAGCTGGAAACGGGGAGACAGTCAGACAGACTCCCACATGCGCCTGACCGGGATCCACCCGGCATGCCCACCAGGGGGCGATGCTCTGCCCATCCGGAGCGTCGCTCTGTTGCGACCAGAGCCACTCTAGCGCCTGGGGCAGAGGCCAAGGAGCCATCCCCAGCGCCCGGGCCATCTTTTGCTCCAATGGAGCCTCGGCTGTGGGAGGGGAAGAGAGAGACAGAGAGGAAGGAGAGGGGGAGGGGTGGAGAAGCAGATGGGTGCTTCTCCTGTGTGCCCTGACCGGGAATCGAACCCGGGACTTCCGCATGCCAGGCCAACGCTCTACCACTGAGCCAACCGGCCAGGGATTTTTTTTTTTTTTGATAAGCAAAAGCTTTATTTAGTACAGTGCATCCCACCCAACGAGGTTCTCTGGTCTGGGGGACAGGGGCCAGAGAAGTCACATAGAGGAAACCATTTGGGGGAAATTTAAAGGGTTGTTTAGGGTGGTCGAGGTAATATAACGTGGCAAAATGTCATTGGCTGACAGACAGTCACCTTTTTCCAAAGGACTTCTGGGAAGTTTCTTTTAGCATGCATGGGTGTGGGCAGTTCCAGCCAAAATTCCTGGGTCTGGTTCCTCACATGACCTTCCCCCATTGCCCACCGACCTTACATTCCAACCTTCTATGTTAGATGGGGTGCCACTATTCATCTGGGTACTTCCTGCTGGTTAGGGGCATCGTGGGGAGGGGAGGTCAGAAGGTGATGGCTTTGAGGGGAGTCGCGAGGAACATCTGTTTGACCGTGACTCGAGAAACTTCGTGGATGCAGTCCTGTAAGAATTTTTTTTAAAAAAGGAGTAAATATGAGTAATATGTTGATAATTAGAAGAGGACCTAGGATAGGGGCAGCCCAGGTGAGGATGGGTGGCTGCCATCAGGAGTTAGGAGAGATTCTTGCTCAGTTTCTCTCGCAGATGGTTGAGGAGATTGATGTTTTTTCTTCCCTTGGGCCAGTCTCATTGAACAGCATTGCTTCCTGCTTCAGCTCACTCTGGTGGCAGGTTCCCGGTGGGAGGGACAGGAGCAACAGGGGGATCTGCAGGGCTCAACCTTTTGGTGAGCTGGAGATGAGTGGGGCCCAGTGGTTCTGACTGCCAGTGGTCCTGCATGGGGCAAGCTTGAGGCAAGAGACATGGTTCGAAATGAGGGTAGTATTGATTATGGGGGAGCTCTTGGTAGTGAGAAAGATGTTGTCAGCTAGATAATGGCTTCGAGACTTTGTAAAATGCTCCGACCCAGGAGGGGTACAGGGCATGGGGGCATAACTAAGAAGGAGTGCGAAAAGGGAATTTCATCCAAACTGCATGTCAGGGGTGGCAGGTGTGAAGGAGAAAAGAAGGGGTCCCATCCACTCCCATAACCGACACCTGTGAGGGAACTAAAGGTCCAGAGTGTGATGGCAAAACAGAGAAGGTAGCCCCTGTCTCCACAAGAAATGAGATGGACTTACCTGCTAGCTGCAGCATTACCCTGGTCTTGTTGAGGGTGATGGGGGTCTCTGATTTCAGGCCGCATCAGTTGTCCATGAGACCTAGGAGTTTGAGCGATGGGCCCGCCTGGCTGGCTTGTCCTCCACATAGAGACGCTGAGGAAAAGCCTGTTTCCCAAAGGGGCAATCACTCCACCAGTGACCGGGCTGCTTGCAGTTAGGGCAGGGCTTAGTGGGCAGCCATGAACAGGGGCACTGTCAAGCCCAGTGATCCTCCTTGCCACGTTTAAAGCAAGTTCCTCTTTGCGGCCCAGACTTGGGTCGGGCACCTCCTGTGCCTTGCCCCTGTTGCTCTGCCGGCCTCAGGGCTACCACAAGAGTCTGGGTTTGGAGTGTTACCTTCTGCTGTATGCAGGCCTGGTGAACAGCCTTGGCCTTTTTCTACTAGCCATGACCATTAAAAACTTTAAATGCCATGTTCACAAGTCTCAGATAGGGGTTTGGGGGTTGAGAATAAGAGGAGGGGGTCTTCTGGGGAGCCTGGCACCCAGATCCAGCCGGAAATGCTGGAGCCAGAGGCAAGACAGGAGCAGGCCTTCCTGCAATAAGACCGGGGTTGGGCCGTAGAGTCAGGAGCCCTGCAAACTGGCATGAGGGCCAATGTCTGGAGAGAATGGGCTGACAGAGGAGGGGCTTAAGAACACAGTGGAGAAGGGAAGGGCCTCTGGCCAGCAGGGGAGGAGAAAGAGAGACTAGTATTTGCAGGTGAATGAGAAACAGGATCCCGTGAAGGGAGGGGAGGAGCCCAATAGGACGGAGGGAGCCCTGCAGGAGGGGAAGAGAGTTGAGGGTTGGCGAAGGAGAAAAGATCAGGAGTGGAGGGTTTATGTGAGTTTTCTCTGACTAAAAAGGGCCTGCGCTGTATAGCAGGCGCCACAGAGATTAGGACTAGAGCGCAAATATTAGAAGCCTTTGAATGTAAGGGATCTCCAACCATTTCCCAGTTCTTTGGCAATAGTTAAATTGGCAAGGGTGCTAAAACCGAAAGTCCCTTCAGGAGGCCACCTGGTTCAATTAATCAGTGGGTTCTGTGGCCTGACACAGCAGAAAAGAAGAACAGTTTCTCCTTTAGGGAGGGAGAGATTTCGGATAAGGCATTCCAGGAGGGTTTTTGAGTCAGGTTTAGATTCCTGTGCCTCCCATGGCTGCCCTCAGTCCTCGAAGTGATCAGAGATGAGAATTGACGGCCCGCAACTCAATCTCTGGCCACCTGATGGTTAGGTAGAGTGGGAGTGACCAGGACGTCTCCACGGACACACACGCACTCGGAATGGATAAGAGGTCCCTGAAGCAGCTGCGATTATGGACAGGGAGTCTCGGCAGAAAGAACTGAGGGGTGGCTGGAGGCAGGAGACTTACCGCACCGTATGCGGAAGTGGGTGGAAAGTTGGAGATCCTAGTTCTTCCTCGGAAAGGAAGAGGAGAAGAGCAGCCCCAGCAGGCTTCAATTCCTCCCGGGTTTCAGCACCAAATGTAAGGTATTTTTGCTGACCGAGGAAGAAGGAAGGGCGTAGCCATGAAATGTGGATAAGCAAAAGCTTTATTTAGTACAGCGCATACTGCCCAAAGAAGTTCTCCGGTCCAGGGGACAGGGGCCAGAGAAGTTGCCAATCTCAATTTTTTTATTTAAAAATACTTGAGTACCTTCTGAAAACCTTGAGAGGATAGACTTGATAAAATGAAATAAGGTTATTTAAGAACATTTAACATCCTGGTTCCTTAATTACTTACTTTTGTGTTGTTAATTGATAAAATTCCAAGAACGTGAGTAATACTTGATTATGTGGGATGTTTCATATTTGGTTATTTGTAGTATACAGAATTAATTACTTTTACAGTGGGCCTGGCTTGGGTCACAATGTATAGATTAGGCTTTTTTTTTTTTTTTTTTTACAGAGGCAGAGATAGACAGGGACAGACAGACAGGAACGGAGAGAGATGAGAAGCATCAATCATCAGTTTCTCGTTGCGCGTTGCGACTTCTTAGTTGTTTATTGATTGCTTTCTCACATGTGCCTTGCCCGTGGGCCTTCAGCAGACCGAGCAACCCCCTGCTGGAGCCAGTTACCTTGGGTCCAAGCTGGTGAGCTTTTTTTTTGCTCAAGCCAGATGAGCCCACGCTCAAGCTGGCGACCTCGGGGTCTCGAACCTGGGTCCTTCCGCATCCCAGTCCGATGCTCTATCCACTGTGCCATCACCTGGTCAGGCAGATTAGGCTATTTTATTACATCAAAAGAAAGGCCTTAGAGTATTCACAGTGTGAGCATTTATAAAATATAAAATGATTTGTCATTGAAGATATTAAGAAACTTAAAACATAGACCTCTGTAATAATAGCTTCTTTTTTAGCTTTTTTTTTTTTTTTTTTTCTTTCATTTTTCTGAAGCTGGAAACAGGGAGAGACAGTCAGACAGACTCCCGCATGCGCCCGACCGGGATCCACCCGGCACGCCCACCAGGGGCGGTGCTCTGCCCCCCAGGGGGCGATGCTCTGCCCATCCTGGGTGTCGCCATATTGCGACCAGAGCCACTCTAGCGCCTGAGGCAGAGGCCACAGAGCCATGCCCAGCGCCCGGGCCATCTTTGCTCCAATGGAGCCTTGGCTGCGGGAGGGGAAGAGAGAGACAGAGAGGAAAGCGCGGCGGAGGGGTGAAGAAGCAAACGGGCGCTTCTCCTATGTGCCCTGGCCGGGAATCGAACCCGGGTCCTCCGCACGCTAGGCCGACGCTCTACCGCTGAGCCAACCGGCCAGGGCCAGCTTCTTTTTTAAAAAGTCATCCACAGCCTGACCAGGCAGTGGCGCAGTGAATAGAGCGTCAGACTGGGATGCGGAGGACCCAGGTTCGAGACCCCGAGGTCACCAGCTTGAGCGCAGGCTCATCTGGTTTGAGCAAAGCTCACCAGCTTAGACCCAGGATCGCTGGCTCGAGCAAGGGGTTACTTGGTCTAATGTAGCCCCCATGGTCAAGGCACATATGAGAAAGCAATCAATGAACAACTAAGGTGTTACAACGAAAAATTGATGATTGATGCTTCTCATCTCTCTCCGTTCCTGTCTGTCTGTCCCTATCTGTCCCTCTCTCTGATTCTCTCTCTCTCTCTGTATTAAAAAAAGTCATCCACAGTATAGGAAATAGGTGACATGATAAAGGTTTGTAATGTGTAAGTTTCCTCTGGAGTTTGTGAGATGTGCTTTTCAGTGCACAGCACTTACTCTATTACTCATTTGCTTTTCTATTAATATATTTATGATCTACCTTTTTTCCAAGAAACAATAAACAAAAAATAAAATATTAAGAGTACTTCAAAATCAAGTAAAAGAAAAAATAGAATCGGTGATTTGAGTCAGTATTTTGGGAGTCAGTTTTTGGGAGTGTTCAGAAGATTTTATCTTAAGATGTATTAAATAAAAGACCACAAAAAAAGATAAGGCTTCGGCCCTGGCCGGTTGGCTCAGTGGTAGAGCGTCGGCCTGGTGTGCAGGAGTCCCGGGTTCGATTCCCGGCCAGGGCACACAGGAAAAGCGCCCACCTGCTTCTCCACCCCTCCTCTTCTCCTTCCTCTCTGTCTCTCTTTTCCCCTCCCGCAGTCAAGGCTCCACTGGAGCAAAGTTTGCCTGGCGCTGAGGATGGCTCTGTGGCCTCTGCCTGAGGCGCTAGAACGGTTCTGATTGCTACAGAGCGACGCCCCAAGATGGGCAGAGCATCGCCGGGTGGATCCCGGTTGGATGCATGTGGGAGTCAGTCTGACTGCCTCCCCGTTTCCAGCTTCGGAAAAATACAAAAAAAAAAAAAAGATAAGGCTTCTAGCCCTGGCTAGACAGCTTCTTTGGTTAGGACATTCTCCCTGTTCTCAAAGGTTGCAGGTCTGCTCCCAGTCGGGGCACATCCAGGAACAGATTGATGTTTCTGTCTCCCTAAAAGATGAATCAGTAAATTTGTTTTAATTAAAAAAAAAAAAGATGGCTCCCATAATTCTGTCAGTTGGCTAGGAAAAAAACCCTTTCTCGGAAAACAAAGCTTGTCTTCACACTTAAATTTACAGAAAGTTTTTCACTTAGATCTTAGAGGGAGCTGTGTGCCCGTTTAACCATATGCCACCTTGTCATTTTACTGTAGCAGTCCCTGTATTATGCCTTGAGAAATGAGCTGTTTGGCACATAGAATAGCTCAAAAGTTATTTGTGAATTGCTGTTATACAAATATTGATCGACTTACGACCTATGCAACCTAACGACCATTCGACTTACGACCACAATAGCTAGCCATGACTGCTCCGCCTCTGGCAGCGCAAGCTTTTGCCCAGCTGGGCGTACGACAGTGCGGACCAGCTTCCGGCAGCACTACCATCTCTGCGCGCACCATTTCAACTGTTATCCCAGACTCAGTATAGCAATTTGTGTTTTGCGTCTTGGATATTTTTCATCAAACCCCTCCCGAGATGTCTACCAAGAGGAAATTGTCTTTGCAAATATTAAACCAGTTGTACTGGTAATGCAGTGTTTTACTTAAACCTGACAAATGTAAAAATAAGAAACAAAATGGTGTAGAGATGATACAAATAGCATAAAATGAACAAAGAAAATTATGATATATAACAATAATGAAATAAAATTATGATAAAATATGACAGATTTTTATAACATCATTTCACAGTACTATACATACAGCCTACTTAACTTACAACCAAATCGTGTTACGACCAGTCTGTTGGAACCAATTGTGGTTGTAAGTCGAGCACTATCTGTAGTTGATAGTGTTATAGCCTGACCTGTGGTGGCACAGTGGATAAAGACCTGCAACGCTGAGATCACTGGTTCGAAACCCCAGGCTTGCCTGGTCAAGGCACATAGGAGAAGCAACTACTATGAGTTGATGCTTCCCACTCCTCCCCATCCCCACCTTTCTGTCTCTCTCTATCCTCTCTCTAAAATCCATAAATAAAATCTAAATAAAAAAAATAGTTGAAAGTGTTATATAAATCACTGTCATGGTTTAGATTGCAGTACGCAGACTCTGCCTGGAAACAGGTCCAGGTGCTTTTGGCGTTGTGTGGTATACATCGCAGCTCTCACTCCTCAGCTCTGCAGCTGTAGTTGAACTCAAGCCATAGGCAATACTAGAAATTGTATAAATGAGAAAAAGGATGAGTATGGCTGTGTTTTAATAAAACTTGACTTACAGAAATATGCAGCAGGCCAGACTTTGCTTTAGTTTGCTGACACTTGATTTAGATTGTTGTTTAATATTTTATAACTAAAATGTTACTTGAGAATCCTGTAGCATTACCTCATTGGGGGAGTTGGATACATCTTAATATATTTGAAATGAAAACCTTTTGGGAGACAGCAAGACACAACACAACTAATCATGTTGCAAAGGAAAGTGTGATATGCTCTTTATCATTTAGGTTTCTGTAGGAATGTTGTTTTCAGTTTAATATGGAAATATTTTATAATTCAGCAACCAGAAGAAGAGCTTTATTTATTTAACTTGAAGACTTTTGAGAGCTGTTCTCAATGATTAATAAATGAGAAGTATTTCCTGATTGGTTTGTTTGAAAGACTAGACAGGTAGATTGGTGGTGACACAGGTGTGGTGTCCAACACTTGGCTTTGGATTTGAATTTCTGAAAGTCAGTTCAGGCATTAACGGCCACTCTCTGTATTTATGATGGCATTAAAGTTGTATGTCTGAGTTTATGTTTTCTCTTATGTGAGGACGAAGAAGAAGCAGGCTTATTGGAACTCTTAAAATCCCAGATCTGTGATAACGCCGCACTGTATGCACAGAAATATGATGAAGAATTTCAAAGGTATCTGCCTCGTTTTGTCACCGCCATCTGGAACTTACTCGTTACAACAGGACAGGAGGTCAAATATGACTTGGTAAGATGATGGTGGAGACAAATAATTAAGGAATTCTCTTACTACCTTTCCAAGAAGTAAACAGTTCAGATTTGCTTTTTAAAACATGCTTATTTTTGTTTTATTTCAGTTGGTAAGTAATGCCATTCAGTTTCTGGCTTCAGTTTGTGAGAGACCTCACTATAAGAATCTTTTTGAGGACCAGAACACGCTGACAAGTATCTGTGAAAAGGTTATTGTGCCTAACATGGAATTCAGAGGTAATTCTTTTTTTTTTTTTTTTTTTTTTAAATTATTATTATTATTTTTTTTTTCTGAAGCTGGAAACGGGGAGAGACAAGTCAGACAGACTCCCGCATGCGCCCGACCGGGATCCACCTGGCACGCCCACCAGGGGCGATGCTCTGCCCACCAGGGGGCGATGCTCTGCCCATCCTGGGCGTCGCCATGTTGCGACCAGAGCCACTCTAGCGCCTGGGGCAGAGGCCACAGAGCCATCCCCAGCGCCCGGGCCATCTTTGCTCCAATGGAGCCTTGGCTGCGGGAGGGGAAGAGAGAGACAGAGAGGAAAGCGCAGCGGAGGGGTGGAGAAGCAAATGGGCGCTTCTCCTGTGTGCCCTGGCCGGGAATCGAACCCGGGTCCTCCGCACGCTAGGCCGACACTCTACCGCTGAGCCAACCGGCCAGGGCCAGAGGTAATTCTAGTGAAGTGTAAAACTTTTTCAGCAGATCAAAAGTTCAGTTTTTTTTAAAGAGTATGTTAGTATAAATTTAGTTAAGTCTTCTCTCTGTTGATTTTTGTAACGTGCTGATTTTTTATTGCTAAATAAAACTGTTTGTACATATTTATTGCCTGTTTTGTAAACCAAGGCAGAAAGTGTGGTATGAAGGCATTTATGAAGTGAGCACTGCCGTGATGAGCTCTGTTGTGTACTATGGAGGTTTTTCATAGAAATATTGAACAAGACTTTAACAGTCCTGTTATATTGAGAAGAAAGCAAATATCCAGGATTACAAATTATGGAAATAATTGGTTTTGGTTGTTGTAGTGTTTCACCAAGGCAAATAGCTGTTTTCCAATAGCTGACTTGAGGTAGGAGTGATGGATAACCTTTGAGTTAGTTAAACACTTAGTTTGTGTTTAAGGTGAATGTAGTTCTAAGAGACTGTATTTATTTGTATACACAATGACTTTCCTTCTCCCATTTGGGAAGAGCAAATAGTAAATGTGGAAGGAATTGTCTTCTGTATCACAGGAATCATTAGATCAGTGGTTCTCAAATTATACTGCTCACAAAAATTAGGGGATATTTCAAAAATGAATACGAAGCAATAAAATATCCCCTAATTTTTGTGAGCAGTATATTTGCAACAAAACGAGGAAAATAAAGGACAATATAATAAGGTTTTATTTTCTTTTGTGTTTTCATAAAACTATTTTAAGGATAAATCTTTGTTCTGATATTGTTTGTCCTACTTTTTAGTGTTGAAATTATTTTTGTGAAATAATGGTCATTGTAGTTGTTAGTTTGTTTTTGTAATAGCCTTATCTGACAAAATAAAAAGTTGACATCCCTAGACTGGTTCCCAACACTAACTTTTGAAAGTTGGTTATAAAGTTCAATTATGGGGATGCTGTCACATTAGAACAAATGAGCTAGTAGCACAGCTGTGTGAATTACCTTTAAGGCTACCATTTGCTGCTGTAAGTAATCATGTTGGCAAAGAACACTTTGCTGTAAAACATGTCAGTTCTATTTTCTGCATAGTCAAATGCAAAAGTTAGTAATTGTCATGTCTTTTGAGGGGTTATTTGAAATATCATCTCTCTTTGTAGCTGCAGATGAAGATGCCTTTGAAGATAATTCTGAGGAGTATATAAGAAGAGATTTGGAAGGATCTGGTATGTATTTTCATTTTTAACTGTTAATCTAGCCCTGACCAGTGTCTCAGTGGACAGTGTTGGCCTGGTATATGGATATCCCAGATTTGATTCCCAGTCAGGGCAAACAGGAGAAGCAACCATCTGCTTCTCCCTTTTTTCTCCCTCTTCCCCTTCCATAGCCAGTGGCTCAGTTGGTCCAAGCGTCTGCCTCAGGTGCTAAAAATAGCTTCATACTCGAGCACTGGCCCAAGATGGGCTTGCTGGGTGGATCCCAGACAAGGCATATGTGGGAGTCTGCCTCACTGTCTCCCCTCCTCTCACCTAAAAAAAAAAAGTTGGTTTTTTGTTTTGTTTTGTTTTTGTTTTTTTTACAGGCACAGAGAGTCAGAGAGAGGGATAGATAGGGACAGACAGGAACGGAGAGAGATGAGAAGCATCAATCATCAGTTTTTCGTTGTGACACCTTAGTTGTTCATTGATTGCTTTCTCATATGTGTTTTGACCGCAGGCCTTCAGCGGACCGAGTAACCCCTTGCTCGAGCCAGCGACCTTGGGTCCAAGCTGGTGAGCTTTTTTTTTTTTTTTTGCTCAAGCCAGATGAGCCTGCACTCAAGTTGGTGACCTCGGGGTCTTGAACCTGGGTCCTCTGCATCCCAGTCTGACACTCTATCCACTGTGCCATCACCTGGTTAGGCTAAAAAAAGTTTTTTTTAAATAATAACTTAATCGTAGCAAGCCAGTTTTAAAGTTGCTCTTTTTCTAGTAAATATGGGGAAGAAAGGGAGTCAAGATTAGTTTGTCATTTCAACTGGCTTTGGTTGGAAAACTTTTCTTTTTTTTATAACTTCTACACCATAAAAAGCAGCTTTTACATGAACTATATCAATTGAATCATTTGTTTTTCTAATGTATTTATTAGTGTTTGTTATACTACTGTGAACTTTTTAATTTTCAATCTCATTTTTGTTTCCTGTAAAACAATGTTTACGTTGCTGATAGCTATCAGCAGTTTTCTTATGAACTTGGTTGGTTGGTGGTGGTTTCTTTATCTTGTGATATGTTTCTTTGATTTTATAGACATTGACACTAGACGCAGGGCAGCTTGTGATCTAGTACGAGGATTATGCAAGTTTTTTGAGGGACCCGTGACAGGAATCTTCTCTGGTTATGTTAATTCTATGCTTCAGGAATATGCAAAAAATCCATCTGTCAACTGGAAACACAAAGATGCGGCCATTTACCTCGTGACATCTTTGGCATCAAAAGCCCAAACACAGAAGGTGAATCTTTTCGATGTAGTTTTATTTCTAAAACAGACTTGTCAGTAACCACACAGAAGTCAAAAAGAAGTACTATATTTCTGATGATGCAGCCTACTTTGCTAGTTAATCTGTTAATTCTGATTAGAATTCAGAGTCTCCAAAGCTGATGTGTCAGGCACTTAAGTTTCTTTTCTTTTTTAAACATTTATCCTTTTATTTTTTAAGTGAATTTATTGGGGTGACACTGGTTTAACAATAATAATAATACAGGTTTCAAATGCCCAATTTTACAACACATCTCTGTACACCATAATGTACATTCACCCCCCCCAAGTCACGTGTTCATCCATCGCCATTTACACCCCCACCAGCCTCTCCTGCCATCCCCTCCCCCAGGCAGTCACCACGCTTGTCCATGTCCAGAAGTTTTTCTTTCTTCCTTTCTTTTTTGGTCCCATTCAGCACTTAAGTTTCTGAAAGACCAAAAAAGTTGACAGATGCCACACTTGTTCCTTTAGCTGAGAGTCAGTGTTTGTCAATTTAGGGAAGTTTCTTCATTGTCTATTAAAATAGTTTTGTTTTATTTTGAAGCAGTTTGTGTTTTGAAGTGTTCATCTCTCTTTTTAACCTGCTTTTGTAATGTTGACTAAATTACCAATATGGTCGATATATACAGGTATTTCATGTTATTTTACCCCATTACAAATTTGTTTTTCAGCATGGAATTACACAAGCAAATGAACTTGTGAATCTGACTGAATTCTTTGTGAATCACATTCTCCCTGATTTAAAGTCAGCTAATGGTGAGTTTTGTGAAAAATTATTTATGTAACTTATAACACTACAAAATAAATAACATTATGGCAAAAGTCATAATGGGGGCTCTACTTCACTATAATATGCAAAACATTGGCTCCTATGCTTGTTGTAGGTATTCTATTGAGTAAAATCTTAAAATGGTTCCTCCAGATTTTGCCTGGTTAAAATTAACTTTTTATAATGAAAACAGGCTTGTATTGAAGGAAAACAAGCAACAAGTAAGACTAAATTGTAGCTCAGCTTTTTGTTAACTTGGGATATAGTCTAGGAATTAAACTTCAATTTTCTTTTCATTTTAAAAATAAACACTTAAAAAATTTTTTTTAAAAGACAGTTTCTTTTTTTTTTTCAGAGACAGAGAGAGAGTCAGAGAGAGGGATAGATAGGGACAGACAGACAGGAATGGAGAGATGAGAAGCATCAATCATTAGTTTTTCCATGCGCATTGCAACACCTTAGTTGTTCATTGATTGCTTTCTCATATGTGCCTTGACCGTGGGGCTTCAGCAGACTGAGTAACCCCTTGCTCCAGCCAGCGACCTTGGATCCAAGCTGGTGAGCTTTTGCTTAAACCAGATGAGCCTGTGCTCAAGCTGGCGACCTCGGGGTTTCGAACCTGGGTCCTTCCCACATCCCAGTCTGACGCTTTATCTACTGCGCCACCGCTTGGTCAGGCATAAACACTTAAAAATTGAAGTAAATTTAAATCCTTTGGAACTGATAAATATTAAGAATAATTTCCTATATTGATGAAACTGTATTGATCAAGATACATAGATAATCCGCTTAAAAATTTTTTTGTATAGAAAATTTTAATACATTATAAGGTAGGGAAAGAACTGTAATGAACTTCCATGTTAATATCATCCAGCTTCAAGAATTTTTAATAATTGGCCACTATTCTATCACTTTTACTAATTTATTTTCCCACCACTAGAGCAGTTTAAAGCCAGAGAGTCATGTTCTTGATCCATAATACAAGAGGTCCTCAGGTTACGACACATTCCATTCCTATGACAGTGACAGTGACATGACCCGAATTTTGGTGTCGAAACACACCCTAGCCCAGACGTGGCCAACAGTTTTTGCCCCTGGGCCAGATTAGAAAGAAAACTTTTCTCACGGGCCGGAAAAAATATTAAAATTAAAAAATGTTAAATACAAAAACAGTTTGTTTAAGTAAACAAAATTTATTATGTAATATGTTTATGAATAAATGAGAGTAAAATTTTTTTTTAATATACAATATTATTTTAATAAAAATGTAATTACAAGCCTGACCTGTGGTGGTGCAGTGGATAAAGCGTCGACCTGGAAATGCTGAGGTTGCCGGTTCAAAACCCTGGGCTTGCCTGGTCAAGGCACATATGGGAGTTGATGCTTCCAGCTCCTCCCCCTTTCTCTCTCTCTCTTTCTCTTTCTCCTCTCTCTCCCTCTCTGTCACTCTCTCTCTCTCTCTCCTCTCTAAAAATGAATTAAAAAAAAAAAGTAATTACATACCGTATAAATATCCAAACTTATCACAATTGAAACAATATTTAATTAATAGAATAAGCTTGAAGGGGTTATATCGCAAATAAAACAATTATTTCATTTTACAAACAACCTGGACACGTTTTCAGTTATTACTACAGCTATTGTCTATGCTACAGTGCCACTTGATTCAGCACACTTGACCACAAAAATAACAAACTGTTTGACCTTGGGTGCGCACTGGCAAACTCCACCTAAAAGAATGTGGGTTTCACATCGCCGCTAAACACCAAACAGTTCATATCGAGTACAGACAAGTACAAAAGTTATAAATCTTTATAATGGAATTTTTTAAAAAAAATAAGTATTGCGAATTCATTCGACCAATTATTGGAAGTTAACCCTAGATTAGTCACACGCGGAATTCCTTTCCGTGTATCACTATCTTCTTAAATATCTCGATTTTTAATAATCAAAGACGCCTCCGCTTCTGAGTAGCGGAGAATATTAAAAATTTAATCGTGGGCTGCATAAACTATTGGCCCGCGAGCCACATAAACTTATTATGCGGGCAGTATGTTGGCCATGCCTGCCCTAGCCTAACACAAATGGGACATTTGCACTTCTAACAGTCCAAAATGGTATAGATAAGCATACTGGCAGACGCCAACTCCCTCACTCATATGTTGTGTTACTGTGTATTTTTCCGCCACGTGTATCCAAACTAGTTCACCTATGTAGTCTGCAAGTATGGTGCTTACGGCATAAGCCAAAATACTCGTTTCAGTTTTTTAAAGTTTTTATGGAGTGAGCATCATAAACTCTAAATATTGTATGTCAAGACTGTCGTAACCTGAGGACACCCTGTAGTTTTAGTTCTAGGAAGAAGATGATCTGGTCATTAGCCATGATCTAAAGGATTTTTATTTAGTTTTGTAACTAATGCATGTTTATTTGTAATGAAACTTAAAGGTAAGGGGAAAAACTAAACTGTTTATTATATTCTT
This sequence comes from Saccopteryx bilineata, assembly GCF_036850765.1. Lineage (NCBI taxonomy): Eukaryota > Metazoa > Chordata > Mammalia > Chiroptera > Emballonuridae > Saccopteryx > Saccopteryx bilineata. Next base: position 192,510,264 of record NC_089495.1, on the reverse strand, counting down.
AGTAGAGCTGATAGCTACATAGTAGATTATTATATATTTTTTTATAGTCTCCTTTTTTTAAATTTTTTTTTAAATTTATTCATTTTAGAGAGGAGAGGAGAGACAGAGAGAGAGAAGGGGGGAAGGAGCTGGAAGCATCAACTCCCATATGTGCCTTGACCAGGCAAGCCCAGGGTTTCGAACCGGCGACCTCAGTATTTCCAGGTCGACGCTTTATCCACTGCGCCACCACAGGTCCGGCGATTATTATATTATTAATAAGCTTTAATTACTTAACATTTTGGTTACCAAAACCATGTGTTTAAAATCTGGTAATGGCCTTGGCCATTTGCTCAATGGATAGAGCATCAGCCAGGTATATGGAGGTCCCAAGTTTGATCCCTGGTCAGGGCCATTGAAGCAATATGAGAAGCGAGCATCTGCTTCTCTCCTCTCTCTTACCCTTCTGCAGCCAAGGGTTTGATTGGTTCAAGTGTCAGTCCTGGGCACTGAGGATAATTCTGTTGGTCTGAGCCTTGGCCTCAGGCACTAAAAGTAGCTTGATTGATTAGAGCATTGGCGCCAGACAGGGGTTGCCAGGTGGATTTCAGTTGGGGCGCTTGTGGGAGTCTTATCTCCCCTCCTCTTGCTTAAAAAAAAAAATTCTGATAAGGTCACCAGTTTGGGAGTAATAGTTCTTAACATTTAATTAACTATAACTAGGCCCTGGCCGGTTGGCTCAGTGGTAGAGCGTCGGCCTGGCGTGCAGGAGTCCCGGGTTTGATTCCCAGCCAGGGCACACAGGAGAAGCGCCCATCTGCTTCTCCACTCCTCCCCCTCTCCTTCCTGTCTGTCTCTCTCTTCCCCTCCCGCAGCCAAGGCTCCATTGGAGCAAAGTTGGCCCGGGCGCTGAGGATGGCTCCATGGCCTCTGCCTCAGGTGCTAGAATGGCTCTGGTTGCAACAGAGCAATGTCCCAGATGGGCAGAGCATTGCCCCCTGGTGGGCATGCCGGGTGGATCCTGGTCGGGTGCATGCGGGAGTCTGTCTGACTGCCTCCCCGTTTCCAACTTCAGAAAAATACAAAAAAAAAACAAACCAAAAAAACCCAAATAAATAAATAAATAACTATGACTTTTTTTTTTAATAGTGAATGAATTTCCTGTCCTTAAAGCTGATGGTATCAAATACATTATGATTTTCAGGAATCAAGTAAGTAGCCTTTCATTTATATTATATGCCACTTAACCCTTTGAGTAGTATGAACGTTCATGTGTGTCCTCATGCCTCCTGACCATTTATTTTTAAAATAAATCAATTTATTTTAAAAATGTGTAAGGCAATATTACAAAAAGGCAAATGTATGTTTTTGTTTCCATAAATTGGTTACCAAACAAACATGATTTTAAGTTAATAAAACTGTAACTGGAACTAATTTCATTTTTTGAAAAAAACCCTCACTACTCAAAGGGTTAATACTTGGAGGAGGGCAAGAATTTGTCGTAGTTATACTTTATTTCATTTCATTAAGACACATAGCCTGACCTGTGGTAGCGCAGTGGGTAAAGCGTCCACCTGGAACGCTGAGGTTGCCGGTTCAAAACCCTGGGCTTGCCTGGTCAAGGCACATATGGGAGTTGATGCTTCCTGCTCCTCCCTCTCCCTGTGCGGGGGTGCACACAGGTGCTCTCTTTCTCCCTTTCTCCCTCTTCCCTCCCTTCTTCTCCCTTCCCTGTCCCCTCTGGACTCTCTAAAAAAAAAGAGAGAGACATACAGCATGTCACCCTGGCTGGGTGGCTCAGTTGGGTGTGGGTTTGACCTCAGGTCAGGGAGCATGCGGGAAGTCAGCCAGTGATGGTATGAATGGGCGGAGCAACAAATACCTGTTTGTTTCTGTCTCTCTTCCTCTCTCTAAAAATTAATACATTTTTTAAATTAAAAAAAACACCCTGATTGTTTACTTTTAGTGATGCTAAGAGTGATCAGTGGGCCCTGGCTAGATAGCTCCTTTTGTTAGAGCTTCGGCCCAAACTGCAGAGTGTGCTGGTTCAGTTCCCTGGTCAGGGCACATAAAGGAACGGATTGATATTGCTGTCTCTCTCTGTGCCTCTCCCCCTCCTCTGGCTAAAATCAATAAAAGGGGGGGAATGATCAGTGGATTGAGGTGGAGAGGTATATTCCATCATTGATTTATTTTATCTACTGCGAGCCCAGTGGTGGTGCAGTGGGTGCGGTCAACCTGGGATGCTCCAAAGCTGCGGGCTTGCCCTAAAGCAACAACTAGGTGTTGAGGCTTCCTGCCTCCCCACCCCTTTCTCTCTTCCCTCTTTATCTCTCTAAAACAAAGAAATGAAATCTTTAAAAAAAATTTTTATTGATTTTAGAGGGCAGGGGAATGAGAAGCATCATCTACTCCAACCTCCAAAGATGACAAATGAGGGTATTTTTGATGCTCTAGTTGTTCCATCTTTGGCCAGTGGGGGCCCCATTATATGCACAGATTCCTGTGCCCTCTTGACATAATAAACTTAGTAGCCTTTTAATGGCTTTTTTCATTTATGACAATATTCCAGGTTCAATTTGTACATTTGCTGCTCCAAACCTGTTAGCCACCTTTTGAAGGTGGGAAATGTTATTTAAAGACCATGAATTGTAATTGATTCTAGGTTTTTTTCACAGGCGAGCTGGGAAATAGTAATACCAATACTATTACTAAAGTAATAATGCTGAGTGCAGTTTGATATTTTTGTGATTTTTATAGCCTTACAGTGTGATCCTATTGAGTATGTGTAGTCAAAAAAAGTTTCTGTATTTAAAGCAACTTGAAATTATTCTTTGCATTTTTGCCACAGACTTGATAAACAGGTTCATTTCTTGTGTGTTTTTATTTTCAGAGGTCTCGAAAAGGGTTACTTTACATGCCTCTGAAGTCAGACAATAGAAGGCAAGGTGCATTCAGAAAGGTGTAGCTTTCATCCCTGTTCCCTCCTTCTGCCATTTCTTTAAACCAAGTTTTGGGTTGTTTCCATTTTTAATTATGAAAATATAACCCAATACCTTTCCTATGGACATTATATTTCTCCTTTTACACAGGAGAGTGTATATTAACCACTGTTTTCCACGTGTTTTTTTTCCCCACTTAAATCCTGAATGTCATTCTATAATACAGATTTTCCTCATTCTATCTTTTTTAATAGCTGTAGTACTCCACAGGGTGGCTCACTCATGGTTTACTCAACCAGTCTTCCCCATACATAAATATGCTGGTTATTTTCTACCTTTGTCTATTTTAAATAGTACCAATTATTATATTTTTTTAAATTTTCTGTCGATTTGGGGGGGAGAGAATGAACATCAGCTTGTTGCTCCACTCAGTTCCACTTAGTTGTACACTCACTGGCTGCTTCTCTTATGTGCCCTGACCTGGGATCGAACCTGCTACCTAAGTGCCCTTAGACAACATTTCATTCAAGGAACTACTCAACTAGGGCAGTATGAATTATTTTAAATAATACTTTTAATAGTCTTGTATATATGTGATAAATTCCTAGAAGTAGCATTGCTACCTAGAGGGTCAATGCATGCATGTGTAGTTTTTCTAGATCTTGCTAAATTTGCCTCCATGGGGGGGTTGCATCCTGTTGCATTTCTTTTTTTTTTTTTTTTTTTTTTTTTTTACAGAAGCAGAGATAGGGACAGACAGACAGGAACGGAGAGAGATGAGAAGCATCAGTCATTAGTTTTTCGTTGCACATTGCGACTTCTTAGTTGTTCATTGATTGCTTTCTCATATGTGCCTTGACCGCGGACCTTCAGCAGACTGAGTAACCCCTTGCTGAAGCCAGCGACCTTGGGTCCAAGCTGGTGAGCTTTTTGCTCAAGCCAGATGAGCTCGCGCTCAACCTGGAGACCTTGGGGTCTCGAACCTGGGTCCTTCCGCATCCCAGTCCAACGCTCTATCCACTGTGCCACCTCCTGGTCAGGCTGTTTTGTATTTTTCTGTAGTTGGAAACAGGGAGGCAGTCAGACAGACTCCCGCATGCACCCGACCGGGATCCACCGGCATGCCCACCAGGGGGTGATGCTCTGCCCATCTGGGACGTTGCTCTGTTGCAACCAGAGCCATTCTAGTGCCTGAGGCAGAGGCCATAGAGCCATCCTCAGCGCCCGGGGCCAACTTTGCTCTAGTGGAGCCTTGGCTGCGGGAGGGGAAGAAAGAGACAGAGAGGAAGGAGAGGGGGAGGGGCAGAGAAGCAGATGGGCGCCTCTCCTGTGTGCCCTGGCCGGGAATCGAACCTAGGACTCCTACACGCCAGGCCGACACTCTACCACTGAGCAAACCAGCCAGCACCTCTGTTGCATTTCTTTAAAAATTAATTGAGTGCCTGTTTTCCCAGTAGAGTATGTTGCCAGTGTCATAGATATGAAATGGTATCTTCTTGCAGTTTTAAAGTGCATTTTTCATTTTGATTGCAAAACTTTCCATTTAATGGGTGGTTTTATTTTCTGTGAACTATTCAGTCATACTTTTGCCATATTTCTGATTATTGGCCTTAAGTTTTAGAAAACATGTAGTCTTACTGTTTTAATAGTAGAAATTATTATTCCTGGCCGGTTGGCTCAGCGGTAGAGCGTCGGCCTGGCGTGTGGGGGACCTGGGTTCGATTCCCGGCCAGGGCACATAGGAGAAGTGTCCATTTGCTTCTCCACCCCCACCCCCTCCTTCCTCTCTGTCTCTCTCTTCCCCTCCCGCAGCCAAGGCTCCATTGGAGCAAAGATGGCCCGGGCGCTGGGGATGGCTCCTTGGCCTCTGCCCCAGGCGCTGGAGTGGCTCTGGTCGCGGCAGAGTGATGCCCCAGAGGGGCAGAGCATTGCCCCCTGGTGGGCAGAGCGTCGCCCCTGGTGGGCGTGCCGGGTGGATCCCGGTCGGGCGCATGCGGGAGTCTGTCTGACTGTCTCTCCCCGTTTCCAGCTTCAGGGGAAAAAAAAAAAAATAGTAGAAATTATTTCTTTATTTCATGCTACTTTTAAGTGCAAGATGCTTTTATAACTAACAAAACATTGATCTAGTTTTGTTTTTTTTGTTTGTTTTCGAGAGGAAGAGGGAGAGAGAGAGAGAGAGAGAGGCATCAACTCATTGTTCCACTTAGTTGTGCACCTATTGATTTTCACACATGCCCTGACTGGGGCTCAAACCAGTCATATGTGTGTGTGTACACATATGTATGTAAATTGACCCTTGAACAACATATTTCTTGTCCTTTTGATAATAGCTGTTCTAACAGGTGTGAGGTGATAGAAAATACAGGTGGGGCAGAGGTAGGTTTACAGTTATTTGTATGGAAAATAATACAATAATTAAAGTAAATAAGAATAAACTGTTTCGTGTACTCACAGCTATAAACCTGAATTTGCCCCACCCTGTAAAATGAAACCTCATCACCACATCTTAACTCCATGCCATAATTACAATGTACATACATAGTGGCTCCCGGGGCACTTTCTGCCCATCCTCTTTATATAACTTATGCCATGCTATAGGCATTGGTCTACACATCTTGTTTGTTGCGTGCATAACATTGTTTTAGAGAGTTACTCATTTAGTAGAAATGTTGTAGTTCATTTTTAATAGCTGTGTAGTGTTCCACCACAAGAATATGCCATAGTTTATTTACTGTTGGTTGGTTCTTTAGTTTGATTTATAATTTTTTTGTGTCTTTGGCAAGTATTTACCAAGGTTACATGCAACCATGTGATGCTGTTCTATTTTAAAGACAAATGGATGGTTTAAAGTTTTAGAGGCTTTTGAAGAAGATTAGGATTATTTTTGTCTCCCTGCCCCCCCCCCTTTAAGGTTTTATTTATTGATTTTATAGAGAGAAGGGGGTGGGGATGAGAAGTAGTTGCTTTACTCTAGCTGTTCATTGGTTGCTTGTCATATGTGCCTTTTCCGGGCAAGCCCAGGGTTGTGAACCAGTGACCTCAGCATTCCAGGTTGATGCTCTATCCACTGCACTACCAAAGGCCAGGCCTTCCTCCCGTTTTTAGAAGAGGAAATGAGACACAAGGCTTGAATGACTTTCCCAAGAAATGCCTGCTATGAAAAGTGTAGGGTTCTATTGTTATTTGTTTATTGATTTTACAGAGGGGGCGGGGCAAGAAGTATCAACACAAAGTTGCTTCACCTTCATTCATCGCTTGTCATATGTGCCTTGACCAGGCAAGCCCAGGGTTTCAAACCGGCGACCTCAGCGTTCTAAGTCAATGCTCTCACCACTGCGCCATCATAGTCCAGGCTTTTTAAAATTTTTTAATTGAATTTTATTGGGGTAACACTTCTTAACAATTATATAGGTTTCAGGTGCTCAATTCTTCAACAAAAAATAGTTATTAAAATTAATGAAATCGATTAAAATTAATAAAAATTAAAAAAAATTAATGAAATCTGCTTTGCCTGATACTCTGTAGTAGCAAGATTTTAGCCTAATCATAGTTTTGATGCTTAGAGAAAGAATTGGAAAAGTGAGTGTGAACTGGCCCATTGAGGTAGGGTAGAGGTTTTGATTTCTCAGCCATAACATTTCCCATTTGTAATAGCTGAAAGAACACTTTTTAGAATGAGCAAGCTCTTTTCCAGTTGTCTTGTACTCAAAGATAGCCTCGTTGAATTAGAGCATGTATATTATTGTATTTTTCAGGTACCAAAAGAGCATCTTTTAGTCTCTATTCCTCTCTTGATTAATTATCTTCAAGCTGAAAGTATTGTTGTTCATACTTATGCAGCACATGCTCTTGAGAGGCTGTTCACTATGAGGGGGCCTAACCATACCACGCTGTAAGTATTGGATTCTAAGCAGTTTATATTTTTTCAGCTTGGGGTGAGGTGTTCTGTACTGGTCAGGGATATCTCAATGTATTTATAATTTTATTAGTAGTTAGAAAAATAAGTACTTTTTATTTATAGTCTCAGTCTGAAAGGATTTAAGGCAGCATGCCAAAATACATACATTATATAAGTAGAGGAAATTGGAGCAAAGGAAGAGAACTGGGGTGAATTTAATAAATGGGAATGTGTTGAGATTCTGTGCAATAGTTTAGGAAGGTAAAAGTTACTGAAAAGGCATCTCAGGGTGGGCCTTTGTGGAGGGAGTACGTGCAGAAGCCGCAATAGGCATTATTTTCACCTGGCTGGCTTTTACTCAGTGCTGAAATGTGACACAACTGAGTGAAAAGAATTTTCTAAGGTCCAAGATAGTAGCTTTTTTGGCCTGATCCAGGATAAAATGTAGAGGAATGGATGATCTACATGTCTTTCAGGCCATTCTTCAACAGTGTTATTTCTTGAAACTGAACTTTGGGTAAGAGATGGAAAACAATTCTAGGTTCTTTTCTTCAAGAACTTGAGGCCAATTAAGGGTTAAAAGGACATTCATTGAGGTGAGTCAAGCCAGTATTTGTCTTCAGGACTAGAATTTATGCAGAAGACAGTTCTGAACCTGCCCACCTCCAGGAAGCACAAGTGACAGTGAATGAGCCCCCTGAGAGTCTGAGTTCTGTTCTTAATGGTGATATGAACCAGGGATGACTTTCACAGCTTTAGATGATGTTGGGTTTGTTTGGGTTTTGGTTTAATTGTGATTGGTCTCAGATGTGCCTTCTTAGAAATTTAACATAAGCTCATGTAAAAAGTTAGTTTCCTAAGCTGTCTACTGGTTGTCAGTGGTGGGAAATGGCTCACTTTTATGCCAAGAAGTGTGATTTAGTAGTTGCCAAGTGTGATTTAGAACTTGTCAAAGTGACAAGTTCAAGATTGGTAGTGACTGAAAGTTGTTTTTTCATCTATAGCTTTACAGCTGCAGAAATCGCACCGTTTGTTGAGATTCTTCTAACAAACCTTTTCAAAGCTCTCACACTTCCTGGCTCTTCAGAAAATGAATATATTATGAAAGGTAGGCCGTTTCCCTGGTGTACACAGCCTGTAAGTCTCTAATCTCTGATTATAAGGGTAAACACTGAGTTGTATACTATTAGCCAAGAAGTAGGTTTAGATATTTTAAAATGAAGAATATGGTTTTATTTACTATTAATAGTGTTTTCAGGAAATTTTTTTTACCCTAATTTGATTGAGAACTCTTATTAAAAGAAAAAGAAGCAAACTCCTTGTTTCCTTTCCTAGATTGACTTTTTTGAGGGCAAAGGTTAGCTCAGACAACATTGAGTGATGGCACGTTATGCAAGGTCTTAGTGTGAAACCTGGGTGCACTTGATCGACCCCACAGAGATCCTGCCTTCATAGACATACTGCCAAGGACACAGGCAACTGGAACCACCTGCCAGGTGCTGCATTAGGAGAGTGTCTTGGTAGGAGCTCTGACCAGCAGCAGTCAGCCTTACTCACTGTTGCATTTTAAGAAACTGAGCAGTGGCACAGTGTTGATTCATTGGAAATACTTTTCAAAGAAATCGATGCCTCTGTCCTGGGTCAGGACCCCTGAGGGGGGTGTGCACGTGTGTACATGTGTTTATATGTGTTTTCAGCACTATATTTCTTCCAACAGCAATGTGTAATGATTGTTAAATGTGCATTTCTGTGAGGCCGTAACTGGTCTTGGTTATTGTTGCTGTGTTCTCAGGGTATGCGAGAGCACCCAGGATGTAATGCCTTCTCAGTAAATACTATTTGAGTGAATGAAAGTCTTGTGTGTCAGCCCAGAGGTGGGGTATAGATCCATCCTCTAACCGGTTACTCTTTACCTAGCTCATGGACAGGCTTGCTCTAGGAAGTGGTGTCTAAGATGAAGTGAGGGATAGGTAGCAGATAGCTGGTTGGAGAGTGAGGCTTTGGCTCAGGTAGAGGAGATGTTGCAAAGTTTAGGAGGCAAGGAAGGTATCTTTCTATCCTATTTCTGGCATATTGTAGGTGCTTTTCTTAATAAAAGCCTATTCTGTTTGTGCAAAATATATTATCTTTCATGCCAAATGTTTTTAGGCATCTTTTAATGAACAATATTTTTGCAGTATGAACCCTCCATAGCTTTATATATGTATTTTTGGATTATTCTTAGGCTCCTAATTTCTTTTTAGGGCAGATGGGCCCTCTTTCCGTTTCTGGTAGGCTGCAATCAGGTTTCCTACTGCTTCCTCTCCTCTTTGTCCCTTAATCACTTCATTATTTTTGTATTGTCCTTTTTAAATTCTTTAAGCCTCATGCCCTCTAGAAATACTTGGTATTTCCCAGCTAACTTTTGTTTGACAGTCCCAGGCCTAATTTTAAAAGGAAGGGAAATTTAGATTTTAAATGTAGAGAGCTATCTGGGGGTTAATGGTCTTAAGTTTTCAGTTGATGAATCAGTGGGCTTCCCCCCCCCCCATAATTACTGATTTGGTCTGAAGTTTAAACTACTTGTTTCTGTTGTTTTTGTATTTTACAGCTATCATGAGAAGTTTTTCCCTCCTTCAAGAAGCCATAATCCCTTACATCCCTACTCTCATCACTCAGCTTACACAGAAGCTATTAGCTGTTAGTAAGGTAACAACCATTTCTGAAAGTACAGTTGCTTTAACTTAGGCTTTAAACTGAGCGTCAGGGTTCCCTGGCAATAAGTCAGACTCAGGGAAAGGTCTTAATTGTTCTTGACCCAACAGTTGATGGACGTGTCTGAAAGTGTGGGGCTAACATTAGATTGGAGAGATGGCAGCACTCACCTTTCAGTGTAGGCTTAGAAACTTAAAAATGTTTTTATTCTCATTAAAAAAGTAACAAGTTCATTAAAGAAAGTTGAGAAAGTAGAGACCTTCTGAAATGATATTAGGAAAGTAGGCTTTGTACCAAAAGTAGTCTATGAACACAAAAGACTATTTAAATATTCTGAGTTTTAGAAAATAAAATCAGTTTAAGGCTGACAAAATTCCTTTTGGGTCTTATTTCTAATAACTCTGTGGAAAGGAAATAATTCATAGGAAGTATTAGAGGGATTTTGGAGAACAGTAATTATTTTCCACCGAGGTCTGGGTAAGGGTCTGCGACTGCTTTGGGCCTTGGGGAATGGTGAGGAGAAGCAGGGTCCCACCCATCATGTGTCCCTATTCCCCTGCCCCTTACACGCTCATCTCCTGAGTTCATCAGCTTCGTGTAGTAGCTTCCTTCCAGGAAAAGGATTATCACTGTTGAGACAGACAGCAAAGCCCACAGAGGTTCAGGTTTGTCTGTAGGTCCCATGCAAGGCTAGTGACAGAGCCAGGACTTAGTGTCCCTGCTCGTTTCTTGTACCACTATTAACAGTGATGGCTGTGGGAGTGTATGGGTTGAAGACAAGTTCCTACAGAACGGGCAGGTAAGGCTTGTATTGTCAGCTCCCTGTGACTGGGAAACATTTTTAGTAGACTTTTTGCTCATTAAAAAAAAAATTTTTTTTTAATATATGTTGGCTTTTTATCATAATTGGTGCTTTTTCTTAATACTGATTTTTTAAAAGATGGCATCTCTTTTAATGTATTTTAGAAAGAGTTGTTTTATTCTAAATGACATTTAATATAGTCACTTGGATAATTAGAGTAATAAACCTTTTTTAAAAATTTCAGAACCCAAGCAAACCTCACTTTAATCACTACATGTTTGAAGCAATATGTTTATCAATAAGAATAACTTGCAAAGCCAACCCCGCTGCTGTTGTAAATTTTGAAGAGGCTTTGTTTCTGGTGTTTACTGAAATTTTACAAAATGATGTACAAGGTAAGTTAAAGGGCGTTTTCTTCCTAATCAAATAAAATTATTAAAGTGGTTATAAAATGCAGTCTTCCTAACAGATGCAAACCTTTTGTGTCAGAGCCATTGATTTAGTAGCTAACAGCTGTTTATACTTTCCTCAACAGAGTTTATTCCATATGTCTTTCAAGTGATGTCTTTGCTTCTGGAAACACACAAAAATGATATCCCATCTTCCTATATGGCCTTATTTCCTCATCTCCTTCAGCCAGTGCTCTGGGAAAGAACAGGAAACATCCCAGCTCTAGTGAGGCTTCTCCAAGCGTTCCTAGAACGTGGTTCAAACACAATAGCAAGTGCTGCAGCTGACAAAATCGTGAGTCAATTTATTTTGATGTAACTATAAGGAGAAGTAATTAGTAGGCTATAGTAATGTATATCCTTTAGTTTTATCTCCATGGTAGAAAATAAGAACCCAATAAGGGCTTGTGACGGTGGGATTATTTTTCTGTACACATCAGAAATAAGAACTAAAGTAGAAATGCTAATTAGATTATTACAGCATATACTCTTTTCAAGATATTGACTGTTTAACTTTTGAAATAATTAATCTTTGCCTCTTTAACCTGATTATTTGATCTTTTCTGTTGTAGCCTGGTTTATTAGGTGTTTTCCAAAAGCTCATTGCATCCAAAGCAAATGACCACCAAGGTTTTTATCTTCTGAACAGTATAATCGAGCACATGCCTCCGTGAGTATGAGTATCTCAGCTTGTACATTAGTCAGGGGTTCTCTTAGGTACTCAGAAAAATGTTGAATTTTTATTTTTCCCTTTATTCAATTCTTTAGTGAGTCAGTTGACCAATACAGGAAGCAAATCTTCATTCTACTTTTCCAAAGACTTCAAAATTCCAAAACAACAAAGTTCATCAAGAGTAAGTAAAATCATTTGGATGTTCCTGCAGAAATAATAAAGGAAAGTAGCTAAAATCCTTAAGGTGTTATGGTTACCTAGAAAAAAATACTTGGAAGATGTTTGTATTCCTCAGACACCAAACCAGTTTCAAATATATTGTGTTCCAAAGATTAGTTTTTAAGTTTACATACCAAATTTTTTTTTAACAGAGACAGAGAGAGTCAGAGGGATAGACAGGGACAGACAGACAGGAACGGAGAGAGATGAGAAGCATCAATCATTAGTTTTTCATTGCGCATTGCGACACCTTAATTGTTCATTGATTGCTTTCTCATACGTGCCTTGACCGCGGGCCTTCAGCAGACCGAGTAACCCCTTGCTCAAGCCAGCGACCTTGGGTCCAAGCTGGTGAGCTTTTGCTCAAACCAGACGAGCCCACGCTCAAGCTGGTGACCTCGGGGTCTCGAACCTGGGTCTTCCGCATCTCAGTCTGACGCTCTATCCACTGCGCCACCACCCGGTCAGGTGATACCAAAATATTTTTAATAGAAATATAAATCAGAGACTGCATGTAGACTTTGTACTGTAAAGGTAGAAATTCTTAAGTTAAAATTGTATTAAAAGGCATTTGATGCTAAAGTTAGTCATTAGGTGTTTGTTTTTTTAATGATGACAGGTATTTCATCTGGCAGATTTTAAATAATTTGTTTTGTGCAGTGAGACCTCTGTTGTTAATCTGCATCTCCTTTCAACAGGTTTCTTAGTCTTTATTAATTTGTATTGCATAAAATATGGCGCACTGGCATTACAAGAAATATTTGATGGTATACAACCAAAGTAAGTTTGTTTTTATTATTTACTTTTTTCTTTTTTAAGATTTTTACGGGGTGGGAGGAGTGGGGCAAGAAGTATCAACTCATAGTTGCTTCACGTTAGTTGTCACTGATTGTCATATGTCCTTTGACCAGGCAAGCCCAAGGTTTGTAATGGGCAGCCTCATCATTCCAGGTTGATGCTTATCCACTGGACCACCACAGGCCAGGCTATTTTATTTTTAAAAGCAAAAATTAGAATTTTTTTTTAAATCAACGTCTCTGTTTTATAGATGATTTCATAGTTCTTGGTGCAGTGATAGTATCTTTGTGGCTTTCAAAATATTCTTGGGGTGTTGCATCATAAAGAAGGAAATCCCTGTAAACGTTTCCTTAACCCCCTGTTACTCCCCACTCTGGCACTCTCCACAGCCAGTGTTCTTTGTGATGTTAGATGGTTGGTGGTGTTTTCAGGAGTCTGCCTTTGTTAACAGTGTGATTTTTCAAATGAGAGAAGTTTGGATCAATAAAACTGCTCAGTGTATATGCAAAGAATGTAGTTAGGTGGCATTCCCCATTAATAGAGAAAGGAAAACTAGAAGGAAATGAGGATGGAGAAAAAAAAACAACTCATGTTTATCTGTAGTGAAAGGGAAAAAATTCCAGATTGAATAAAATGTAAGAAATGAACCAGAAGAGCAGCAGTGCCAGCAAACAGGCTTTCTAGCAGTAGAGACTGTGAGGAAGCCAGCAGCTGACACACTGCTAGGTGTGCCCAAGTTGGAATGATCTATAGAGCATTAAATGTCCATTCTCTGATACCCACGTCCAAGGACTTATTAATGTAAAAACTGAGACATTTGCATCATTTAGAATCATGAAAAACTTGTTCACAACAACACAGAATTTTTTTTTCCTATAACCATTAACATTTACATAGTTTATAGGTTATGGCGGTGTAGAAGGTCGGGAAGTTTATAATCCAAAAATGTTACAACTAATTATTGGTGGGTGGTGGGTGATTCTTTTTTCTTCTGAGTTTCTTGAGTTATTTTTTTAAATAACAAGACTGAAAAATGTAAAGATTGAGCATAGGCTTTAGTATTCACAAAATGTGATAGGGTCCAGGTTTGATGTTTGTCGTATCTAAATATCTTACATTCAGTGCAGCCTTGTTATTTTGTATTTTCTATATTCATAAAAGGAGTCATTTAGCATAAATTAACATCTAATAAGCATTTAACTTTAATTATAGTAGTAGTCTAATTTAATATTGACTGAGTTTATTTTGTCTTGGTTAACAGAATGTTTGGAATGGTTTTGGAAAAAATCATTATTCCCGAAATTCAAAAAGTATCTGGAAATGTAGAGAAAAAGATTTGTGCAGTGGGCATAACCAAATTATTAACAGAATGTCCCCCTATGATGGACACTGAGTATACCAAGCTATGGCAAGTACCCATTCTAAAGTTCTTGGAAATTAATACATCCTCCTATGGCTACAAAATCAACCAAGCTTACTCGCTAGAGGGCCAGGAGAATGGAGTTGTGATTTCAGCTTCTCCACTAGCAACCATCAAGTGGATCGTCCTGGGCTTAAGATGATCTTGTTTCCTGACTCTTAATACTTTTTATTGGGGGAGGGGGACAGGGGAAGCAATCATAGGTCCCTTGAAAGTCTGGTAAAAGTCCCTGTTCTCTTTAAAACTGTTTTATGGTAAGTGCTCAAGTAAACTGGCTTCAGTTTTTTTGTTGGTTTTTTTTTTTTTTTGTATTTTTCTGAAGCTGGAAACGGGGAGAGACAGTCAGACAGATTCCCGCATGCGCCCGACCGGGATCCACCCGGCACGCCCACCAGGGGCGATGCTCTGCCCACCAGGGGCGATGCTCTGCCCCTCCGGGGCGTCGCTCTGCCACTACCAGAGCCACTCTAGCGCCTGGGGCAGAGGCCAAGGAGCCATCCCCAGCGCCCGGGCCATCTTTGCTCCAATGGAGCCTTGGCTGCGGGAGGGGAAGAGAGAGACAGAGAGGAAGGAGGGGGTGGGGTGGAGAAGCAAATGGGCGCTTCTCCTATGTGCCCTGGCCGGGAATCGAACCCGGGTCCCCCGCACGCCAGGCCGACGCTCTACCGCTGAGCCAACTGGCCAGGGCTGGCTTCAGTTTTAAGAGAAACTGAACAGGCCAAGACAAGATCTTACATGCTGTGCTCAATGTCCAGCAGACCTAAGCTGACCTCTTGCCTCTCCTTTTCTTATGGTTTCAGACAGCCCTTCCATAAAGTGATGTGACATCTTGAGGCTTATTTCTTCTACCTTATAGCATCGAACTTCCTTCATTAGCCTTGAGGCACACAGCCTTCTAACTAGCCAGGCCTGGGTCACACAGCCGGCTGAGAGCTCAGAAGAAGGAGTCATTTTCAAGAGAAATTAGGGTGCTGTGGCTGCCAAAAGAATTGAAAAATGGTTTCTGGATAGGCATAAGCACTGATGTCCTTCTTGAGTTCAATGGTCCTTTATTACTCTTGAGACTGTGGGTCTATAATTCGTGTTTCTAAGGAATTGCTGTTCATTCTTTAAAACTTCAATGTACTAAAAAATAAAATAAAACTTCAAAGTACTAACCTTTTATGTTGCTTTCTTCCAATCCAGGACTCCTTTACTGCAGTCTCTGATTGGCCTTTTTGAATTACCTGAAGATGATTCCATTCCTGATGAAGAACATTTTATTGACATAGAAGACACACCAGGATACCAGACTGCCTTCTCACAGTTGGCATTTGCTGGGAAAAAAGAGCATGATCCTGTAGGTCAGATGGTGGCCAACCCCAAGATTCACCTGGCACAGTCACTTCACAAATTGTCCACTGCCTGTCCAGGAAGGGTAAGTACCTTTGTGGTCAAGGAACGTTGTGATTGATGGAGACGTTTCTAGGAAGTTGAGAGGGCAGTAGTAGTTCTGGTACCTTTCGTCATCAGTATAATCAAACAACATCCCAGTGAGTTACAGTTAAGGCTTATTTTTCTTTAAAATGATGGGCCACAAAAATATTTCAAGCGAATGATTTTAGAAATAAATCAGAGATTGTCAGCCCAGGACACTGAGGGATCATAGACAAGACCACAAGGTCACTGGCTTGAGCAAGGGGTCACTGGCTGTGCTGTAGCCCCCCGGTCAAGGCACATATGAGAAAGCAATCAATGAACAACTAAGATGCCACAACTATGAATTGATGCTTCTCATCTCTCCTCCTTCCTATCTCTTCCTGTCTGTCCCTATCTATCCCTCTCTCAAAAAAAAAAAGTAAATCAGAGATAAAGCCCTTTGACTAGAAATGTATTACCCAGATTGAAATAATTCTATTAAAATGCCAGCATTTATTGATTTTATGTAACTGTAGCATATTTAAATTAAATAATAGAACATAGAATAAACCTAATAGTGGCTGTATTGTCCCATTAACCATCACCTTTTACAGAGTCTTAAGAGAAATTTATATTTTTCATTGTTTTATTACGGAAAACTTCAAAAATATATAGGAACAGTACAACATACCCTCACGTACCAACCTTCAATAATTACTATATTCTGCCAATGTTTTAAGTGTTCCTTTCTTTTCTTTGCTGGGGAATTTTAGAGCAAGCCTTAGCATGTCATTTCACCCATATGTATTTCATTATCACTAACCCATAAGAACTTTTTAAAAACACTATAATCACATTGCCTCTATTGCAGTGAACAAGAGTAATTCCTTATGTATCCACATTTTTTTTTTTACAGAGACAGAGTCAGAGAGAGGGATAGATAGGGACAGCCAGACAGGAACGGAGAGAGATGAGAAGCATCAATCATTAGTTTTTTGTTGCGACACCTTAGTTGTTCATTGATTGCTCTCTCATATGTGCCTTGACCGTGGGGCTTCAGCAGACCGAGTAACCCCTTGCTCGAGCCAGCGACCTTGGGTCCAAGCTGGTGAGCTTTGCTCAAACCAGATGAGCCCGCGCTCAAGCTGGCGACCTCCGGGTCTCGAACGTGGGTCCTTCCGCATCCCAGTCCGACGCTCTGTCCACTGCACTGCCTGGTCAGGCTGACCTATTAATTTTTGAAGACATAAAAGTAGTTGAATTACTTGGGAATGCCTTTAACAGTCATAGGTGGGGGACTGCCCTTCCCAGAGCTGTGGTGGCTCTCCTGAAGAGATGGCTTATGTGCTAGTATGGGAGGATCACCAACAGCCAGTTTGTGTGTTTCCCGACTCTTGTAGGTTCCATCAATGGTGAGCACTAGCCTCAATGCAGAAGCGCTCCAGTATCTCCAAGGGTACCTTCAGGCGGCCAGCGTGACACTGCTTTGAACTGTGATTTGGCTACTAAAGCCCAGGATGGTTTCTGAGGAAAGCTGGTAGACTTCAGAGCACAGCTGTGTAAAAACAAAGCAAGTTTTCCTTTTGAACTTGTTACAACTTCCATCTTGTAAAAAATATTAAATGTTGCTTTGCTTTTACTCTGAATCCTGAGCAAATTAGGTGGTTTGTGTGATCATAAACATGACTTTTCCAGTTTGTATCTTCAAGGGAAAAGTATTAATAATTCAGTATATGACACTGATTTGAGTTGCGCGTTTATACTGTTTGGATAATTTAAAAATTTTGACGGACACTGTGGAGACTTTTGTTACTAAATCCTTGTTTTGAGGTTGATGTCAATTTGTCTTTTTCTTGTCCTCTGTATTTTTGTCTGTTTTCTGATGCTTTTCATTTGGCAATGTAAGTAAAGAATCATTTGTGTGACTTGCCAAGATGCACACATTTCATAGTATTGTATCTGTACTCAGCAATATAAAAAGCCCTAAACTTAATGGTGCTCGAGTACTTTCATAATGAAGACTTTTATCCCCCTCCTAGTCTCCCTAAAATCCTTATTTCTAAGTAATTCACTCAGATTACTTATCTTTTTACAAAGGAACATTAATACCCTTCTTTGGGGTTGCTACGTGATAGGTGGTAAAGCAGTTGTTTAACCCTTTGAGTAGTATGGACGTTCCACATACGTCATTGTGCCTCCTGACCATCCAAAAAAAAAAAATTATTTTAAAAATATGTAAGGCAACATTACAAAAAGGCAAATATATGTTCTTCTTGTTCCATAAATTGGTTATCAAACATGATTTTAAGTTAATAAAAGTATAACTGGAACTAATTTCATTTTTATTTTATTTTTTTTAATTTTTCTGAAGCTGGAAACGGGGAGGCAGTCAGACAGACTCCCACATGCGCCCAACCGGGATCCACCTGGCACGCCCACCAGGGGGCGATGCTCTGCTCATCCGGGGCGTTGCTCTGTCGCGACCAGAGCCATTCTAGCACCTGGAGCAGAGACCAAGGAGCCATCCCCAGCGCCCAGGCCATCTTTTTGCTCCAATGGAGCCTCGGCTGCGGGAGGGGAAAAGAGAGACAGAGAGGAAAGGGGGGGGGGTGGAGAAGCAAATGGTCGCTTCTCTTGTGTGCCCTGGCCGGTAATTGAACCCGGGACTCCCGCACGGCAGGCCGACGCTCTACCACTGAGCAAACTGGCCAGGCCTAATTTCATTTTTTGAAGAAAAAAGAACTCACTCTGGGAGGTCAACGAGTATGAAAAAAAACTCACTACTCAAAAGGTTAAAAACTCCTGTGTGAAGTGATGGAAAAAAGCAGCCCTAAACTGTATGAATTCGTTGACCTATTTATGGCTTCCCTCCCTTATAAACTGGATGTGAGAAAAAAACTTGGCAATGTGAACATGAAATAAGCACTGTCCACATGAAATAAAGCCACAATTCTATAGGTCAAGGTGGGAAACAAAATGAGAGAAGCGGTTTATTTACCTTGCACAGGAAAACATCCATGTTCTTGCAGTTAAGTCAACCCTTCTGCGTATGCAGGGGAAATGCTGCTCCCAGGAACTGAGAAGACAGACATGACTTGTCTCCAATTGGGGCCACAGGGGAGAAGGGAGCTCAGCACCCACCAGGTCCTGCCACTCCCCAGACAGCCGCCTAGAATCCTAGGATGGCTGGAGAGCCGCTCCTGAGCTCCAAAGTGAAGCTGGAGCCAACCCTACAGAGAGCAAGCTCTGTTTTGACTACAGATCTCAGGCTAGAATGAGGGAAGGAGTCCCTGAGATGGTGCCTGCCGAGCACCCTAGCCAGTTAGTGAAGCTTCAAAACTTTTCTGAGGAGGACTTAACAGTCAAATGGTGAAGTAGGTATGCACACTGCTTGCCTCTTCCCATGACCACATCCAAATTACAACTAATTCTAGAACCACCACAAGACTAGATGAACAAGTCCTCTTACTATGGTGATAAATAGGAAATAAGGACAAGGCTGGTTGGTAGGAGGGACAGAGACCCAGAATGGGAAGGCCCCACCCTCATGTGTGATGATGAAGAATCAGGGAGAGTCTTTTGGCTGTGGATGGAGTCCCCCCAGAGGAGTGAGGGTTGCCAGCCCCACACCAGTCCCCTCAGCCTGGGACAGCAACTCAGAAAGCTCCAGGGGCCTAAGAGGAGGAACTGAATTGACTAGCTTCAGGGAAAAGGCTAGAGGGTCAGGACAGCTCCTCCCAGGGACCAAAGCAAAGGCAGCACCAATCTGAGCTCTCCATTAAACTAACACTAATCTCTAATTCACATCACCTGTGTCTCCCTGGCACCCCACCCAACCCATGTGCCCAAGTCATTCCCAGCAACTTTTCCACTCTTCCTCCATGGGTGCTGTGGAATTTACTGAAATCTCTCAAAAGGCCACAAACCCCAAACAAGGAGCAGCTAGCTTCATGTACCCTAAACCTCTAGCTAAGCAGTCCCAAGCCTGGCACAGGGCAGCCAGTCTCAACTTGCAGGGTAACTCGCATTAGGTGGCACCAAGTCTTAGAAGAGTGGCAGCCAGCCTCGGTTTGTAGCATAGCCTCTCCCAGGAGCCTCCAAGCCCAGCAGCAGGGTGACCAACTACAGATCACTTTATAGCTCCCACCACCACACAGTCCCAAACCAGGCACAGACAGCTGATCTTGGCCTACACTGGAGCTCCTCTTAAGACACTTCAGATCTAACACACCTGGTGGCTAGCTTCAGACCACCTCCACAAACAACACACCCAAAGGTTGGAGTTGGCTGACAGACCACTAAAGCAAGTTCTGTCCCATGGGATCACCTCCATGTGGCAGAAGGGCCAACTCCCAGCTAATCAGCTGGAGGGTCAGCCCTACCACTAACAAGAAAACAGCAATCAAGGCTCAACTGCAACAGGATGGTGCACACAAGGCCACTGAAGCACCAGGCTCAGGTGGCCAGGGATACTGGTGGCTCTGAGCCTCACAAGACATCTGCTACATAGGCCATTCTATCAAGACTGGGAGATGTAGCAGATCTACCAAACACAGAAATGAACATATGAAGTCAGCTACAATGAGATGAAGCATGTCCCAAATGAAAGAATAGAACAAAGTCAACACAGCAATATGGATGCTCAACGAACTTAAGGGTAAAAGAGGTGAGCTTGGTGAAAGCAAAGAGAAATCAAAAAACAAGAACCAGTCAGAAATGAATACATTAGAGGGAATCAAGCAGAGGACCAAGTCAGCAATCTGGAAGACAAGGCGGCAGAAAACACCCAGTCGGAACAACAGGAAAAGAAAAACAAAGGGACCTCTGGGACATCAAGCACAAATACATGATTAACAGGGCAGATATTTTTGAAGTCTGAAGTGACACTAGGATTCTGACAGAGCCTTACTCCAAAGTAGAAGCAACTGCCCACTAATTCATCCAATCTCAGCAATGTCAAAGGTCAGAGAAGACGACACCCACCCCACCCCGCAATTGCTGCTTCTACTGTAGCCTAAGGAAACAGGGACATTCCTAAAGGCTGAAGGTTGCTGCAGCTGGGGAGGAGCTGGCAGACAGATCCTGCCTGCACCCTGCCAAGCTCCAGGTGCTCAGAGCACACCTCACAGCCCAGCTTTGTGTTCAATACACCATTGCATGTGCAAGGCACACTTCCAAAACTTGCACGGTTTACTTTTAAATTAAAAAATCACTGCCTCAACAGACCTTGGAATCCAGGCCAAGGCATATGTCACTGGCCATTTGTCCTGCAAAGCCACACATATTAGCTCAGCGAGCTGTGGAAAAAAACCTAGAATCAGAAGTGACAGATCTAAGACTTTAAAAAACAAAAAACCCAGCTGGAGGGAAATTGTCTTCACTCATTAACATCTCCCTGCGCTAAGAGGAACGACAATGTCAGCACACCACTATGAGGGGATAGCATCCCAAGCTTGTCTATTTTAAGGACCACAAGGAGCCTCTGCCTTCGAGGGTCAATGCTCTACAAATCTTAAGACCAAGTCTTACTGTGGCTGACTCAGAGCCTTTAATTTTAGACCTACCTCTTAGGTGCCTTCCTGTCTGCTTTTCTGCCTACATTCTTTTTTTTTTTTTTTTTTTTTTTTTTTTTGTATTTTTCTGAAGCTGGAAATGGGGAGAGACAGTCAGGCAGACTCACATGCGCCCGACCAGGATCCACCCGGCACGCCCACCAGGGGGCGACGCTCTGCCCCTCCAGGACGTCGCTCTGTGGCCACCAGAGCCACTCTAGTGCCTGGGGCAGAGGCCAAGGAGCCATCCCCAGCGCCCGGGCCATCTTTGCTCCAATGGAGCCTTGGCTGTGGGAGGGGAAGAGAGAGAGAGAGGAAGGAGGGGGGGGCGTGGAGAAGCAAATGGGCGCTTCTCCTATGTGCCCTGGCCGGGAATCGAACCCGGGTCCCCCGCACGCCAGGCCGACGCTCTACCACTGAGCCAACCGGCCAGGGCCTGCCTACATTCTAAAAACCAGGACTGCATACATAGTCCCATGGACAGAAGTACCTAGACGGGGCGCAAAGTTTCTTGCAACTCTTAAAGAGAGATCACATTGGAATAAAATGTAGTGCAAACTCTCCATTCCCAGAGAGCTCTTTCAAAGCCCATGGAGACAGGTAAAAGGTACTGCAGAATGAGTGAGCCCTTAGCAGATGGCAGTGACAGGGCCTGTTCACAGGCAAGGCTGGTTTGAAAGTTTACAATCAGAACATTCAAGAGTGTCCCATCTGGACATCTTTCCAAAGCAACTTTCTGCTGGAGTGCTGTCAATGAGGGCCAAGTGCAAACAGCCACTAGTAGTTCTGAGTTACTTCTAAGTGTTCTGTCACCAGTATGCATACTGAGAGGCGAGGCAATGCACCCTTCACAGGCACCTAAGAACACAGGGCAGGCACGGTAGATGGCAAGGGGAGGAGGTGGTTGGCAAGGCTGGGAGACTGGCTAGTCTCCATGTTGGAGAAAGTACTAAGAACAGAACAGGAAGGTTGTGGGGAACCTGGAGTTGCTGGAGGAATCAGTATAAATGCATGGCTTTATTTAAACTTATATAAATACATGTGTGTACATTAATAGACATACTTCCTGTCTGCTCAGAGGGCCCAGAACCACCTCAGAAGCATGAATGCTCTGAGCAACCAGATCTTGGCTTCTATAGCTATCTGTCACTAAAGCAGACAGTGCTCCCTGAAGAAATGGCTGAGTCTAGGACTGGGGAAGGGAAATGTAGTTTCCCATCACTGCTTCTGTGCCTGCAGTGTTGAGTCCCCACTGCCCCCAGCATCTCCCCATACTCTGAAAGCTTTCCTTGTGGCAGTCCAATCCAAAGGCTGGTTGTATAGGGAACAGCTTTTCCGAGCATTTCTGAAATTAAGAGAGAAACCCCCCAACCCCCTCCTCAGCCAGTCCAGAAAGCAATGCCTCACCTTTACTCCTCTGAGTGTGAGCACACAGGAGGAAGTGAAGAGACTGTCTTGGTGTCAGAGGTCACCTCCAGGTCATTTCTTCCGCTAACAAGGTCAGGTTCAATGAGAGGCATCTCCCTCCCCTTGGTGCCCCCCACGCCATGCTTCTGTGCCCTCACTCACATCTTCCCTGACTTCTTTAGTTACTGCTCAACAGGACCAAAATACTCATTAGTAGCTGTTTATTGATCAATGGTTGATATAAAGTTACTTCAGATATTCAGAATTTTTCCCAAATAGAATCACAAGCATTACAAAGTTTTTTTTCCTTAAAAAAAAAAAGGATTGGGAACAGGTTGGGGGGGGACGGGACCCAACCTAGCAGTAGTGGCATCTGAGAATAAATTAACAAAAAAAATTTAGTATTACCATTTATTGGTGACAAACACTACGTTTTACTTACATTCCATGGGGAGAAAAAATTCCAGCATAAACAATGAATCGAAGCAGTACTTGCAAAGCTACCGTGCTTTCCGTCTGGACCATGTGCAAGACCTTAGCGCACACACTTCTGTGCACAGTAACACAACATCAAAAGCAACACAATTTTAGAGATCAACATAGGTCATTCCTTTCAGCCCTACATGGAGATGTAATTAACAGTGTGAAGCACTCGGGAAAACCGATCTGCAGTTTACATGTACTACATGGAGTTCACACCCTGTAGTGTAGTGAAAGCTATGTGCCCTCAAGAGCCATATGTCTATACACACAATTTTAATAACTTTTCAAACAAAAACCAGTTCATTTAGGTACTGTTGCATTAACAAAAATGAAATAGAAAAGAAGCCAAATGATTGTTTAAAGTTTAAAATTCTCAAATTGTCCAATTTATACAACTGTGGGAGACTTCATCAAAGTTTTTGAGAAGTCCAAGGGCTGTTTCAGCTAAACCAGAGGGCACACAATTTGCATCACTGAAATGATCCTGGGTTAGTCCAATAAAATAATGTATAAGCACATACTCATGAATTTAATCTTTGCCGGTTAGATTACTGATAAAGTCAGTCTCAGAAAAGTTTCTAAACTGTGCTATGTAACTAGATACAATTGAGAAACTCAAAATTTATATAGTGTCATTTCAATCAAAAGAAAATAATGAAACTAAGAATATGTGTCTCTTTTGGAAGAGAAAGCAGTGGTGATGGGTGGTACCACGGGAGGTGGTGGGCCATAGCACGCTAGAAAGGTTAGCTTGCGCTGAGTAGGAAGCGTCTGATTTTTCTCTGGTGCTTTCAGCTCTGGGCCAGCTGTTCTAAGGCCTCTCTCCGGCATGGGCGTCCAGGATTTGTCCCAAAGTGTTCGAGTGAGCCAGTCTGAGAAGGGGTCATGCTTTCTGCTTTGTTTCTTCTTTCACACAGCAAAAAATATGAACAAAAAAATAAAACCCCAAACCAAGCACTGAGGTGTCCAGGGCATGGACCTGCTGGTTTCCCAACTGAGCCAGGGCTTGGCAGGCCCCGCCGCCCCAAGGCAGCAGCTGGCCACGTGGGACAAGCCGTAGCACACGGGCACACAGCCCCAGCTGCCTCCTTGCGTTCCTGCCTTCCACCACTGCTGTCTCCATTCTTCACCCACCACGTCTCTCGGCCCACTGGAGGTATCAGAAATTCCAAATTTTCAAAGCAGTTTCAGTATTTTCAGTATATGTTGGGGATTTTATAATGGTTCATGGCCAGAAGGGGTTCAGCACCTCCCACACCTTTAAGGAAAAAAAAAAATGAAAATGACACTAGCTTTTTTTTTTTTTTTTTTTAGCTTTGAAATTTAAGAGAATCGGACCCATGTTAAAAAGAGATTCGCAGCCACTCAAAAGCCCAAAAGCACAGGCCCCAGATTATAACTGGATTACAGTCAAGTGTTCACAGGATATACCATCAACTGAAAAAAGCAAGGAGGAGAATGTATTCACAGTATTGTAGTTCCTCATGTATAAGACGTACCTTTTCCTGAAAAATTGGGGTCTAACAACAGGGTGCGTCTCATACAGTGGTTGTAGTTTTGTTGTTTTTTACTTGCATTTCCTGCTTTTTTGCACCTGTTTTTGTGCTCATCATTGAAGACACTGATTCGTCATCAGACACAGATGAGGACAAGCTAATGGATGGGAGTTTTGACAGTGATGAGGAGTTGTATGAATTTTATGATGAATAAAACTTGAGTTCAATAACTTTATGTAATACTTTTTTTATCCCCAAATTTTGGGCCCTAAAATTGAGGTGAGTCTTATACATGGGAAAATATGGTATGTTATCTTTGGGGGAGAAAGGAAGAAGTATATGATTATATTCACATAAAGAAAAATGAAGTATCTAAACATAAGAAACTAAAAAAATGTGATCTCTGGGTAGAGGGCGGGGAGAATGAGATGGATGGGGGTGGCACGGGGGCAAGATTTATCATAGCATACCTTTTAAAATAATTTTGAATTCAGAATCATGTGAATATAGTAACTATTCAAAATTAAATTAAAAAAATAATAAATAAGTGGGGGCCCTGGCCGGTTGGCTCAGTGGTAGAACGTCAACCTGGCATGTGGAAGTCCCGGGTTCGATTCCCAGCCTAGTCACACAGGAGAAGCGCCCATCTGCTTCTCCACCCCTCCCCTTCTCCTTCCTCTCTGTCTCTCTCTTCCCCTCCTGCAGCCAAGGCTCCACTGGAGCAAAGTTGGCCTGGGTGCTGAGGATGGCTCCATGGCCTCTGCCTCAAGCACTAGAATGGCTCCGTTTGTAACGGAGCAACGCCCAGATGGGCAGAGCATCACCCCCTGGTGGGCATGCTGGGTGGATCCCAGTCAGTTGCATGCAGGAGTCTGTCTGCTTCCCCACTTCTCACTTCAGAAAAATACAAAAATAATAAAATAAATAAATACATAAATAAATAGGGAGTGGAGTTCCCTGCCCCAAACTTGGCAAGCTTTCCAGGGAACAGGACAGGAAGTGACTGCGGCACTGTTTCACTACAGGGGTGCACAGTTTGTATTTAATGCAAAGAAGAAAGAGAACAGCCTTTCCATGTAAATTAGCTCACTCACACAGACATTGGTCCATTTCCTGTTCTTGGTATCTCTGTACTTTGTTGGTCCAACTCAGACAGCAACTTTAAAATGTTCAGTGCAGCCTAGCAGGGAATAAAAAAAGTCAGACCATAGCCATGCTCAGGACCACAGCATAAGACACTGATTAGGGAGGGAAAAGTCTCCTATTGCCCAACAGAGCAGGTGATCCCACTAAATAACCCTCTTCTATAATGTCTGAATTTTTAATTTAAAATAAAAATATAAAGTATCTAAGGTTACATCATTAAACCACCTGTTAATTGTATTATATATAATATTTTCTTCCAGTATTTTTAACCCTGTGGTAACTGGACTGTACATACTTTATATCCTGCTTTTTAAAAAAATCATCTTTTCTTGTTAGATTACATTATCTTTGGAGACATTAATATGATGAATGCATTATAATCCATCAGGTGAATGTGCTGAAGTTTATGTAGATTCATCAATTCCTTTTCAGCTTCAGTATTTCTTACAACAAAAATTTCATCTGAATAGAAAACCAAAGTAAGCAGCTTTCTACAGCTGCCAGAACTTGGGCCTGCAAGTCCTGCTTCTGGTGGGAGGTGAACCGAATATGTTATCTAGAGGAGGAGTTCCAGGACTCAAGGTCGGCAAGGGATGGGTTGACTAAAACTGGTAAATTCTCATAAAAAGAATGTAAAATCAATCCAGTGAACTTAGAAGTCTTCAAAAATATGAAATCTAGCCCTGGCCAGATAGAGTGTCACCCCAAAACACAGAGGTTGTGGGTACAATCCCTAGTCAGGGCACATACAGGAATAGGTAAATTGTTCCTCTCTCTCTAAAAATCAATTTAAAAATAAAAAATTAAGAGCCTGACCAGGAGGTGGCGCAGTGGATAGAGCACTGGCCTGGGACACAGAGAACCCAGGTTCAAAACCTTGAGGCTGCCAGCTTGGGCACGAGATCGCTGGCTCGAGTGTGGGATCACAGATATGACCTCATGGTCACTGGCTTAAGCCCAAAGGACACTGGCTTGAGCAGGGGTCACTCGCTCTGCTGTAGCCCCCTCCCCCCAGTCAAGGCACATATGAGAAAGCAATCAATGAACAACTAAGGTGCCACAACTATGAGTTGATGCTTCTCATCTCTCTCCATTCCTATCTGTCCCTCCCTCCCTTGCAAAAAAATTTTAAAAATAAAAATAAAATCCATAAAACAATTAACCGTCTGAAGTCTGCAGGAGACCTCTCCCCCTATCTTCCTGAGGCCAGCAACAGGCTAGAACCAGCCCCACTGTGTGGGAGAACATACCATATCATGACAAGACTCCAAATCCTTTCCAATACCGTGGCTGATCAGTGGTGGCTGAGAGGAGCAATTGATAAGAGACACAAATTCATTCTTGTTGTTTTTGGGGAAGTCTTTGTATTCAACCTAAAGGGGAAAAGAAAACTGAGGCAAGCGTAGGCAAGCAGTGAATATGAATGGGGTAATGGGGATGTTGCTCTGAGCCCAGCGAAGGAAATGACACCTCTCTCTCTGGTCTTGGCCTGACACAGGGACACTAACTTCTGCTCAATCAGCCCAAAAGGCTGTCAGGGGCGCAGTGGATAGAGCGTCAATCTGGGATACTGAGGTCCCAAATTCAAGACCACAGGATTGCTGGCTTGATGCGGGCTAATCTGACTTGAGCACACCAGCTTGAGTGAGGGGTTGCCAATTTGAGCATGGTATGTATCATTGACATGATCCCATGGTCGCTGGTTTGAGCCCAAAATCACTGGTCACTGACTTGGCTTGTGCCCCCCAGTCAAGGCACATACGAGAAGCAATCAATGAACAACTCAAGCAATGCAACTAGGAGATGATGCTTCTCATCTCTTTCCCTTCCTGTCTCTCTCTCTCCCCCTCTCCCTCAGTAAACAAACAAGAAAACCCACCCTGGTCTAAAATAAGCCATGTCCTTTCCAACCAGGTGAGCACTATGAGTCTGTCCTCACTGAGATCTATCTAAATCTGTAACTACCACTAGGATCAGAGGTTTTAGTACTACTAAGGTTGGCTTGGATATTTAAAATTTTATTACCAAAGGTCAAGAATTTTCTCTTATCATACAGTCTTATAACACTTTCCACACCTCCCTACCCTTCCTCAGAACAACCCTTCTACCATGCTAGCCCCTCATCCCCCTAGACAAAGAACTTAATTTAAAGAACAAAGTGCACAGTTTGGGTTTTCTGAAAGAAACCTAGATGACTGCACTGAGGTACAGACCACACAGCTCAGGCCGAGCAGTTACCTGAAATCCCTGGACTCTGGAAAGATAGTCCAACTGCTCAGAGGGTCTTGTGAGAGGTCCATGGGGTACGTGGCCTGAAGAGATGTTATTCTTTAAAATGGTCTCAGCTGTGGGCGAGGTGCCCCCATACAACAATTCACGGGCTATCATGGCAGTTACCGTGGCCTTGGCAGGATTCGGAGCTGCCCGGGTAAAATCTTTGGTGTGATGTCCTTGACTGACTCCTACAGCCTGGGCAACCTCGGGCACCATGGGAAGAATTCCAGCAGGCAGCTGCTGATGACTAAGATAAGGCATCCTAAACTCGTCCTCTTTATTGCCTAGGGAGGGACACATAGACTAATCAACACAAGTCCACAAGCACTGCCCGCCTGGAGAGACATTACAAAACCTCACGCCAGCCCACCCTCAGCGTACACATTAGCAAAGGCATGAAGAACTGAACACACCTTAACTCGTCCACTGGGCTAACTATTACCAGGAACAATGGAAACCCCAGAATCACATTCGATCAAGACAATGTTAACATCACTTACTAGTCCCATTTTCATCCCCACAGCCAGGTTCAAAAAAGGTTACTTTTCTTCCATCCCCTGGTTTCTTGATGGGTGTCTTAAAAAAAAAAAAAAAGGCTATGAGTATAAATCAAACCATTAAAAAATTAGTTCCTGCTGTCTGAAAAAACAGAACTCTAATTAGCATTAGACTTTGGTTTTTATACTTTTGAAATATGAGGTGGCAATCAGCAAAAGTCCTCCCAAAGCCTGACCATGGGTTTGGTTCTGCTGCCCAGCAAGCCCGAAGGCAAAGGCCCACTCTCCCCAGTGCACAGGCCCATCCATACCAGCCTGTCCCCAGAGCCTCACCGCGCATGGACTGAATGCGGAGCCTCCATGTGCACTCACAGGGAGAGAGAGGAGCATTAAACAGAAGGAGCCAGACGATACTCAATTGGTAGAGCCCAAGGTGGGGAAAGACGCTTTTAGATTCAGACTAAACATTACTTCCTGGAGCTAATAATATCCAATTAAGAGATGAGGTGACATTTCCAGAGATGACAAACTTAGGGGGAAATATTACTAGATAAAAATTTTGTCAAACACAAAGTCTCCTTTCTGAGAGGTAAGATATTGGAACGAAAAACCCAAAAGCCAAGTCCAGGATCTATGCAAATTCTCTGATGAGTGTTTGGGTCCCACTTATTAACCAGGTGACCACAGCATATGCCGTTCTCATGGCCGATGCAACCGGCAGAGGTGAATGAATCAGGCCACGGTTTTTCCCGTTTATCCTGAGAGGAGCACTCAGTGACTGGAGACATGGTCAGTCAAAGCTTTTGTTGAGGGTACTGCTTTAACAGTCTTGGGAGAAGCAAAATTTCCTATATGGGATTATCTTTAGTGTTAAATTTATAAAAAAGAAATCTCAAGTCTCAACTATGGATTTTGTCCTGATTCTAAAATCACACCATCTCAGTGTCCCAGAAAAACCAAAATCTGCTCCACACAAACAAAATCCCAAGTTCCTGAGTCTTTTATGTGGATATCATTCAAAGAGCACAAATGATGGAATCACACATTCATTCATTTCAAACCTAATTACCCAGCATCCTACTAATGGGGAGAAGCAGGCTGCCCTCCAGCAAAGCATCCTGGACCACAAAGATGCTGAAACACTAATAACTTTACCCAGAGTTATTTGTGCAACTTCCCTTCTGACCACATTATAATGGTCTGAATGGAGAAGATGAAACTTGGCCTAAAGCTTGGCCCTGGAGGTGCCAAAGTCCTCCGGGATGAGGGGAGAGGTCATCTTACAATTAAAGAGCAAAGACACAGAGCCCAAGCAGTCACCTTTTCTTCTGATTTAAGGGCTGGTTTGGTGGGCTGAGCCTGCGGGACTTTGAAACCAAGAATCTCAAGCATGTTCTCAGCTGCGTTGCGTTTGGCCACCTTCTTATTGGAGCCTGTTCCTTCTGCAGTATGGTTTCCCACCTTCACCTGCAAAAAAGAAGGAAGGGCGCATATCAGTGCTTAAACCTTAACAGTAAAGACTGGTCAGGAATTGATGTGCGGGCCAATGGACTCAGCAAAGGCCAGAAGCCAGACGCCCTCCCAGTGGTGCCTGGGAGTTGGTCTGCAGCAGCCATTATCAAGTAGTATATTATAATTAAATTACTTTTATAGACAAGCAATGAATACTTAAGATTGACCATTTCCTAATCTGACTACATTTTAGTTACCTTTGCTTTTGAAATTCTTTATACCTATTGTGTCTTTACAATGGAAATAATACGTAACTGTGCTGCTCATCTTCTCCCAACTCCGTGACCAGCTATGGAAACAGCCATGGTGGGGGTTTCAAACCACTAAAGCCTGCAAACTCTACAGAGCAAGAATTAAGTAGTTTTGCTGAATGTCTATTCTAGACTTAAGGGATAGAGAAAAGGTTAATAATAAAGATTAAGCTTTAAAGTGTGTCAAGTCTCAGTCATGACATTGTAACTAGTACAAAACACTGAGCCCTGGCCAAGTAGTTCAAATGGTAGAGCGTCGTCCCAATACGCCAAGGTTGCAGGTTCCATCCCCGGTCAGGGCACATACACGACTCAACTGATGAACATATTGTATAAATAAGTGGAACAACAAATTGATGTTTCTTTCTCTCTCTCCCCCTTTCTCTCTCTAAAATCAATTAAAAAAACAAAAAAACAAAAAGGGCCCCGGCCGGTTGGCTCAGTGGTAAAGCGTCGGCCTGGCGTGCGGAAGTCCCGGGTTGGATTCCTGACCAGGGCACACAGGAGAAGTGCCCATCTGCTTCTCCACCCCTCCCCCTCTCCTTCCTCTCTGTCCCTCTCTTCCCCTCCCGCAGCCGAGGCTCCATTGGAGCAAAGATGGCCTGGGCGCTGGGGATGGCTCCTTGGCCTCTGCCCCAGGCGCCGGAGTGGCTCTGGTCGCAACAGAGCAACGCCCCAGAGGGGCAGAGCATCACCCCCTGGTGGGCAGAGCGTCGCCCCCTGGTGGGCGTGCCGGGTGGATCCCGGTCGGGCGCATGCAGGAGTCTGTCTGACTGTCTCTCCCCGTTTCCAGCTTCAGGAAAATACAAAAAAAAAAAAAAAAAAACCCAAAAAACAAAATTCCTCCAGTGTGTGAAAATTAGCAGATTGAGCAGAGAATTACCCATATTGTTTACAAATAAGAGGAGTTCCGATATGTCTTTGTTTTACCTTCATCTCACTTGTTAATGTGAACAAAAATATCAATCAACATTCATGAAAGAACTATACTGATTGGTCAATGACATGAGCAGACTGGACAGTACAAGCATTTTTTTTTCTTTTTTTTTAATTTTTTTTACAGGGACAGAGAGAGAGTCAGAGAGAAAGACAGACAGGGACAGAGAGACAGGAACAGAGAGAGATGAAAAGCATCAATCATCAGTTTTTTGTTGCGATGCCTTAGTTCATTGATTGCTTTCTCATATGTGCCCCGACCATGGGCCTTCAGCAGACCGAGTAACCTCTTGTTTGAGCCAGCGACCTTGGGTCCAAGCTGGTGATCTTTTTGCTCAAGTCACAAGACCACGCTCAAGCTGGTGACCTCGGGGTCTCAAACCTGGGTCCTCCATGTCCCAGTCTGATGCTCTATCCACTGCGCCACCACCTGGTCAGGCCAGTACAAGCAGTTACCTTTAGTCTGACTTATAACACTATTGTTTCTAACAGTCACACTGAGGTCACAGAGGTATGAAATTTACAATCAAGAGTATTAGCCTGACCAGGCGGTAGCGCAGTGGATAGAGCATCGGACTGGTCTGTGGAGGACCCAGGTTCGAGACCCTGAGGTCGCCAGCTTGAGTGCAGGCTCATCTGGTTTGAGCAAAGCTCATCAGCTTGGATCTAGGACCGCTGGCTCGAGTAAGGGGTTACTCGGTCTGCTGAAGGCCCACGGTCAGGGCACATATGAGAAAGCAATCAATGAACAACTAAGGTGTCACAACGAAAAACTGATGATTGATGCTTCTCATCTCTCTCCATTCCTGTCTGTCCCTATCTGTCCCTCTCTCTGACTCTCTGTCTCTACCTCAAAAAAAGAAAGGAAAGTGTTTAACTTATAAACTTTATCTTCTGAACAGAACATAAACCTGCAGGTAGATGTAATGAAGAAAACAACACACTCACAGCCCCACCCCCCTTGCTCTTCCAAACCCCGGTGCCTGTGTCTCTGCTCCCGCCGGCTAACAGCAGCACCTGTAGTGTATGCAGAAATCAGGCTTTGGGTAAGACACCAAAGTTACTGAAAGCAGCATGGTCTTAATATCATAATGCTGACGGCAGGGAGTGTCCCACTAGACCAGGCCACCTCAGGAAGGCATCAGGCCCTGGACCTCACCAGGCTCTGAGATGGAACAAGGTGAGAGAAGGGCCATCCACAAGCAGCACGGACCCACCTGCATCACAAACTCCCTGCGGCGTGGGAGGCCTCGCTCTGTAAGGAGCATGTACTCTGGTTCCTTCTCCTTTTTCGCCTGCTGGATCTGGGCCAGTCTGCTAATTGGGTTCATCACCTGGCCATGTTCTGGGCCACTCTGTACCTGAGAAACAATTATTACAGAAATCAAGTGCCATGTTAATCACAGAAAGGACCTGGCCGATTCAGAGATCAGGCCATGACAAGAGTTCCTTGATCTAATGGCTACAAATTAACCTGCTCTTTTTTAAACCTTTTTTAACTAAAAGATACTTAATGATTTTCTGATTGTTCCAAGGTGATTTATAAGGTCTTCTTAGCAAACCAATATCAACATTTCACTATGAGCAAGCAGACATCATCATAGCGTCTTTTTCTTAAACAATTTCAACATATTACAATGAATAAAATGGTAGAAAAAAGAACATTATTTCTAAAATTTCCCAAAACTCTGTATTATAAGATGTGTTCCCAGTTTTTTTAATAATGACTCAAAATCCAGGAACCATTAAAAATATGCTAAAAAAAATATTTCAAGCTGATGCCACATATAAAGAAGAACCTAAGAACCCCACAGTGGCCAAGAAATCCTCAGCCAGTCTGACGAAGAGTGATTTCTGGATATATTGAGTGAAAAAAAGAAACTTGTGTTTAAGAAAAATTTGGATCTTCATGCAGCATGAAACTATACAGACAACCCTAAATGACCTTCATAAACATGTCCACATGGACTCCTGTCCCTTCTTTGAGGAGTAGAATGGTAGTATAATTTTTGACAGGTCCACTGGCATGACTCAAAACTCTGGAAGGTGTGTAGTGAGACGTCTTGCTCCTACACCTGCCCCCAGCCAGCTTTCCTCCCACAAATCTCCTTCTAGATGGACTGCAGCAATCCATGAGAAGAAAGCTCAGTTCACCGCTCTCCCCACGGGTGGGCATTCACAGCCCTGTGATTGCAGTGCTGTGAGAACACCCACATCCACAGACATGTGCAGGTGCCTCCACTGAACTTGGCTCAGTGTTCTTACCTGCCTGACCTGGGCCCCCTACAGAACTACACGGGAGGGCCCCTGTACAGGGTCTTCCAGGCCTGGCATGTACACGTTAGCTCCCTCTCCTTCCACTAGAGTTAGCAACGAGTCTTCTCAGCTTCCCATAGCGGGCAAGGAAAACACCCTCTTCATTCAGAAAGGTTCTTACCCTGACTATGGGTTTGGTTTTCTTTTTGATTCGGGGTTTCACCCGCTCAACTGCAGGCAGGGGTGGTAACTTCTTCAGCTCCTCAAGAACAGCTATAGCAGCATTTTTCTTTGAAATCTTCTTGCTCTTCCCTTCACCTTCCCCCACAAACTCCCCAACTGACACCCTGGTCACAAAGCTCTTCATATGGGGTGGGCCACTTTCCCGGGCGACCTGTTTTAGGGGGAAAGACTGAGTGAAAGCGTGACAGACACTTATCACAAGCTGTAGAGCACACTGGTTAGTACACTACTTCACATGAGACACAGGTAAAGGGGAATTCAGGGCAACACCCATTAAGTGAAGGGAGTATAAATGTAGGCACAAGGAAACAGCGACCATGCTTGAATGCTTTTTCTTCTCTTTTTCCTTATCTTTCAAATGTATTAATGCTTGAGGGTCTGATATGAGTCCAAAACAGTGAGGCATGGAAGAGGGAGACATTTTCTATTACTGCCCTCCTATGAGGATGGCTCACATCTCCCCAAGGTCAGAGACTGTCCTGAGTTTAGAGTGATCTACTGCAAATGGCAGAAAGGAAGCTGGCCCATCAAAGCCAGAAATAATTGCTGAGCATCTGATATATGCCAGGTAATCTTCCAGGTATGAGAGACAGAACTGTGGGAGGAAATGAAAGCCTTTGATCAACCTAATAATGAAAATTAACATGATCCTTTGATACTTGAGGTTTTTTTTTTTAATATTTTTTAAAATGTCTATTTTATTGCCTGACCAGGCGATGGCACAGTGAATAGAGTGCTGGCCTGGGATGCTGAGGACCAGGTTCTAAACCCCAAGGTTGCCGACTGAGGCCCAATGTCACTGGCTTGGCTGTAGTCCCCCAGTCAAGGCACATATGAGAAAGCAATCAATGAACAACTAAGGTACTATAACTATGAGTTGATGCTTCTCATCTCTCTCCCTTCCTGTATGTACCTGTCTGTCTGTCTCTCTCAAAAAAAGTCTATTTTATTGATTTTAGAGACAGTAAGGGTGAGAGAGGAACATCGATCTGTTCCTGTATGTCCCCCAACCAGGTACAGAATTGGCAACCTCTGAGCTTTGGGGCAATACTCTAACCAAGCAAGCTATCTGCCAGGGCAAGATATTTAATATAAGTACTTATATAAGCAAACTCAATGCCACCGACTGTAATGTTTTAAATTATTATACTGCTCACAAAAATTAGGGGATATTCTATCGCTTCATATTCATTTTGAAATATCCCCTAATTTTTGCGAGCAGGGTACTTTAAAAGATATTCACCACCAGAGGGCACTCCCATAACTTTTTTTTGTGCGTACTCCCAGCTATACGTTACATATTGCTGCACACACGTCTGAAAGCCAAATCTGAAACCTAAACAAAAGTGGAAGTGGGATGGAAGCAATCTAGTCCCCAAGTTCCACTGAGCCAAAATTAAAATGGCAATCTCTCACTAAGGTTTCAGGAAGTTCATGACTTTCAGGCAGTGCAGCAACTAGTGGGAGCAGGTGACAAGCTTTACAGGGATCCAGGGCCCTGGCCCCAGCAGTCATCTCTGTAACCCTGAGGTGACCCAGGAAGCCAGAAATCCCCATCTCCCACAATCTTGGTACCATTCCCTCCAATCTTTGCAAATCCAGTCTCATGCTACACAAATCCCTCAGGAAGCGGAAAGAAGAGCATTTCTTCTCTTTCCTGCAAGAGGTGCCAGGGGAGACCTTGTAGTTTCTTGAGGTGAGGTTCTTACCTAGTTCCCACCCAATAACTAGCCCTGTCATTCTGTATGTCCCCTGTCCCATTGCCTCCCCAGTTCCCACCTTCCAGCCCAAACAGAAAGAGAAAAGCTGGAAGAGATGAAGAGCCAGGTAAGAAGATACCAGCCCTAGATCCACCTGGTGCTCTGAACTCCAGAAGGGGAACACTATAAACCCCACCTGCCAGGGCGGAGCAGGGGTGGGTGTGAAGGGATGTGGGGTGGTCCTGTGATCCAAACACTACTCCCCACCCCTACCTGTACCCACCCAATGGTAGGCAGGTAAGCACTGCCAAGTTGTAGGTCAGAAATCATCATCAGTCAGATGATGGACTAAGGACTGAACTCAAGCACCAGTTTAAGGTGCTAGCACATAATATAAGAAGGTATAATTTTATGAAAGGCATAAAATTTGGGGATCACCTGGTAACAGCAAAAATGCTACAAAAGAAGTTTATGGATCACTTTAAATTCTTTGAAGCTAATGTCCCACTGCAAATTACACCTGCCTAAAGTACCATTGGGCAAGTTTAAAGCTCTTTGAAAGACTATATACTCTATAACTTCAAAACACTAAATTGATCTAAAAAAATCTGCATTATTACAACATAAGCTTGCATAACCAAGAATGGAAATCACAAGAAAACAGTCTGACACATGGCAAATTCTAAGGAAAATGATTGGAAAAGTCTCCCTTTCCTGCTTAGTCTATTTGGACTCAGTATGTATTTGAAGGAAACATGTACTAAATATAATTTTATCCATTTTCAACTAACAGCTGTTAATTATTGTTTTTAGACTATAATGTCTACAAAAACAAATAAGTTATTAAATGAGTGAACTGGTTGGGGGCAGATACTGGACAATGACAAAACTTATGTCTTAACATTTGGGGTAACGGATGCTTTTGACAGTCTTATGAAAATAATGGCTCCTCTCTAGAAGAATACACATGTGACCTTATAAGCACAATGTTCTTCAGCCTATTTTAGGAGGTTCACAGACCTACAGACTGAGATCCAGGGCTGGCCCTAACAACCCCTAGAAGAGAACGCTGCTTTGCTAAATAATTGTGTTTAAATCTTAGATTTGAAAGTTCACATATATGTGATTATTATTCCAATGTTATTTAGAAAAAAGTGCCATTGATGAATGCCAACAGAATTTTATAATACAGAGTCCTACAAGTAAAATAAACTTACCTCGAAATTCACAGGCAAGTTCCGTTTAAGTGCAATCTCGAACACTTGACTTATTTCAGATTTATTGAGATTTTCTTCTTCTGATTCTCTTCCATTCATCTAAAAGAAGAATAATTGTTTAGTAGTTAACTCTTATTAAACTATCAACATCCCAGTTGTGATAATAAACCTTTAAAGCACTGAGCCTTGGCTTTATGGACTGAACATCAAACCAGTGAGTGAACAAAGCCACACACAAGTACCGTATGTCAGTGAATTTAAAAGGTTAAAAAGTGTCCTATCTAACTTGGTTCAGATTGCACCTCTTAAATCCACCATAGACAATGCACACATAACAGGCCTCTGGGTATGAAGCATCCTAATACTAGAGCAGCAAGAGGCCACGGCTGCTCAGGAAGAGTGATTTCCAAAGCCCTCCTTGAGGACTGGCAAGTCACATCTTAGAAAAAGACAAAATACAGATAGATTTGTGTGTATTCAAATATAAGTCTCTCCACTTACGTATGCAGGGTTTTTTTTATCTGGATATGAAGTTCCTGGAAACCACTTTTTTCAAAAGGATGCAGTGGGATTGCTATAAAACCCTAGCATCTTATACTACTGCTGCTGGCAAAAATGCAAGGTGCCAACTAACAAAGTCTCCTCAACAAAGGCTGAGACTATCTTTTGTAACCAAGTTCACTTACAGTCCCCCCAGCCAGGGCTGGGACTAAAGAGGACTGTGACCTTCTCTGTGCATACTGATAACATGACTCTACCTTGTGCTGTCATTGTAAATTGGAGAAAATACTGTAGGTAAGCTCAGTAACAGCAAAGTGCCCCAAAACATGGCAAGCAAGTTGTGCTCTCCCTCATGTTATTGGGACTCTGAAGTCAACAAACTGTAACATCCTATTTCCAAGATTAGATCTGACAGGAACCTGTGTCTGAAAAGGCTGAATGGGAAAGGTGTACAGGCTACCCAGGACTTCCTCACGTTTTATCAGGTAGAGCCTACATCTATACTGGATCATTATTTTAAGCTGTGATTTAAAGAAATAAAACTCAAAGTATTTTAAAAACTAATATAATCAAGCCTATAATGCTGTACAAATAAGTTTCTCTCTCCCAAACACTGTAATTCCTTCTCCCCCATCCATGACATTAACGTTTCTTTCCAATCTGGTCTCACGTCACTCTCTGCTGGTCAGACTGTCTGCACAGCATTTCTGGCAGTTTATTAAGCCAAACATACTTCATTCTGTTGCTTAAATCCTAAGGAGAAAACAAGCTTGTCTTTTTACAAGTGTATCATTAAATCCAGAAATCTTCAAGCAAGGTACTTTATTTATTTTTTTAATAGTCATTTTAGAGAGGAGAGGGAGAGACAGAGAGAGAGAGAGAGAGAGAGAGAGAGAGAGAGAGACAGGAGAGACAGAGAGAGAGAAGGGGGGGGAGCTGGAAGCATCAACTCCCATATGTGCCTTCACCAGGCAAGCCCAGGGTTTCGAACTGGCGACCTCAGCATTTCCAGGTCGATGCTTTATCCACTGCGCCATCACAGGTCAGGCCAGTTTGGTATTTGTTAAATAGGTTTTAAACTAAAAACAAAAAACCTTTGTATTTTAAAGTATGTACAACAAATGGTGGTGGGAAAACCAGGTATTTGCACACACAAAAATGAAGTTAGGCCCGACCAGGCGGCGGCACATTGGATAGAGCGTCGGACTGGGATGCGGAGGACCCAGGTTCTAAACCGGCTTAAGCATGGGCTCACCAGCTTGAGTGTGGGGTTGCTGGCTTGGGCACAGGATCATAGACATGACGCCATGGTCACTGGCTTAAGCCCAATGGTCACTGGCTTGAGCTTAAGGTTGCTAGCTTCAGCAAGAGGTCACTCACTCTGCTGGAGCCCCCCCCGCCCCCCCGGCCAAGGCACATATGAGAAAGCAGTCAATGAACAAGCAATCAACGAACAACTAAGATGTCTCAATGAAGAACTGATGCTTCTCATCTCTCTCTCTTCCTGTCTGTCTGCCCCGATCTGTCCCTCTCTATGACTCTCTCAAAAAAATAAAAAATAAAAATAAAGATGGACCCTTACCTTAATACCATCTACAAAAATTAACTCAAGATGGATCAAAGACATAACAAACATAAGAGCAAAAATTATAAAACTCTTGGAAGAAAACATCAGGGAAAAGCTTCATGACACTGGATTTGGCAATGATTTCTTTCTTGTGTGTGACAGAGACAGAGACAGAGAGAGGGACTGATAGGGTCAGACAGACAGGAAGGGAGAGAGATGAGAAGCATTAATTCTACATTGCGGCACCTTAGTTGTTCGTTGATTGCTGGTTCATTGATTGCTTTCTCATATGTGCCTTGACCGGGGGCTAGAGCAGAGTGAGTGACCCCTTGCTCAAGCCAGCAACCTTGGGCTCAAGCTGGCGACCTCAGGGTTTCGAACCTGGGTCCTCTACATCCCAGCCTGATGCTCTATCCACTGCGCCACCACCTGGTCAGGCTATGATGATGATTTCTTGAATGTAACACCAAAAACATAGGCAACAAAAGAAAAAACAGATAAATTTGATTTCATCAAAATTAAAAACCTGCATCAAAAGCCACTATCAGCCTGACTGGGCGGTGGCGCAGTGGATAGAGCGTCGGACTGGGATGCGGAAGACCCAGGTTCGAGACCCTGAGGTCGTCAGCTTGAGCGCGGGCTCATCTGGTTTGAGCAAGGCTCACCAGCTTGGACCCAAGGTCACTGGCTCGAGCAAGGGGTTACTCAGTCTGCTGAAGGCCCACGGTCAAGGCACATATGAGAAAGCAATCAATGAACAATTAAAGTGTTGCAACGCGCAATGAAAAGCTAATGATTGATGCTTCTCATCTCTCCATTCCTGTCTGTCTATCCCTCTCTCTGACTCTGTTAAAAAAAAAAAAAAAAGCCACTATCAACAGAATAAAGACAACTGACAGAATGGAAGATAATATATGCAAATCATGTATCTAATAAAGAATTACTATCCAGAACATAATAAGAACTCCTACAAAACTCAACAACACACAATCCAACTCAAAAATAGAGAAAGGATTTGAATAAATATGTCTCCAAAGAAGTTATACCAATGGCCAAAAAGCTTGTAAAACCATGCTCAACATCACCAGGGAAATGCAAATCAAAATCACAGTAAGATACCACTTAAGCCTTATCAGGCGATGGCGCAGTGGATAGAGCGTCAGATTGGGATGTGGAGGACCCAGGTTTGAGACCCCAAGGTTGCCAGCTTGAGCACAGGCTATCTGGTTTGAGCAAAGCTCACCAGCTTGGACCCAAGATCGCTGGCTCGAGCAAGGTTGTTGCTGTAGCCCCACGGTCAAGGCACATATGAGAAAGCAATCAATGAACAACTAAGGTGTTGCAATGAAAAACTGATGATTGATGCTTCTCATTTCTCTCCATTCCTGTCTGCCTATCCCTATATATCCCTATCTATCCCTCTCTCTGACTCTATGTAAAAAAAAAAAAAAAAAAAAAAAAAAAGATACTTCACTCCCATAAGAACAGCCACAGAAAATACCAAGTGCTGACAAGTATGTGAAAAGACTGGAACTCTTGTATATTGCTGGTGAGAATGTACAATGGTGCAGCCTCTGGAAAAATGTGGTGGTTTCTCAAAAAATTAAATATAGATCTACAGTATGATCCAGCAATTCTACTTCTAGATACATTCTCAAAAGAATGTAAAGTAGGGACTCAAACAGATACTTGTGTAGCAGACCCACGGCACCTTAGTTGTTCACTGATTGCTTTCTCACATGTTCCCTGACTGGGGGCTCCAGCCAAGACAATGATCCCTTGCTCAAGCCAGCAACCTTTTGGGCTCAAGCCAGTGACCATGGAGTCATGTCTATGATCCTACGCTCAAGCTAGTGAGCCCCACCCTCAAGCCAGTGACCTCAGAGTTTTGAACCTGGGTCCTCTGTGTCCCAGGGCCACGCTCTATCCACTGCACCACTGCCTGGTCAGGCGCATATACCCCAATTTTCAAATTTTTTTTTGTTCGCTATACTAGCCAAATTATTTTTAATTATGTCCTATTTCAAACACACATTTGTACAGAAAAGTACAAATAACGTACTAGGCAACGGTGCTGGATTTTAAAAATGTTAGCATTAAGCACTACAGACATTAATTTCTTTTTCTTTTTTAAGGAACACCTTGAAGCCCTTCTCATTCTCTTTTCCAGGGCAAAGTTAACCACCATTCTAAAATGAGACTGTATCTTTCCCAGACATGTTTGTTTTTTTTTAATGGACGAAAACAATAATAATATAATTTCTCTGTTGTCAAGATTCACAAATTATTTTGATTGCTTTAATAAATACTATAAAACGCAAACTTTTAAGTTTATACTGTTGTAATACTTCCTTTCTTTTATATACTGAGGGCCCACATAAGTCTGACAGAAAACAATGGTCTACTACTAAATCTAAGCTCCAAGCCAGTGGCTCTCAATCACTGCAGCATTAGAATCACTTGGGAGCTGTACAAAGTCAGCTGTCGAAGCCCCGCTTCTGACAAGTGAATTCAAGTTTTTGTAGCTAGGGCTTAGATATTCATTTTCTTTACAGTATTTATATATATATATATATATTTTTTTTAAGTCCCCAGGTGATTTTACTAGCAACCAGAGTTGAGATCGACTGCCCTAAGCCATTGCTTCCAAAGAAATTTCAATAGGGACAAAGCAGCCAGTAAAATAAAAATGCAAAATAGGAAACAAAGATTTACATTTATTTGGAAGTGAGAGTATGTTGCTCTTTTACATAATTTTGATATTATCTGAATTGGACAAAATGTTGCAATGGGGAAGCAACAAACGACTCAAAACAAATCCACAAATACATTCCCAGTAAGATGGGGAAAGTGTATCCAGCCCTTCGTCTTACATCTTACCTTATGAAGTGGGAATTACTGTTAACATCAATCCCATAGTGTATGGTTCAGCAATAAAATCTAGGCAACATTAAGAAAAGAAAAAAACACTCTGAACTATGCTTAACCCTCAGTATGCCAGGAAAAAATAGTCATAATTTATCATCTTGCTCCTTGTTATTTTTCTATATTTTAAGTCACTTTACAAATAATATACAGAATACAGGATAAAAATCATTTTAGTAAGAATTTAATAGCAAACCCAAGTTTTTATCCCAGGTTTGTAGTTT
The DNA here is from genome assembly GCF_036850765.1 of Saccopteryx bilineata. Classification (NCBI taxonomy): domain Eukaryota; kingdom Metazoa; phylum Chordata; class Mammalia; order Chiroptera; family Emballonuridae; genus Saccopteryx; species Saccopteryx bilineata. The sequence continues at coordinate 192,468,805 of NC_089495.1, read as the reverse complement.
GGAAGGCATATGTACCTGAATTGGCAAGGTCCTTTTATGCAACTCACTGCTTACCAGCTGGCGCACCTGAACTTGGGAGTATAGCTCACCTGTAATGATGCCGGATTTCAAATCCAACTCCAATCAGTTCTAGCTTATCACATCTCTGAGTCTTCTTGTACTGGTATCATCAAAACACACTACTATTGAGTCCAACTCATAATTTTGCTGGTGGGAGAACAGTCATATTCTTTCTCCCGTAACTTAAAAAAAAAAACTACTTTCATTTTTAGATTTATAAACCCCAAAGAAAGATCAATATAATAATTTTTTTCATTGTTATACCATCTATTTCCTTCCAATCACCTTTATATATACACCTCCTATTGATTTGTTCACTTATTTTGCGGACAGTAATAAGAAATTCCAGCGGCCAAACATCATAAAGGATGAAAGAATGTTGTCACACATACTTTAAAAAAAAAAAAAATCAAAACAGGACAATCCAGGCTCATGTTGCAAAATACTGTGTGACAAAGTTCTTGTTGAATGCCTGACCTGAAAAAAATACACATTTCTTTTCCATACATTTAAAAATATATTTCACTCGCCAATTCCTAAGTATGGGAAAATTTATCTAAGGCATCATCTGAAGATGGATAATCTGAGATTTTACTTAATCAACCTCACTGCAATTAGAGTCTAGAGTGTTGCTGTCTCTTGCATTCATCTTCTGATTTGTCTAATAATGAAAACGTCCTCTATCAATTCTGTTTTTTCCTGGAAGGATAGAAAAAGAAAAATTCTGAATCCTCACCTGGGTTCAATGAAGGCTAAAAATAAAGTAAAAAGATGGTGTCTCTTTTTACTCTACTTTTGTACCTTCTTAAAAAACAAGTCTTCTTTTGTATCTTCTTAAAAAACAATGCAATACATTGGGCAATGCAATAAAAACATTAAGTTTTTTTGTTTTTGTTTCTGTTTTTTGTATTTTTCTGAAGCTGGAAACGGGGAGAGACAGTCAGACAGACTCCTGCATGCACCCGACCGGGATCCACCCGGCACGCCTACCAGGGGGCGACGCTCTGCCCCTCCAGGGCGTCGCTCTGTTGCGACCAGAGCCACTCTAGCGCCTGGGGCAGAGGCCAAGGAGCCATCCCCAGTGCCCGGGCCATCTTTGCTCCAATGGAGCCTCGCTGCGGGAGGGGAAGAGAGAGACAGAAAGGAAGGAGAAGGGGAGGGGTGGAGAGGCAGATGGGCGCCTCTCCTGTGTGCCCTGGCCGGGAATCGAACCCGGGACTTCTGCACGCCAGGCCAACGCTCTATCACTGAGCCAACCGGCCAAGGCCAATAAGAACATTAAAGGATGATGCAATAATGACAATTACTACTGTGTTATCTACATATAATATTTAGGGATTTCATCATTCTTCCATTTCCTTATTATTTTAATCTTGCTTTAGCATATTTTGGAATATATGATGAATAGTACTGAAATGATATGCAGGATGACAAACAGCAAAAATGTCTCAAAACTAGAAAAATTAAGATTCCATAATGTAAAGATTTATTACAGGGTCCATAACCTTAATTGTAAGACAAAGTTTTATTCTATTTTTAAAAGTAAATATATTTTCTCTTTTCTTTGTAAGACCTCTGAAATAAAGAATAAAACTCATGCAATGTAAAATCTTTACAGACCTTGGGGGGAAAAGCTCAAAAATAAAAACTGAGTTCATTGGACCCTGATCATATAATAAGGATTAAAGTCTCCAGTTTTAGTTTTACCTAAATATGTCTCTGGCTCAAATGAAGAAAAGGACTCAAGACCAGGAAGAGCCTAACCAGGTGGTGGTACAGTGGATAGAGCATTGGACTGGGATGTGAAGGACCCATGTTCAAAACCCCAAGGCCGCTGGCTTGAGAGGGGGATCATAGAGATGACCCCCATGATTGCTGGCTTGAGCCCAAAGGTCACTGGCTTGAAGCCCAAGGTCACTGGCTTGAGCAAGGGGTCACTTCCTCTGCTGTATCTCCCTGGTCAAGGCACATATGAAAAAACAGTCAATGAACAACTAAGGTGCCTCAACGAGGAATTGATGGTTCTCATCTCTCTCGCTTCCTGTCTGTCCCTCTCTCTGACTCTGTTAAAAAGGAAAAAAAAAAAAAGACCAGGAAGAAACTTCAAACAATAAAATTTTTTTAGAAATCTGTCATCTACCACTACCACCAAGAGAAAACTTAAAAGTTTGATATAACCATCAAGATAGAAACCACACACACACTGGGCTTTTCTGTTTGCTTAAACAAAAACAGGACCGCATTATACACATAACAGCTCTGGATCTTGATGCCCCCAAATCAATAGATTATGGTCCTCCTTCATAACCAATTTACCAATTTACCACACCCTGGTACTCTCTTTGATAAATGTATCAGTTAACCATTCCTTTAGGGATGGGCATTCAGCTCCTGTTTGTCTCTATTATAGGTACTATAGCTATGACTATTTTACTCCAAACAGTTCAGACACTAAACAAGTCATCCTTGATTAGCACAGCCTTAGATTTAAAAACAAAGTAAACACACTTTCCCAACTCAGGACCGTTGCATGGGCTGCTCCCTTGGCTGGGAAGGTACTTCCTCCCCCTACTTTTGTTCATCTTTAGTCTCAGCTTAAATGACTTCCTAAGAGAGAACTTCTCTGAATACAACCCCATGACTCCACTCTAAATGGAGCACTTTATGCTCTCACAGTACCTGCTGCTTTTCCATTCTAGTACTCACTGCACTTTCTGATGATACTAATGCTAAGGTCTGTCAGCTACCTTCAACTAACTTGGGAGGAATCCAGCACAATGCCTGTCATCAAGGGACCAGCCTAACCTGCCTTATAGACAGAAACTGCCACCTTCACTAACTATATTCTAGAGAAGATAAATTGACCCACCATACAATCACATGCTACAAAATTTTCAACAGCAGAAGTGACAATTTGTTTAAAATGACAATTTCCAATGCTGGTAGGCCGTGGGCAAACAAACTGCTCACACCTTGTTGGCAGAGGTCTAAAATGGTACCATCTTTCTGGTGGGGAACATGACCACATACACAACCATGCAATTCCACTTCTAGGACTGCGGCTCACAAAAATAGCCAGATGTACACAAAGATTTAACTCAACAATGTTCTTCACAACCTATTTAATAACCGGAAAAACTGCAAATAACCTAAATAACTAAGTCTCTTGAAAAAATAAACTGGTATGTACACACAATGGAACACTTTGCAGCCATTAAAAAGTGCTAATGGGCCTGGCCGGTTGGCTCAGCGGTAGAGCGTCGGCCTAGCGTGCGGAGGACCCGGGTTCGATTCCCGGCCAGGGCACACAGGAGAAGCGCCCATTTGCTTCTCCACCCCTCCGCCGCGCTTTCCTCTCTGTCTCTCTCTTCCCCTCCCGCAGCCAAGGCTCCATTGGAGCAAAGATGGCCCAGGCGCTGGGGATGGCTCTGTGGCCTCTGCCTCAGGCGCTAGAGTGGCTCTGGTCGCAACATGGCGACGCCCAGGATGGGCAGAGCATCGCCCCCTGGTGGGCAGAGCGTCGCCCCATGGTGGGCGTGCCGGGTGGACCCCGGTCGGGCGCATGCGGGAGTCTGTCTGACTGTATCTCCCTGTTTCCAGCTTCAGAAAAATGAAAAAAAAAAAAAAAAAAAAAAAGTGCTAATGGGTCCTGGCCGGTTGGCTCAGCGGTAGAGCGTCGGCCTGGCGTACGGGGGACTCGGGTTCGATTCCTGGCCAGGGCACATAGGAGAAGCGCCCATTTGCTTCTCCACCCCCCTCCCGGTCTCTCTCTTCCCCTCCCGCAGCCAAGGCTCCATTGGAGCAAAGATGGCCCGGGTGCTGGGGATGGCTCCTTGGCCTCTGCCCCAGGCGCTAGAGTGGCTCTGGTCGCGGCAGAGTGACGCCCCAGAGGGGCAGAGCATCGCCCCCTGGTAGGAAGAGCATCGCCCCTGGTGGGTGTGCCGGGTGGATCCCAGTCGGGCACATGCGGGAGTCTGTCTGACTGTCTCTCCCTGTTTCCAGCTTCAGAAAAATACCAAAAAAAAAAAAAAAAGTGCTAATGGCCCTGGCCAGTTGGCTCAGTGGTAGAGCGTCGGCCTGGCGTGCGGGGGACCCAGGTTCGATTCCCGGCCAGGGCACATAGGAGAAGCACCCATTTGCTTCTCCACCCCCCCTCCTTCCTCTCTGTCTCTCTCTTCCCCTCCCGTAGCCCCTCCCGCAGCCAAGGCTCCATTGGAGCAAAGATGGCCCGGGCGCTGGGGATGGCTCCTTGGCCTCTGCCCCAGGCGCTAGAGTGGCTCTGGTCACGGTAGAGCGACGCCCCGGAGGGGCAGAGCATCGCCCCCTGGTAGGCAGAGCGTCGCCCCTGGTGGGCGTGCCGGGTGGATCCCTGTCGGGCGCATGCGGGAGTCTGTCTCTCCCCATTTCCAGCTTCAGAAAAATACAAAAAAAAAAAAAAGTGCTAACACAGTGGATAGTGCATTGGCCTGAAATGCTGAGGTTGCTGGTTCGAAACCCTGGACTTGCCTGGTCAAGGCACATACAACAAGCAGTCAATGAACAACTAAAGTGAAACAACTACGAGTAGATACTTCTCACCCCACACTCCAAGCCTCTGTAAAATTAATAAATTAAAAACAAATAAACAAACAAACAAAAAACCTCTGTCTTGCCTGACTGTTGGTGGTGCAGTAGATAGTGTCGACCTGGGATGCTGAGGTAGGTCCCAGGTTCAAAACCTTGAGCTCACCAGCTTCAGCACAGGCTCACCAGCTTGAGGGTGAGATCATCAGCTTGAGCCCAAGGTCGCTGGCTTGAGCAAGGGGTCAATGGCTCAGCTGGAGCGCCCCATCCAGGCATGTATAAGAAGCAATCAATGAACAACTACAGTACCACAACTGTGAGCTGATGCTTCTCATCTCTCTCCCTTCCTGCTTTGCCTGTCAGTCTCCCTCTCTTAAAAAAAGTGCTTAGAGCCTGACCAGGTAGTGGCACAGTGAACAGAGCATCAGCTTGGGTCACAGAGGACCCAGGTTCAAAACCCCGAGGTTACCAGCTTATTAGGCTTGAGTGTGGGCACACCAGCTTGAGCGTTGGGTCGCCAGCTTATGTGTGGGATAACAGACACGACCCCATGGTCACTCGCTTGAGCAAAGGGTCACTGGCTCAGCTGGAGCTGCCTAGTCAAGGCAAATATGAGAAAGCACGCAATAACTAAAGTGCCGCAACTATGAGTTGATGCTTCTCATCTCTCTCCCTTCCTGTCTGTTCCTGTCTGTCCCCTCCTCTTTCACTTAAAAAAAAAAAAAAAAAATGCTTCCTTAGATACAGGCTAAATCTGCATCCTATATGAAATTATTAAGTAAGTGGCTTGATAATATAGTCATGATAAGCATTTCAGTGAAAAAAAGGTGGTTACTATACAATACCATTTTTGTGAAATAGGTAAGGGTGTATATTTACTTACATAGGCACTGACATCAACCAAAATGTTTATGGTTATCTACAAGTGGTAAATTTATAAATCATTTGGTTTTCCTTTTATGAATTTAGATATTAGTCTAGTTCATATGCATTACTTGCAAAAAAAAAAATTCAAGTTATCTTTTAAAAATGTCTCTCTTTAGCCCCACCACCCACCTACAGGGGGGCCTGGTACATCACGGATAGCTTGTTCAGAAGGGAGGCCAAGTGTTTCATTTACTACTTCAAAGTCTTATTCTATTTAATGATTCTCCTTTCAGAAGCATTGGTTAAGGCCAATCTCCAGCCATTTCTTAAGGGCACTGTCTCTACCTCAAACTATACAGAACTAGAGAAGGGGCAAAGCAGAGGAAATAAAGAGCATGAGTGGACTTGAACTTTACTCTTGGCAAAACTCCTATGGATTTGAGATGAGCCAAGAGCACGTATGTCTACTACAGCCTCTGCTTGCAGGTGTGACCCAAGCATGTTGCTCTGGTGAGTGATGGGAAAGCTTGGAAACACCAACAGGCACTTTCCTTTTCTGACAAGAAACTGTGGGCCCTGGCCAGTTGGCTCAGTAGTAGAGCGTCGGCCTGGCATGCAGAAGTCCCGGGTTTGATTCCCGGCCAGGGTACACAGGAGAAGCGCCCATCTGCTTCTCCACCCCTCCCCCTCTCCTTCCTCTCGGTCTCTCTCTTCCTCTCCCGCAGCCAAGGCTCCATTGGAGTAAAGATGGCCCAGGCGCTGGGGATGGCTCCATGGCCTCTGCCTCAGGCGCTAGAGTGGCTCTGGTCACAACAGAGTGACGCCCCGGAGGGGCAGAGCATCGCCCCCTGGTGGGCGGGCCAGGTGGATCCCGGTCGGGCGCATGCGGGAGTCTGTCTGACTGCCTTCCTGTTTCCAGCTTCAGAAAAATACAAAAAAAAAAAAAAAAAAGAAACTGTGTAGTTTTAAGGAAGATTCAAAGGGGGAAACTGCCTGGAAAGCACTGATGACACTTAGGACCAGTGGTTCCCAAACCCTGACCATGCTTTAGAACTACTCCAAGAGCACATTAAAAAAGGAGAAAAGCAGAAGACAGATTCCTGGGTCTCACCGTAAACCTACCGTGTTAGAATCATGTGGGCTGGGTCAAGGGATTTTAAAAAAACTTCTCAAACGATTCTGAAGCAGACAACCCACATACCACTGTTCAGCAATCTTTTAACAACTGCTGGCTAAAAGAAACCGAGAAATATTTATTCCATCTGACTCCAATTAGATTACCATCAAAGTCAAGTCAAAAAATGAAAAGCCTCCAAAATGATTCAAATTATACTAGTTTTGGTGTTTTACCAAAATCTCACCACTGAGAAGCTCACCCTTTTAACTTCACGAAATCCTCTTCTAAGTTGCAGTTCATTCTATTTTTTGGGTCCACAGTGGACCCTGGAAACAGATCATCTCTGTTAAAATGTGTGATTACACTGGAAGGTGAAAATGCACTCTAACAAAACAACACCCCCATATGGCTAGCCCTGAAGGCAGAGAGCACCATCCCAAGCTGGGGCACCCTAGTAGGCAGCTGAACACAATGGAGCTCACAAGCACCCTACCAAGGATCCACTCAGGTTTATGCCAATCATCTGTCATTTAGACCAATGTTTTGTGCAAGATCTTCTTATTCTCTGTGAACTTGTTTCTTCAACAGGAAAAATAAAATCCTTTCCAGGGATATTTTCAGGTGGTATCACGTGATGTGATTCAACAGAATCATGATATTGCAATGTTTTTCTACTCAGTGAGTTTCTTCTGGACCTATGGCATAAGACCTTACCAGAGATACTCACTAAGGCTCTGGCTTCTCAGTAACATGGAGTCACACTGATTTCCTAAGACCCATATTCCTATTTAGCCATAAAGAATTAAAATCTTGCCTGACCAGGAGGCGGTACAGTGGAGAGAGCATCAAACTGGGACACAGAGGACCCAGGTTCAAAACCCCGAGGTTGCTGACTTGAGCACGAGCTCATCTGGCTTGAGTGTGGGATCACAGACATGACCTCTTGGTCACTGGCTGAAGCCCAAGGTTGCTGGCTTGAAGCCCAAGGTCACTGGCTTGAGCAAGGGGTCACTTGCTCTGCTGCAGCCCCCTGGTCAAGACACATAGGAGAAAACAATCAAAGAACAACTAAGGAGCCACAACAAAGAATCGATGCTTCTCATCTCTCTCCCTTCCTGTCTGTCCCTATCTGTCCCTCTGTCACAAAAATAAGTAAATAAATAAAATCTTCATTCTATCGTAGTAGGTTTAAAACATGACCCGCCAAATTCACTGATACTCCTTTCATCCAGAAGTGCAGTTCTCAACACTTTGAAGGTACTAAAAGCCACTAAATTGTAGGCTTTAAAATGGTTAAAACTATGCCCTGTTTACGTCGACTAGCTGGTTAAAGCATTGCTGACATGCCAAGATTGCAGGTTCAATCCCTTGCCTGACCACCTGGTGCAGCGGATAGAGCGTCAGCCTGGGATGCTGAGGACCCAGTTCAAAATCCCGAGGTCACCGGTTTGAGCACAGGCTCACCAGCTTGAGCGCAAGGTCACCGGCTTGAGTGTGGGACCGTAGACATGACCCTGAAGTCCCTGGCTTAAGCCCAAAGGTCACTGGCTTGAAGCCCAAGGTCACTGGCTTGAGCAAGAGGTCATTGGCTTGGCTGGAGCCCTGTACCCCGGGTCAAGGCATGTATGAGAAAGCAATCAATCAACAACTAGGGGCTGCAACAAAGAATTAATGTTTCTCATCTCTCTCCTGTTTGTCCCTGTCTATCCCTCTCTCCTTCCCTCCTTCCCTCTCTCCCTCCCGCCTTCCCTCTCTCCCTCACTAAAAATAAGCAACAAAAAAAGCAATTTGATCTCTTCTCTCTCCCTCCCCCCCCCACAAAGCAAATAAAATTTCTTTAAAAAAATGGTTAAAATTGTGAATTGATATTATGTGAATTTTACCTGAATTTTAAAGGAGTGAGTCTTTATTTCCTCCTTTTGAATCTGGGCTGAGTCTAGACCCTATAGAACAGAAGTGATGCTGTGCTGATTTCTAGGCCCAGGCCTGAAGTAACTGGCAGATGCTTCCATTTCCTATATTCTAGGACACTCACTCCTAGAACCCAGCCACCATATTGTGAGGATGTGTAAGCAGTCTTTGCACAGATTAACTAAGAGGGAGTTGAGGTCTCTGAGCCAGAGCCCCTACTCAGTTCCCAGCCAGCAACCAGCAATAACTTACCAGTCATGTGAAGAAACCACCTTGAAAGTGAATTCTCCAGGCCCTGCAGAGCTGCCTCAGCCAAAGCTATGTGGAGCAAATGAGCTCTCCCTGCCAAGCCCCACCTAAACTGCAGACTCATGAGAAAAATAAATGCCTATAGGTGTTTAAGCCACTACATTTTGTGATGGTTTGTTATGCAACAATAGAGAACGGGCACTTGAATATAATAAAGAGTAGCTTGGTCAGGCCCTGCCAGTTAGCTTGGTTGGAGAGTCATCCCAAGACATGAAGGTTGTGGGTTCGATCCCACGTCAGAACATATATGGGAAGCAACCAATGAGTGCACAACTAAGTGGAAAAACAAATAAATGCTTCCCTTACTCTCTCTAAAGTCAATCACAGTTAAGAAAAAAGAGAGAAAATAGCTGGTTAAACATGGCTTCAGAAAATTCTCTAACCTGGTACCGCAAATTACAGTAGATTCTGACAAGCATAATCCTTAGCACCAAAGAATTCATCTATGCATGTCCTTCACAACTCAACAAAAGACACAGTCTTTCTAACATGTTCACTCAAATCTATGCCACAGAGTGAAAAAGAAGGCATCTGACTTTCTTGCTAAGAAAAATTTTTAAAGGGAAAGAAAAGGTAAGAAAGCTACCAGAGTACAAAATCTTACAAGCTACCAAATAACAAAAATTATGGACAGCTCTCACAGCATGTTCTCAGAAAAAGCAACACGAGGCAATGTCTCTCATACCATGCTCCTGCTCAGCTGGGAGCGTCACAGAGCGCCGGCTCTGCACTGCCCTTACCTCCAGCCTGTCCGGTGGGGGCTCATTCTGCAGGATCCTCAACGCTTTTGCAGCAGCATCGTGTTTTGCAGCCTGTCTTGTCTTTCCTTTCCCATTAAATTGTTGTCCTCCCACAGAAAGTTCAACTTGATAAAGTAAGGGTGGTACTGGAAATGGGTAAAAGTACCTAATAATAAAAGGGGGTGAGGAAAATTACAGTCTCAGATCGATATGTCACCCATACATTCTCTGGCAAATTCCAGGTTTCTCCTTCATCATGGGTCCTAATCACATAGTGTTTGCGTGATAATGAGGGCTCCTCATCCTATCTACACAGTAAATTTACCCTGGATTAGAATTGTTACACAGCATATATAAAATCTAAAATGAATTAGGCTTTGGCTGGATCAAAAACCTGCTCTACCTTCTCGTATCTGAGACTCAAATTTGAGTGTCTCCACAAAAGGACAGGAATTTTTAAACAGAAGTCTTTTCAAAAGGACCCTCATTTCTGGAAATCCCAACAGCCTGTAGCCTGGCAGAGGCTGAGCTACAAACTTCAGTCTGTATTTTTTAAATGGCTTTGGTCCGTCCCTCCCCACAGAAGGGCAGGGAAATGAAAGACTTCCAATTTTGACCATCACTCTGTCCACTGTCTTATGACTGAGAACGAAAGGTTTTTAGCACATGGCATTTTGAGGGTTCAATGAGTATACTACTACACCTGTACGCCAAAGCTACTTACCAAGCACATAGTTCAAATGTCAGAAAGTATCCAGTAAATAATAATCAGGAAATTAGTGAATGCTGAGAATCTTAGTACTGCGGGAATCATGTTCAAATATGACTCAGTTACACAAAGCATTTACAAGGGCCATCTTTAACCAGACTGCTTAGGGGCACAAGCCACACTACTGGTGAGAACAAACTCAGGCCCTTTCCAAGGGCAGGAGATAAAAGAGCATCAAGATACATTCCAAAGATACCAACACAATGAAGACTGACTTCAACATCTGGCAGGCCAAAGATGGCCAAATCATGTGCTCCACAATCTACAGATTTCATTCTTCTTTGTAAAAGATCAGAAATATTTTCACCTGTATTTAAAAACACACACATACCTTGGGGGATAAGCACCTCCTCGCATGTTGTAGTTATAGGTGGACTGCATCCGAGAGTAAGGATCCACAGGCTTATACATTGGTTTTTTTCCAAGTTTCATGCACAGTGCATTTAGCTCTACAGTAGGGGTTATGCTATCTGCAACACAGAATTAACACAAGAACTGTTTTTTTCCTTTTCTGACATGACAATTATAGTCACTAAAATAAAGTAACATGCTTTCTACTGATTGCATTCATGCTAAACTTCATGAAAGGGTCTAAGCCAGTGGTTCCCAACCCCCGAGCCACAGACTGGTACTGGTCCGCAGAGAAAGAATAAACAACTTACATTATTTCCGTTTTATTTATAAATATTTAAGTCTGAACGATGTTTTATTTTTTAAAAACGACCAGATTCCCTCTGTTAAATACGTCTAAGACTCACTCTTGACACTTGTCCCGGTCACGTGATACATTTATCCGTCCCACCCTAAAGGCCTGTCCATGAAAATATTTCCTGACATTAAACTGGTCCATGGCCCAAAAAAGGTTGGGGACCACTGGTCTAAGCCATTACTAGACATCAGGTCAGGAAATCCAAGAATCTACTGTGATCTCTAAATATTAATACATAATTAATGGCACAAAATGTACTGTAACAAAGGCAGCAACAATTTAACACAATATGTTATCAGTGAAAACCACATATTCCAGTTGTCAGTACTAAACTCCAATATTTATATCAACTTCCATGATTAAAAAAATCCCAGGTGACTGCCCAAATCATTTTATTGTTTTGGAACACTTAACTGATATAACTTTGGTTGTAATGACTTACTGGGTTATTGGCTTACACATAGAAATATGTTTGTACCCACTACTTCAAAATAGAACAATGCATTTATTAAGTACTAACTGGATGCAAAGCACTGTGCTAAGCTTGAGACAAATTCTTGCCCCAGAGGAGCTCAAAGAACACAATATACATTCAAAGAACAATAGGATGTGTTACAAAGGCAGATGTACAATCACCAAGGCAAGTATATTCTATCTGGGAAAGTCAGATGATTCCCACAAAATATTGAGACATTTCCATTCTATTTATAATAGAATTTGATCAATCATTTGGTAATACTTGTTAGGAAAATGAGTTGTTTTCACATCTAACAGGAGCAAGTATATCTTAGGTTACCTCAGAATTATCAACTTTGGAAAATATATACTATTTATTTTCAATTTTTTTCTAAGTTCACCCAATTCATAAACTTTTAGAAAGAAAACCAACCTGGAGAGGTGTCAGTGCACAACCACATTTAAAAACAGCACTTTCATATCAAACACAGAACAACACTAGCAATGGCAAAGTTCGATTTAAATGTGCACAAAAATCCACTTTAAAATGACTCTTTTGGATATTATGTAGAGGGAAATAAAAATGATTTTATTCTGTAATATAACTGGTCAGATTAAATTTAGTGCATGAATCAAATTTATAAGAATATCTTTGGGTTTGCAAAACCAGAGGGTCACATGAATAACCAACTCTATTTAACATCAGTTATATTTTTACATAATTCATAGTTGTATTTTAAATACAACCTGAATCATTTTAAGAGCTGATCTAACCCATCAAATTTCTGCAGTACAGAATGAATTTAAAGTCATAATACCACAAAGAAATCAGAAGCAATGAGAAAGATGTGACCAAGGTCTTCCTGGATCATTCCTGTGTACAAAGGCCTGGGATAACTTCAAGTACTTGAGGGGTATCTCTGCTAAAATAACCAATCCTCCCACAGCCGCCAGATCAGTGGTTCAACTTTTCAGCAGACACTCTTCTGTATTGGTATTATTCTCAGCTGGTTCCCTTGTTTGAAGAGATTATTATCTACTGATTTGTATTTAAGTTATTTTCTCATTCTCTTCAAGATCAGGAGAAACGTAACTGACAATTAGAGTTTCTGATCAACATATTATAATCACTATTAGCACAGAGTTAAAGTGATGCTAGCTAAAACCTACATTCTTGGCAATCTAAGGGGGGGAATGTATTGTATTTTCACTAAGCTTTTCTGAAATTTTAGAAATTGTGCCTGACCTGTGGTGGCGCAGTGGAAAAGCGTCGACCTGGAAATGCTGAGGTTGCCGGTTCGAAACCCTGGGCTTGCCTGGTCAAGGCACATATGGGAGTTGATGCTTCCAGCTCCTCCCCTTCTCTCTCTCTTCTCTCTCCCTCTCTGTCTCTCTCTCTCCCTCTCTCTCTCCTCTCTAAAAATGAATAAATAAAAAATAAATAAAAATTAAAAAAAAAAAGAAAAAAAGAAATTGTTTGGTGACACCTCCCATGAGTGCTTCTCCAGATTATCAGTTATCCAGGAACCATAGGTTGGGAACCACTATACTTAAGAGTCAGGATAAGCATTTGCCACTGGTAGTGTGGAATCTGTGCTTTCAAAATCAATGTTAGTTAAGAGAGAATTCATATACATACTAAATGGGTACCTCTAGACATACTTTTGAAAGGAACCTGTCTTGGCCCACGCATAATACCTGGATTCCTTCCTTCGCTACGAAAAGGGCGGACTATGGGCTTAGGAAATTTTGTTCCTTCCAAAGCTTTGGCAGCAGCTGTGTGTTGGGCTTTTTTAATACTAGTTCCTTCAGCTTCCCAGTGCTGATCTCCAAGTGTTAGCTGTACTGTAAACACCTATAAATGAAAATTATAGCTCTCAATTCATGAAACCTGATGTTCATTGTAATATGTCACTTGGACCTCAAACATTTTTATGGTCATGATTTAAAAAGTCCTGATCCCATTACCAGCTTTTTGTTGTTTTTATAAACACAAAATGATATCTATCTATCTATCTATATATCACATCACTGACTAGCAATGCATAGAACTCCATGAAAAAACTATGCTTTGAAAGACAGGGTAAGAACAGAGATTTTAAAGTGTTTTCTTATATATTAAAATATTAGACATATTATTTGGAAGCCATCTAAATAGAAATTGTCTTCCAATTACTTCCTACTGAAGAAAATTAGTAAAATTAATTTAGAGACTAACAGCAATTTTTACAACTTAAGACAAAATTTGTTTTGATGTTCTCATGTGTTTGTGGACCCTTATCTGAAAACACAATACCAGTAAAATAAAACCTTGAATAAATTTGGGAATGTCAGTCAGGTTCTGAAATGTTGCCTTTCACTTTTTTAGATTACACTATTCAGACACTGCCTCCACTTTCAGAAGAAAATCCGATCCACAACAAGCAAACAAGCAAAGACCTAAAACACGTTTCTGAACTCAACTCTAAGGAGGCATCCAAAACAGCCTATTTTGTTCTCAACAAATGGCAAGTCTCTTTTTTCCTTTTTAAGTATAAAGGTCACTCCACTCCACTCTTAAAATTAGGCTACATTAATCCTATCATTATTGAACCAATACTGTCAGAAAACAGCCCATTCATTAACTGTGGCATATATCTGAATAACCTAGGAAGCTTGGTAAAACACACATGCCCAGATATTTCAAATTAATAGCAAGAGGGACAACTGAGCACATCTCATTTTAATAAGCTCCCAAAGTGATTCCGATGCACTCTACAGCATGAGACTCACTACTTTGGAGCTTTTATTTTCCTGATTTTATCACTGAATATAACTTTATTTCATTTAAAATAATTTAATGAGATATGTTGATTTCAGTATGTCTAGGTCACTTCAGTTTGGTGCCTAAAGGGAGGGGGGCGACTTGCCTTCATAGCTGATTTTTCTTGTAGGTCTTAACTTCAGGATTCCCTCAGTGCACAGCTTCCACTAAAGGGAAAAATGAAAGACTCCTTCATCCCCCTTGAAACATGAGGGGCCTCCTGTATTTATGCTGCAGTTCACAAAGTTAGTCATTTAAGCACCAATAGCATGAATGCAAATCCCTGGCTGACCTGCGAAGTCTGAGCAGAAGCCTGCAATGCTGTGCAAGCCCTGGGTCATGTTCGTGATCCTTTCACGGAAAGACACTGAAGGGGAAAAGGCTAAAAAACAAAATTAAGAGTTAATTCCATTAATCATCTTGCCTTTCTCCAGGACCTTACTCATCCGGCGCCGCTGTCACCCTGTGGCCTTCTGTGTGGAGGGGCTTTTTAAGAGTCTAACAGTCATCTAGGAGGGAATAATTTTTCCTCTTTGAATGATTTGTAGGTTTAAAAAATGCAGTTATAAGATTGAACACAGCCAAATTCCCTAAAGTACTAAAGTTCAAGGGAGAAAGTACATATTTAAAAAATACCAAAACAGTTAATGAAGGGAATCCCAAAGTTAAGGTCTGCAAAAAAAATCCTGTAGAAGAAACAGAACAGTTACAGAAAATGACTAATTGCCTGTTAAAAGTAAAGAAATATTTCAAATTATGCTTTAGGATAATGTTAAAAGTAGCTTCATGTGAGTGGAAAATTCTTTCTTAAAAGCATAATTGCTTAATAATAATAGCTACCATTTCTCAAGCATTTACTAAATGCCAGGCATGTGCTCCACTCTTTAAGACATATTCTCTCATTAAATGTTCACAATAGACCTTTCTGGTAGGTATTATCCCCATTTGACAGATGAGGAAACTGAAATTCAAAAAAAGTAGTTACTTGCTCAAGGTCACACAGTAAAAAGCTAGGATTCAAACCCAGATCTATCTGACTTTAAAGGCCACTTACCTAACTGCCCTATGCTATGGTACCTACATATTTATGATAGTGGTTAGTGTTACTTTTAGTCAAATGAAGAGAAACTTGATGTAATTTAAGGCTTGAGGTTTGCATGCCAAGAAAAACAAAGCCTAAAGAGACAACTCATCCCTAATTATGTACTGCAAGCAAGGATCAGAAACAGGAGGTGATTTCTGTAACTGCATATATATCCTCTCATACTCCCGAGGCAAAAGATAAAACCAGATATGCAAACATTTAGGTCCCAAGATCCACATTAGCATGAATATCAAACAAGCTTAAAAGACTGAATTCCTGAATAACAAAATAGTAAACATTCACTCTACAGTCAGTCTTCCATTTCTAATATACATATAAGGGGAATGACAAGGAAAACTGACACCAGAGACAATCCAAAATGCTCACTTTGAGGCTGATTTCTACATCCCATCTTCAAACCTTTTACCTGATAACTAACAAGTGGCAAAAGTGATTTCCAGTTTACCCCTCTCCCTACCCAGTCTTAGGTACATGTGCAAACAAGCAGGAAAGGAGCCAGAGGCAGGCTGCAGCCAGGAGGACCAGAGCCTGGAAAACTCATAGGAAATCGTTCGCAGGTGCTTGAGAATTATCTTTATTCAGAATCTTAAACCACCCTATACTAACTGGGACTTAAAAGCCAAATAACCTAAACAGAAGAATACCTTGTATTTGACCCATTCTACAAGGGTGAAAAAAAAAGCAACTTGCCAAAAATCTATACTTTCCCATCTCTTTAAGACAATCTCAGCAGTTTGAAAACATGTATTTTGAATCACAGCACCACTTGCAACAGTATAAAAAAAACAGAAAACATTCCTGTTGGGTTATAAATGCACAAGCAGTATGGACAATATTTACCTTACAGTGAGCTGGACCTTGCTCACGCAAAAGCTTATACTCAGGCTGAATCTTGTTGAAACGGGCTAACTCATTCACAAGACACATTGGGGTTTTCTCTTTGGGGTGTGCCATGCTAGAAGGAACTGAAAAATAATGTAAGAGCATTGAAGTCAAGTATATAGACTGCTGCTCTCCTATGGATATGAAAAAAGAAGGAAAACAAACTGAAAGTCTAAGGACTCAGAGCAGCAGTGATGCAAAACTGCAAACCACACCGAGGGCATGTGTCTGAAGACAGCTGGGAGCCTTTTTGAACCAGCTGAGGCCAGGCCACCTAGGAGAGGATGTCTTCAAAGAGAAGGAATAGAAGTCGAGGGAATAACTAAACCATGGCAGGCAAGCAAGATCTGAAATCAGATGAAGCACTGCTATTACAACCAACCAAGGGAATAACAAGGAGGTCTTCTGAGCAGACACACACTGGTTACTGCAACAGCTGTCAGTTGTATTCTGTTCGTTATTTCACAAAATGCAACACACCAACACCATTTCTCAAACAATGACTGTAGTTTCCACACACTTAAATTCTTGTTTTCTCATTCTTGGGTGTCCCCTCATCTGATCTCCAGAGGCTGCCACGCTCAGACCTTACCTATCTCTGAAAATTATTTAAGGAAAATAAAATGCCCTCACTGGGTGGGAGGCTTTACAAAATCAATCAACAGAATGTAGATATGACACATTAAAAGAAAAAGCAGTAAATCCCAGAGGATGGAAATAGTTGGTGCCATTGCCTTTTAAGACAGTCTAAATGGCAAATGTGGGGAAAACTGTATCTCTAGGGGCTATGACAAGTCAAGAATGCTACATGGTGAGCCAGTCCAAGGAAGTCCATAGCCATGCAGCTCAGAGTGGGACAAGCTAGCACTCTAAAAATAGATTTACAAAGTAAAGAAAATGAGAGAATGAAATGCGGGAGAATGAAATGCAAAAGAAATTGTCAGGTATAAGGGGTTGAAAAGCTTTTTTTTATCAATATAAGGTAACTCTGGCATGGAGACACCCATGCTGACCCTCCCATTTAACTGGTTTTGCCACTTTAAGGGAGTAGAACAGAGAATACTGTTTTTAGATTATTTTATTCAGGTGTTTCAAGTCTTTTTCAGTCAAGGTGAAGTTAGTTCATTTTTAGTTTTCTAATCTAATTTGAATGCTTCTAAATTTATTTACTTTTTAAAAATCCTTGCTTCTTTGTTCAATTTCTAATTGGTTTTCATTATGATTTCTGAACTACCTCAGGAATCTCAAACTTATTTACTTATTCAAAATAAAAATTAACAAATGCCAATGTACTCTTCTGCTTGCCAGTAAAGCTCACTGCTCCTTTGCTTGGGATAAAATCTTATAGATAGACAAGGGGGCTTACATCTGTAAGAGTTGTTAGTTCTGGGAATAATTTTGAAAGCAGAGTTTTCCCATACAACAATGACCATCCAAAGTGAAAGTTATTGTTCAGCCATCACTATAACAGACTAGGCTTTACAGGCCAGTATTCAATTCTCTGTTTTACATTTGAGATGGTCTGTCAACCAAGGTCTCCATCAACCCAATACACAACCAGTGTTTTATATCTGAGATAAAGAAGGTTGGGCAATAATATTTTCTTCTGCTCCTTGAAGGTAAATGTGAGAATTCCCTACACCTGAAATCTACTTATCAGATCGAAAAAACAGGCTGAGAACACATTTGAAACAGAAGACACTTGGATTCATACGCTTACCTGCAGCTGCACTGGTGGATGTAATAGATGCAGAGGGTAAAGCAGAGTTTTGAATAGGTCTACCTGCATTTTCAGAGGGCAGAGAGCTAGTAGTAGAAGGAATACTCATCAAAGGCTGTGAGAGAAGAGACTGGTTCTTGTTCAGTATTTGGCTCCCTGAGAGGACAGCAGATGGGTTCTGAACTTGCACTTGAACTTGAGACATGGTCACTTTCAACAAAAGTGAACAACTGCAGGTAAACAGCTTTCAGTGCAGGTTAATTCAGTGCTATGAAGTCTAAAGTTCTACCTAAAAGTTGTAAGGGAAAGAAAATAAAAAGGTAAATTATAGAGGAGATATGTAAGTGCCAATATTCAGTCAAAACTGGTGCCACCTTCTCAAGTATGAAAATAGCCCCATTTAGCATGTAGCTATGTCAATGTTATTAAAACTGTTTCTCTTTGGAATACAATAAGGTTCCTGAACTTGTGACTTTCTCGTTTTTTTTAATTATAATAGCCATATGCTTTGCACGTTCATTTTATGAAGAAAATCAGTAGGGTATAATATTTATTGGTGACTATTAAAACTTGCAACTTATATACAAAAATACAAGTTTTAAAATATGGAGAGGTTTTTCCCATAGTTTATGGGATATGGTAAAGGTTTCTGGCCTCAAAATTCTAAGAAGCTGAAAGCAAACTGGGTTGTAACACCATTAATAGGTGAATGTAAACACTGCTTCTATATAAGGGCCACATGCTCAGATTGGTGCCTTTAAGCTGACTGAAGAATAAGAAGAATTTCTCACTTCTGCTGTTTCCTTTAATGATAATAAAAGATCAATGTTTTTCTAAGAGGTTTGTTTTTAGATGGTCTCATTTAGTTACAGACTCCAAAGACAACTGCTGCACTCACATCAATGCTTGATCCTGAGAAATCACTTGAATAGCAAAGAACATTCTATAGTATTTGTACTATTATAAGTAAAAATGGAGAAGATGAAGAAGAAAGGAACAAATTTCTGACTGGCAGTTTTCCTGCTGCGACTTGTAGGGATAGAGCCTGGGGAAGCAAAAGAGATTGTTTACTGCACCTTGTAAGCTCCAAAGGCATTCTTTCTAAATACATTTCTATTTCTCCACAAGTCAAAAATAAGGACAGTTCTGCTCATTTTCATGGCCATCCTTCAAAAAGCTGAAAATACTGAAGGCAAAAGTACTCAAAAATAACCAGTAGCAACAAAGAACAGAAAAAGCCAATCAAAGCAGAAGCCAGCAAAATAACAGATGAGTTTTATTAGAGTACTTGCTCATCCCTTTAATTTCTTAAAAAGTCACAAAATGATTTTTAATGAAAGCCAGACCTTTAGAAAGAGATGAATGAACAGAGCAATTAAGTTACTTGAGGAGTCCTGACACATTCTCTCTTGCTGAGCACAAAAGGGACTGCAAACCTCAACCAAACCAAACCAAAACCAAAACCTCAGCTGAAATATGACTGGATCACAAAGGCAAAAACATTACCCTATTCCAGTGGTCAGCAAACTCATTAGTCAACAGAGCCAAATATCAACAGTACAACGATTGAAATTTCTTTTGAGAGCCAAATTTTTTAAACTTAAACTATATAGGTAGGTACATTGTTATTATCTTAGTTAAGGTACTCCTAAGCTGGCCTTTGCGCCTGCACTCAAGGGGCCAAAGAGCCTCATGTGGCTCACGAGCTGTGGTTTGTCGACCACTGCCCTATTCAATAAAGCTGTCCAATATTGCAACTGTTTCTTATTTACTTCTGGAATCAGAACGAAATAACAGTCCACTGAAGATCCAGATAATAGTCTTAGCAGATAAGCTGCCAGTGTCAAAAAACAAGTCCAGAACCATTTAAAGCCAGCTATGACCTTGTTTCATTGTTTTTATTTCCTTCAGCTGCCAAAATATAACTCTTTCTTTCTCAATCTTCCGCTTTCCCCTCTTATTCACCCTCCCTCCTCTCCCTCTCTTTCTAAACTCTCTTGAGAGCATTTGTCCACCAAAAAAAAAAAAAAAAAGTCATTTACAGTAATCTCACAACTTTAGGACACCAACTATAGATTAAGGTAAAAAAAAAAAAAAAAAAAAGGACAAAAGCAAGTGTTTGCTTCAGGGCCCACCCATAGCCCAGAAAGAGCAACCCAACTCTGCTCTGGGTGGCTCTGAGAGTCTGACACTGAATGAATGAACTAAATTTAGAAAGAGAGGGACACAAAGGGATCTTTTTTGGCTAATGCTGTCTACAGCGGGCCCACTGCCAGCATTTCCAGAGACAAAATACATAGGTTTTCTAGAAGTTGAGAAAGGGAACAAACAGGCTTTTAAATAAGACCTGTCAAAATAATGATAACCTTAAGTTCACATGGTGGAGTTATGTCTCTAACATGTGGTTAAAACAAGCAGTTCAAAATAGCAACGAAAAAAAAACCACCTTAAATCCTCCTAATAATTTTCAACAACACGACCAATACTAAAATACAACAAACAGTACTCATTTGCTAATAAATTTTTAGTCATTTGCTAATTTAACACCTCTATGTGTCCTTAGCCCTGAAAAAGAGAATCTAGCCCTTGCCATATAGCTCCGTTAGTTAAGAGCATTGTCCCGAAGCGCAGAGGTTGCCAGTTCAATCACAGGTCAGGGCACATACAAGAGCAGATCAATGTTCCCGTCTCTCTCCCTACCTTACTCTCTCACTAAAATCAATCAATAAAACATAAGTAAAAAATAAAGCAGAGGTTCTAAAGAAGGGGTAATTTTGTCCCCCAAAGATATGTGACAATGTCTGTAGACATTATTTGGTTGTCACAACTGGGGGAGGTGGGGACTGACTGGTATGTATGGGTAGAGGGGTCAAGGATGCTGTCTCAACAACACATATAAAATCTTAATATATAATATAGCCCTGGCCAGCTAGGGCAGTGGTAGAACATCAGTCCGATATGTGGAAGTCCCAGGTTAGATTCCCAGCCAGGGCACACAAGAGAAACAACCATCTGCTTCTCCACCCTTCTCCCTCTCCTTTCTCTCTCTCTCTTCCCTTCCTGCAGCCAGGGTTCCATTGGAGCAAAGTTGGCCTGGGTGCTGAGGATGGCTCCATGGCCTCTGCCTCAGGTGCCAGAATAGCTCCAGTTGCAGCAGAGCAACACCCCAGATGGGCAGAGCATCGCCCCCTGGTGGGCATGCTGGGTGGATCCTGGTCGGGCGCATGCGGGAGTCTGTCTCTCTGCCTCCTGCTTCTCACTTCAGAAAAATACAAAAAAAAAAAACCTTACTAATATAACAAGTAGTTTATATATTCTTAGCTAGAAAATCCCCTTTTACCTCAAAGGCTCAAAAACTGATGCTAATATTTTATACACACAGATGCTCCTCTCCAAAAGAAGCCAGGCAGCTATCATAGTTATAAATGGGAGAAAATAACATTGTTTACCCACATAATTTAAAAAATCAAATAAAGCATTTGACTACTGCTGTTTATATAGTTCATTGCAGCCTTCAGGGGAATCATGGAATTTTGGATATATCACTTCCATATAAATTTAGAACCTGCTGCTCACCAATAATACTCTGTACTGAAGATTAAATTCTTAAATAAAATCTTGTTTTTCCCTTTAAACCTATGTCTTTAAGGATTGTTTTCAACCAGATAAATCAGGGACTTGAGAGATTAAAAATATTTTGTTGGAATCTTCTTATAGAAGAAAAATATTTTACACACAGTAAAATTAGTTTGAAACACAAAGACTCCTCAGTTTTCCCCAGCGCTAGAAAACACCTCTATTAAGCCTGTGTTGTGCTACTATTTCTCTGCCTCCTGCCTCTAGCACAGATGAGAGCTGTAGTTTTTTCCTCTTGGAAAATTTTAAGACACCAAATCAGGAAAACACGTCCATCTTATTCTCAATCCTAAATTTATGAAGCATATATCAGCATTATAACACAAAGAGAGGTGATATAACAGAATTATGGGTACCTCTTTTGAAAAGACTCCTA
Source organism: Saccopteryx bilineata (assembly GCF_036850765.1). Taxonomy (NCBI): domain Eukaryota; kingdom Metazoa; phylum Chordata; class Mammalia; order Chiroptera; family Emballonuridae; genus Saccopteryx; species Saccopteryx bilineata. The sequence continues at coordinate 192,446,782 of NC_089495.1, read as the reverse complement.
ATTCCAAGCCCCCCTACCCCGATTCTAACTTTGGCTTGGTGACAAAAAAATCTCATAAAAATGGAGTCTCACCTTGGCAGGCAGCTTCCATTTCACTAGTGCCAACTACTTTTTAATGGGTTGTGGGGAAGAGCAATATGGGCACATAAACTCTATAAAAGCATTTTTTAAAAATTATAGATGATGCGCTAAAAAGTGATCAGGCACAAAATGCATATTCTTCACTAAGCAGTGAATCTACCAAGACTAGGCCATACTGAGTACAGTCTGAATGACTTGTTAATACACAACAAGGCAGACCCTTCTAGTGATAGTTCATAGAACTTCTGCAATAATGCTTCGTCTTACTCATCCTCAAATAACAGACTGTAAAATCATTGTCGTATAACATAACTTCAACAATTATGGAAAAACTTCATTTTTAAAAAAATTTTTTAATTTATTTATTTTAGAAGAGAGGGAGAGACAGAGAGAGAGAGAGAGAGAGAGAGAGAGAGAGAGAAGGAGGGGAGGAGCTGGAAGCATCAACTTCCATATGTGCCTTGACCAGGCAAGTCCAGGGTTTTGAACCGGCGACCTCAGCATTTCCAGGTCGATGCTTTATCAACTGCACCACCACAAGTCAGGCGGAAAAACTTCATTTTTAATATCTAATTTTTAACTGGATTAACTCATGATTAAAAATGAAGTATCTGTACTTTTGCATAATCAATATATCATTTGCCATTGTAGTAAAGATGTCTCCTAATAAGATGTTTAAAAAAAAAAAAAGAAGTTATCTCAATTCTAGACAAGATTCTAAAATAGCCAGAAACATTTCACTAAATATCTCCCCATCAAAGTCCTTTATTAAAGCTTATGTAGTATTGGGACACAGATACAAAGGAGTACTCCAGTTCCTTGCCATGATAAAGCCTTCACAATTTTAAGAGCAATTTTAAGTTACAATCATTCAATATTCAACAAAAATTTATTAAGTATCTACTACATGTGAACACTTATATGGCAGATTGTACATTCGGAAGTGATATAAAGAACTTATTTGTTAAACTTTTCCTAGAGAAGACACAGAAGAGGATCTTTAAGCTTTTGAGAGGCTCCATTCTCAGAGAAACTTTTGTTAACAACACCAAAAAAATTATGGAATAAACTACTTTTCCTCTAATAGTCTTGAAATACACCTAAAACATCTTTACAATATCCAAGTTATTTCCAAGATACTTTTCTAACACATCTTTCTAGTTGCAATGTGGTTGTATGTTTTCTGCAAGTAAATATACTCCCCAACTTCACCTGCCACCCCGTTCCCTGGAAACAGCAATTCATTGACTCCAATAATTATCCAAGCACCTATAGACAGGGCACCCACAAGTATAGAAACATGGCAATCACTATCATCAGACATAACTGTTTCCAAAAAGACAATGTCAATATCAAGCAAATAATGTCTAATAGTAAGACCATATGTCAAATCACAATACTGACATGTTTTTTTAAAAATATAACCACCCTGGCCGGTTGGCTCAGTGGTAGAGCGTCGGCCTGGCGTGCAGGAGTCCCGGGTTCGATTTCTGGCCAGGGCACACAGGAGAAGCGCCCATCTGCTTCTCCACCCCTCCCCCTCTCCTTCCTCTCCCGCAGCCAAGACTCCATTGGAGCGAAGTTGGCCTGGGCACTGAGGATGGCTCTATGGCCTCTGCCTCAGGCACTAGAATGGCTCTGGTTGCAACAGAGCAACGCCCCAGATGGGCAGAGCATCGCCACCTGGTGGGCATGCTGGGTGGATCCTGGTCAGGCGCATGCGGGAGTCTGTCTGACTGCCTCCCCGTTTCCAACTTCAGAAAAATACAAAAAAAAATAAAATAAAAAAAATACATATAACCAAACTACTTTAAAAAGATGGAAAAAAAGATCATTATGTTGTTGCTCAAGAGAAATCACAGGAAAAGTATCCCTGAGGAGGCACAATCACTTACAAGACAATAAAATCAGCCAAAAATAATGCCTGGAAACAACCCAGGCTGTTTAAAGACCTTTGCATCCAATACAAGTGACTGAATGTGGCCCGTCTCACAGTTGACCTGATGCCAACTGGGCAAGGGAGAATTTCCTTTTCACATAAATGTAACCATTGGGTGGTCCATTTAAAGACTCACTTCTTAAAAGAGAATTCATTATTAGGTATTCATCCTAGAAAAACCATCATACCATACTGTACACTTTTAAAAATTTATTGACTTTAAAATAAAGAATCTTTTTTAAAATTGATTTTTAATTTTATTTATTTTAGAGAGAGGAGAGCAAAACAGATAAAGGGGCCGGGGAGGAGCGGGAAGCATCAACCTGTAGTAGTTGCGTCTCATAAGTACCTTGACCAGGCAAGCCAGGGGGGCTTCGAACCAGCAACTTCAGCATTACAGGTCAACATTGCGCCACCACAGGTCAGTCTGATTTTTTTTTTCTTTTTGAGGGGGAGGGGAAAGGAGGGAGGAGGGGAGGGAAAGGGAGAGGAGGAGAGAAAAGAGAAAAAAGACTGATCTGTCCCTGGTATATTCCCTGACCGGGGATTGAACCCGCAACCTTTGCACATAGGGACAATGCTCTAACCAACTGAGCTAACCAGCCAGGGCCACACCATACTGTATACTAAAGAGGAAAAAAAATTACCCCTAGCAGGATAGCTCTGTTGGTTAGAGCATCAGCCTGAAGCACAGAGGTTGCCGGTTCAATCCCTGGTCAGGGCACATACAGGAACAGATTGATGTTCCTTCCTGTCTCTCTCTTCTTCCCCTCCTCTCTCGCTAAAAATAAAAAATTTTTTTAAATTACCTCTCCAGCCTAACAAGCTGCAAACCTTAATTTCCTTTCTAGCTTTGCAACCTTATCAAGCTCCCCTCCCTATTCCTTCCCTAGAGAAATTCTAAAAAATAACTAAACTTAAACATTATTTTCATAAACTGCAAGTGTTTTTAAAATCTCAACTTATAAAAACATAAAAAACTTTTAAACCAACCAAAATGAGTATCTTATGCCAGAGATTTTTAAGAGTAGTACCTTGTGACATACTCTTAAATAAGGGGACTAGTTCAACATAAGAGTTAATTGGCTTTTCCTTTCAGAAAAGGGAAACTGAAGTCTGTAACCATGTGCCATCTAACCTAGACACATGACTGCATTTACCATCATCTTCATGCAAAACAGATCAGTGCCAAGAGACCCAGTTTCTAAGAGACCAGCCTTGCTGCTAAGTAGCAACAAACAATCTTAAATCAGACCAAACTTCTAAGTTGTGGCTTTCAGTTATACTCCCAACTCAGATAGCAATTATACGTCCATCTCTTGGTAATCCATTGCCCAGTGCCTCCTTTTCCCCAAATCATTTTGTAACAGCATATCTGACAAACCCTCAGTCCTAGCAAACGGAGCTAAAACCCTGAAGGAATCCTGAGGTTTGGTAACTAATTTTCTTTGAAAAGAAAAGCACCATACAAATTCAAAGTGATGAGTGTAAGTCCATTCATTAAACTTTGTACAACTTTTCTAATTTCCTTATGCTTCAATTTCCTCATTCCAATGAATGTTGGGTTAACTTGGCCACTAATTACCACCCCAGATTTGATGATGTGCTTTCAGCTCTTAGAGGGAAAGTGCTAAACACAAAATGCATGTAATGTAGTATGCAAGTAAAATACTGTAAAATCCTAGGAATACTCTTATAAAGCTTTATTGGTCTAGATCAGGGGTAGTCAACCTTTTTATACCTACCGCCTACTTTTGTATCTCTGTTAGTAGTAAAATATTCTAACCACCCACCGGTTCCACAGTAATGGTGATTTATAAAGTAGAGAAGTAACTTTACTTTATAAAATTTATAAAGCAGAGTTACGGCAAGTTAAAACATATAATAATAATTACTTACCAAGTACTTTATGTCGGATTTTCGCTATGTTTGGCAAAATAAATCTTTATAAAACAACTTACTATAGTTAAATCTATCTTTTTATTTATACTTTGGTTGCTCTGCTATCACCCACTATGAAAGCTGGAACGCCCACTAGTGGGCGGTAGGGACCAGGTTGACTATCACTGGTCTAGATGATCACAAGCAGCCAGTGGTAAATGGAACTTTATTCCCAACCCTATCTCACAACAGAAAACAATGTTTGAATTAGTTCCACAGATTTGAAAACCACATTTAACATAAACAATCTGAGAAATCAAAGACAAACATTTTTTCTTTTTTTAAGTGAGAGGAGATAGACTCCCACATGCCCTCTCACCCCAACTGGGATCCACCTGGCAACCCCATCTGAGGCCAATGCACCAATGACTGAGCTATTTTTAGTGCCTGAGACCAATGCTCAGACCAACAGAGCTATCCTCAGCCAGCACCCAGGACCTACACTCAAACCAATCAAGCAAGCCATTGGCTGCAGGAGGGGAAGAGAGAAAGAAAGGGGGAGATGGGGGTAAAGAAGCAAATGGTTGCTTCTCTTGTGTGCCCTGACCAGGAATCAAACCTGGAACATCCATTTACTGGGCTAATGCTCTATCCACTGAGCAAACCAGCCAGAACCTACAAACATTTCTATAACCAAGATGCTTATTGAACAAGTGATGTTAATGACAATTTCAGTGATCAATTTTCACATCTCTACATTTAAAGTATATGGCAGTGCCCTGGCTGGATGGCTTGGTTGGTTAGAGCTTTGTCCTGAAGTGCAGAGGTGGCCAGTTAGATCCCTAGTCAGGGCACATACAGGAACAGACTGATGTTTCTGTCTGTCTCTCTCTAAAATCAATAAAAAAATTTTTTTAATCTGACTTAAAAAAAAAAGTATATGGCAGTGTTGGCTAGAGGGTTTTATATTCTTGCCAACAATTTTCCCTGCATTTAATGACTTTCTAATTAAATCTCAAGAGTAAAAAGAAATTCAAACTGTATAAAATCTCTTCTGTTTTTCTAATAGCACAGCCAAAAGTAAAAGTCATTTTCCACACTAGTCACTGAAGACTTTAAAAATATTATGGATTATGAACAGGCCTGAAATTAGAGAGCCAAATTATGTGTACCTTAAAAAGAGTTGCTCCAGGAACAATGCTGTTTTGGTTCAGGTCTGAGAGGTTATGTGGTTAGAAAACTCCTGGAAAATAAGAAATAATAATTTACTAAAGAGCTTTTTCTGAAAGTTAAGATATATATTGCTAAAGTTTTGGAGAAATCTAAAATTTACAAGTAGAGAAGTTTCCAAAAACATGAAGTCATGAAGCAGCACACTGTAGACATGGAGCCTGCCAAAGGCACAATTGCAGAGACACCAACATAAGAGACATTAGAAATTTCAGTCTCAATTACTTCCTGATAAGAGAGCTGTGAACCTAAGCTTTATTTTTTTAAAAAGGTATTAGACATCATATACTGCCCGATCACATAAGCCTGAATTTTAAACATTTAACTACTGGCTAAACATTATATTCATAAATGTTCTTACCATGTGCTTGGTGATATAAACACAATTACACAGGAAATTTTATAAAAAGGCACTTTGCACATAAATATTCTTAATTAAATTGCAAAACACAAAAAAGCACTTCCACTAGTAAATCCAAATCATAATCCTTCTTTAGAACTGGATTTCAAGTGATATAAAGAGTTTAATTCTCAAACTCTCAGGTCTGCTTTAACAGGCATCCCCAAACTACGGCCCGCGGGTCGCATGCAGCCCCCTGAGGCTATTTATCCGGCCCCCCACCGCATTTACGGAAGGGCCACCTCTTTCATTGGCGGTCAGTGAGAGGAGCGCTGTATGTGGCGGCCCTCCAACGGTCTGGGGGACAGTGAACTGGCCCTCTGTGTAAAAAGTTTGAGGACCCCTGATCTGGAAGTTCCTCCCTTTTTAAATGGTAGTAGTCAGTAGCAAATAGAAATCCTTACCTTGAGATGCTTTTCGCATTTTTACAAAATAATTTGCTCAGTTTAATTTCCCACTGCCACTATGACTTAATAAATAAAAAGTAGCAGTTCATTGTCCAAATGATTTTAGAAATAAAACAAGATGTTCTAATTTGCTCTACAGTATTTTAAAAACTCAAGTTCTTCTTTTTGTAAACAGTATACTATACTAAAAACTTTCCAATCTAGAATTCTTTGTTCCATAATCTCCATCATTCAAAACACTAGGACGAATGGAAACTAAAAAAGGCCTCTGAGCAGCCCAAACAGACGTTTAAGACCACCCACCTAATAGAGCCCATGCCTTTTACCAATGGGGCTTTCCTCAATTCAAACCCAGCCATGCGGAACAACTATGGCAAATTTGGGTATCTAGGTTTCTAGCCTAAAACAGAAGTTAAATAACTAGAATGAAAAAAAAGAGCTGCTAAAGTCAGACATAATGAAAATATTGATAGTAATAAACAATTGCCAACAATTCAAAGCAAAGTAAAAAAGAGAGGGGAGAAATACAGCAATCTGTAAGCATTGGATTTGAAACATCTTTACACAGCACAAGTGATAGCTGAGGTTCACATATACATTCACATTTCCATAAGTAAACATTTTTTGAAACCCTCCAACCATTTTCAAATGATAACCCAAAGCCATCATGATTATTACCAATATATGTAGCACTCACTCCAAACAGCAGCAGAGACGACAGACTATGGGTTAAGCCAAATTCCCTTTCTTTTCCACTCAAGAGAGCATACTAGAAACCAGGAGAGTGAATTAAATTCATTGTTTAATTCATTCAATTAATAATTATTGAATACCAGCTATTGCAGGTGCTATTCTAGACACTGGGCGTGAGGAGCACACAAATAAGACATAGTCTCTGTCCTCGTGGACTTCACATTTGTACAGAAATAACTTTGAACCCAACATAAATTTAAATAAATAATTCACAGTGGCATTTTAATTAGCAGTAACAAAGCATTTATAATACACATCACCTCATCCTAGCTAAAAAAGACACTAAGAACGTAAATGAGCTCTTGGCTGCAAAATGTTTATTTAGGCAAACCAGCTAGCACATGGCTGTTCCAGTATGGTGTTGAAAGCTCTTAACTGGGGATCAGAGTTTGGGTCTGAACTCTGGCACCCAGGTGAATCATCTTGACCAAGTTACTCCTGTAAGCCTCAACCTTTTAATGCAGGGGTCGGAAAACTTTTTGGCTGAGAGAGCCATGAACACCACATATTTTAAAATGTTAATTCCACGAGAGCCATACAACAACCCGTGTACGTTACAATTATCCAATAAAAATTTGGTGTTGGCCCTGGACGGTTGGCTCAGCGGTAGAGTGTTGGCCTGGCGTGCGGGGGACCCGGGTTCGATTCCCGGCCAGGGCACATAGGAGAAGCGCCCATTTGCTTCTCCACCCCCTCCTCCTTCCTCTCTGTCTCTCTCTCTCTCTCTTCCCCTCCCGCAGCCAAGGCTCCACTGGAGCAAAGATGGCCCGGGCGCTGGGGATGGCTCCTTGGCCTATGCCCCAGGCCCTAGAGTGGCTCTGGTTGCGCAGCAGAGCGACGCCCCGGAGGGGCAGAGCATCGCCCCCTGGTGGGCAGAGCGTAGCCCCTGGTGGGCCTGCCGGGTGGATCCCAGTCGGGCGCATGTGGGAGTCTGTCTGACTGTCTCTCCCCGTTTCCAGCTTCAGAAAAATACAAAAAAAAAAAAAAAAAAAATTGGTGTTGCCCCGGAGGTCAGCTGTGATCGGCTCCAGCCACCCGCAACCATGAACATGAGCGGTAGGAAATGAATGGATTGTAATACATGAGAACGTTTTATATTTTTAACATTATTTTTTTTAAAGATTTTATTTATTCATTATAGAGAGGGGAGAGAGAGAGAGAGAGAGAGAGAGAAGGGGGCAGGAGCAGAAAGCATCAACTCCCATATGTGCCTTGACCAGGCAAGCCCAGGGTTTTGAACCGGCAACCTCAGCGTTTCCAGGTTGATGCTTTATCCACTGCGCCACTACAGGTCAGGCACATTATTTTTTTATTGAAGATCTGTCTGCGAGCCAGATGCAGCCATCAAAACAGCCACATCTGGCTCGTGAGCCATAGGTTCCCGAACCCTATTTTAATGTATTAAATGGGTTACCACCACTTTCCTGACCAGGCGGTGGCGCAGTGGATGGAGTGTCGGAGTGGGATGTGGAAGACCCAGGTTCGAGACCCCGAGGTCACCACTTGAGCACGGGCTCATCTGGCTTGAGCAAAAGCTCACCAGCTTGGACCCAAGGTCGCTGGCTCGAGTAAGGGGTTACTCAGTCTGCTGAAGGCCTGCGGTCAAGGCATATATGAGAAAGCAATCAATGAACAACTAAGGTGTCAAAAAGAAAAACTGATAATTGATGCTTCTCATCTCTCTCCGTTCCTCTCTGTCTGTCCCTATCTATCCCTCTCTCTGACTCTATCTCTGTCCTTGTATTTTAAAAATAAATAAATAAATGGGTTACCACCAGCAATTTCATGATTAATAAAACAATAATCATATGATTGAGTGAATTGACCAATAATGTAAGTAAAATGCTTATAAACTATGACATGCCATACTAAAGTTCACTGTTAAATATCACCTTCTTAGGGTATACACAGTAACTGATATTATAAAATGATATTAATAAATCACATTCAAACCATACTATTTAAGAGAAATAATGTAGCAAACTTAAAAAGAACTTTATTCTCTCCAAAAAAAGTATTTTTTACTTTGTTTTTATGTTTGATGCTTAAATTGACAAATTCTCAGTTAACAGGGAAATCAGTACCTAGAAGTAGTCATACTCTAAATGTTCCAGACTGTAAAAGCTCATTCCTCTACAAACCAGAAAGAAACTTATTTACCTAACTATATTTGACTATCATCTAGGTAAAGGGTCATGTAGCCTTAAATGAGCAGGTTGGTTAAATTGTGCAACAAAGAACATAAGCCTCCAAGCGTAATCAGATTTATCATTACATATAAATTATCTTCTTCCTGACACAGGAAAAGATTGCCTAGCATTTTGTACAAAATCACAATGGCACCAGCAGTCTATGACCCTATTTCTATCAGGGTGGAATCTGCAAAGGGAGAAAATCCATGCCTCAGTTAATTTTAACCTATAGAAAGCAAGCAAAAAAGCAAAAACATGAGAGATTCAGACAAAATCTAGTTCATCATAAAGCTCATGCCTGAGGGGAGCCACTATAGCAACAATTTAAAATGTATTAATCTGTTCACTTCATTCCCCAGAATAAACATATTTCCAACACCTTTTCCCGATTAATGAGACATATGTATGTCATTACAGACTACACAGTTGCCTGAGTTAGGGTTAAACACAGAACGAAAACTCATATACCATCTCACTATAACCCCAAATCCAAAGACAGACTTAAATTAAGGCTAGCCATTAGAGATCAATACTGCCTGGGTGGACAAAGAGGCTTCTTATTCAGAAGACCAGATTCAAAGAATTAAAAAAGAAATTGTTGAGGGTGCAGTTCAACACTAAGCAACATATCATACTAAATATCCCTAATACCATTAGCCCCAGGAAATGGATGTTAGAAATGGATGTTAGAAATGGCTGGGAAGCAAAAAGAGCAACAACCACCTAACCCTATAAAGTTAACTAGAAGTTCAGTTAACTCCCAATTAAGCAAAAATATTTTAATTCTAAAGAAACTAATTTTCTTAGCAACAACCCTGTGTATAGTTAAATCATTTATTTTATTTTTTTTAAAGATTTTATTTAGGCCCTGGCCAGCTGGCTCAGTGGAAGAGTGTCAGCCTGGTGTATGGAAATCCCAGGTTCGATTCCCAGCCAGGACATACAGGAGAAGCACTCATCTGCTTCTCCACCCTTCCCCCTCTCCTTTCTTTCTCTCTCTCTCTTCCCCTCCTGCAGCCAAGGCTCCATTGGAGCAAGTTGGCCTGGGTGCTGAGGATGGCACCAAGGCCTTGCCTCAGGCACTAAAATGGCTCCAGTTGCAACGGAGCAACACCCTAGATGGGCAGACCATCTCCCCCTAGTGGGCTTGCCGGATGGATCTTGGTAGGGTGCATGCAGGAGTCTCTCTGCCTTGCGTTTCACACTTAAGAAAAATACAAAAGAAAAAAAAGATTTTATTTTAGAGAGGGGAGAGAAGGGAGGAAGTAAAAAGGGTGAGGAGCAGGTAGCACCAACCCACATATGTGCCTTGACCAGGAGAGCCCAGGGTTTCCAACAGGCAACCTCTGCATTCCAGGTCGATGCTTTATCCACTGTGCCCCCACAGGTCAAGCACTAATAAATCCTTTCTAACAAACTTCATGAAGGATTATAACAATAATTTAGGGCAGAGTCTCCTTCAACACAAAGGTCACTACTACATCCTCATCCTCATTTACTTCCAAGTTCATCCCCAAACCTCTGAATCAGCTTAAAAGTTTTAGTTTAATTTGATTCCAGCAATCTATCACAACAAATAAAAATAAACTGTAAATCTTCAAACTATTTCAGGGGAATGACAAATAGGTTTCATTTTTCAAACTAAGTACAGGGGTCCTTGGGTTACAGCTGTCTTGATATAAGACATTTCGAGCCTGACCTGTGGTGGCGCAGTGGATAAAAGCATTGACCTGGAACGCTGAGGTCGCCGGTTCGAAACCCCAGGCTTGCCTGGTCAAGGCACATATGGGAGTTGATGCTTCCTGCTCCTTCCTCTGTTCTATCTCTTTCCTCTCTCTGTCTCTCTCTCTCTCTCTGTCTCCTCTCTCTAAAAAGATAAATAAATAAAAAGTAAAAATAAATAAATTGTAAAAAAAATTAAAAAAAAAAGACATAGACATTTCAAGTTTGCAACACTCACTCCCATAAAAACTTTAAAAAATTGAGATGTGAGTGTTTCGGCTTACGCCATTAGCCTTGTATAATACTTACGGACTACATGAGCAAACTAGTTTGGTTGTGTGTGGTGGAAGAATACACAGTACAGTGTACAGTACAGTATGTTTATGTCCTCTTCCTTTTTCTGGTTTTACGTTCTTACAAATGTGTTAGATAGTTGTGGTTTTACGTTCTATACAAATGTGTTAGATAAGTAAGTGACTTAGGCTAGGGTGTGTTTCAACTTACACCAAAATTTGAGTTATGTCACTGTCGTAGAAACGAAACTGTTGTAACCCGAGGACCCCCTGTATTACTAAACCAGACTTTTCTTTTTTCAAACTGGTCGAAAGTCCTAGTGAACAAAATCCATCCTAGCTACGATTGGTGGGAGAGAAGAATAAATTATCCTAAACAAAAGACCTGAGTTTAGAAATTAAACTGTGGTTCAGTGGAAAGAGCTCAGGGTCCCATTCTACAATAGTTAGCTGACCTCCCAGACGGACTTCAATACCCTCAGGTATTATGACCCTTCCTCTACAAAGATGTCTGCAAATATCAGAAGTACAACATAACCAATACATATAATTTTATTAACCAATGTCAACACAATAAATTCAAAAAAAAAGAAATATGGCCTGACCAAATAAATGGTGGTGCAGTGGAGAGAGTGTTGGCCTGGGACACAGAGAACCCAGTTTCAACACCCGAGGTTGCCTGCTTGAGCGTGGGATCATAGACATGACCCCAAGGTTGCTGGCTTGAGCCCAAAGGTCACTGGCTTGGAGCCCAAGGTCACTGGCTTGAGCAAGGGGTCACTGGCTTGGCTGGAGCCCTCTGGTCAAGGCAAATGTGAGAAAGTAATCAATGAACAATTAAGGTGTCGCAATGAAGAATTGATGCTTCTCATCTCTCTCCCTTCCTGTCTGTCCCTTTCTCTTTCTCTCATCTCTGTCTCTCTTGCTAAAAAAAAAAAAAAATTAAAACACACACACACACACACACACACACACGGACCTGGCTGGAAAGCTCAGTGGATAAAATGTCATCTGGCATGCTGAGGTCACAGGTTCAATCCTTGGTTACGGCACATACAAGAAGCCACCAATGAATGTACAACTAAACAGAACTTCCTCCCACTCTCTCAAATCAATAGAAAATTAAAAAAAAAACAAACCATAAGGTGTCTACCTCAACCCTTGGCACAAAGAAAGAGCTCAACGAACAGCAGCTTTTATATTATTAGATAAATCCAATCTGACCTTTCAGATTCCTTTCCTGCATTAAATAACCCTCACCCGGTAATCCTAACCTGGCACATGGTAAGAAAGAGGTCAATAAATAGTAGCAAATATTATTATCCAGCAAATTCACTAATCCTGTGCTCAGTCACATAAACATCTATAAATACAAACTTATAGCTATACACCACTTATTAAAAAAACATTTTAAATGGAAGAGAAAACATGCTAAAATTAACCTTCTCACTGGTCAATCAGTTTTAAAGCTACATCAAATAGACAATCTGGTTTAGGAAAAAGACCCCAGGGCACTTAAATAGATTTTCTTAAATTCTGTAGTCTGGTAGACATGACAAAAACACTAAGAAAATTATGACCTGTGTATCATACTATAATAAAATGGCCTATTTTGCTTCCATTACTGTTATAAACTCATAAAGTAATCACACTTCTTTCTCAAATCAGATTCCAGATGAGCCAAAGGTATAATATTTAGATTAATTTATAATCGAAAGCAAATAGTTTCTTGGATCGATTTTTCCTACTTTTGCTTTCAGTAAATATATTTTAAGGCAGCGCCCTGAATATACTCCATCAACAAATAAACGAATGTGTGTAATTGTGGAAAACATAAGTCTGCAGAGAATTTGCTTCTACCTCCTCTTCTCTGGTGACATAAAACAGTTTTACCTCAACCTTGTTCACTACTATAGGAGTGTAAATATTTTTAAAATAAGTGGAGCTATTTGCACAATTTAACTATTTTTAAAATAATAAATAATTTTCTTTGGTAAAGTTTTTTTTTGTTTGTTTTTTGTTTTTTTTTAGTTGAACATTAAGTTGTGAGTAAAACATATCCAAGCTATCCACCTGGTGCCACTGAATAGCAACACAGCAGTGCCCTGGCTGGAGAGCTTGGCTGGTTAGAATATCGAAGCCCAGAGATTGCCAGTTCAATCCCTGGTTGGGACACGTACAGGAAAACACTGTTCCTGTCTCTCTTTTGCTCTCTCCCTTCCTCTAAACTCAATAAAATAAACAATAGAAAATAATAATAAATAAAATCAACACACCTATATATTATAATCCTATTTACTCCGTAGTAGGTGAGAACATAGGATTTGTTCAACATTAATCAAGGTTTGTAATATTTGATATTTATCAATAAGCATAACTTGGTGCAAAAAATTCATCAATTTCCTTTAAAAAGCAGCATTCTGGGGGTCAAAGCAAAACTAAAAACAAATCAACAAAACTTTTAAAGATCTAGGAATAATTTACAGAGCTGTCTCAATTTCAAGTTAACTGTGGTAGATATGCATGCTGAAGTATTCAAGGTGCTGATGTTGCAATTTACTTTGAAATATATAAAAAATAAAAGATTAATAAATTAAAAGGGACTGACAGATGGAATAGATGTGATAAAGTATAGTAAAATGTTAATAGAAGTGATAGATACAGAGGTGACATAAAAATTCTTTAAACTTACATATAAATTTTTTCATAATAAAATATTTGATAAAAATAGTCATAGCAACCACATCTTCTTTCTCATAGTTCAATCTCTAACTTGTAAATTATATTTTTGGGGATAGCATAAATGTTATAGTCTTGATTTTGATAAAGTTTTATTTAAGGAAAAGCTCAAGTAAAAAATTAAACCAGGCCCTGGCTGGTTGGCTCAAGTGGTAGAGCGTCAGCCTGGTGTGCAGGAGTCCCAGGTTCGATTCCGGGCCAGGACACACAGGAGAAGAGCTATCTGCTTCTCCACCCCTCCCCCTCTCCTTCCTCTCTGTGTCTCTCTTCCCCTCCCGCAGCCAAGGCTCCATTGGAGCAAAAAGTTTGCCCGGGCGCTGAGGATGGCTCTGTGGCCTCTGCCTCAGGCGCTAGAATGGCTCTGATTGTGGCAGAGCGAAGCCCCAAGATGGGCAGAGCATCGCCCCATGGTGGGCGTGCCGGGTGGATCCTGGTCGGGCGCATGCGAGAGTCTGTCTGACTGCTTCCCCGTTTCCAACTTCAGAAAAATACATGGCCCTGGCCGGTTGGCTCAGTGGTAGAGCGTCGGCCTAGCGTGCGGAGGACCCAGGTTCGATTCCCGGCCAGGGCACATAGGAGAAGCGCCCATCTGCTTCTCCACCCCTCTGCCGCACTTTCCTCTCTGTCTCTCTCTTCCCCTCCCACAGCCAAGGCTCCATTGGAGCAAAGATGGCCCGGGCGCTGGGGATGGCTCTGTGGCCTCTGCCCCAGGTGCTAGAGTGGCTCTGGTCGCAACATGGCGACGCCCAAGATGGGCAGAGCATCGCCCCCTGGTGGGCAGAGCATCGCCCCATGGTGGGCGTGCCAGGTGGATCCCGGTCGGGCGCATGCGGGAGTCTGTCTGATTGTCTCTCCCTGTTTCCAGCTTCAGAAAAACAAAAAAAAAAAAAAAAAAAAAAAAAAAATACACCAGAAGCATATTAACCACACAGGACTCCATCACTAGAAGTTAATTTAAAAACAGGTCTAGCCTAAAAGAAAATCTGTTGTAAAATTCTCTAAAAACTTTTTTTTTTTTTTTTTTCATTTTTCTGAAGCTGGAAACAGGGAGGCAGTCAGACAGACTCCTGCATGCGCCAGACCGGGATCCACCCGCATGCCCACCAGGGAGCGATGTTCTGCCCCTCTGGGGCGTTGCTCTGTTGCATCCAGAGCCATTCTAGCGCCTGAGGCAGAGGCCACATAGCCATCCCCAGCGCCCGGGCCATCTTTGCTCCAATGGAGCCTCGGCTGCGAGAGGGGAAGAGAGAGACAGAGAGGAAGGAGAGGGGGAGGGGTGGAGAAGCAGATGGGCGCTTCTCCTGTGTGCGCTGGCCGGAAATCGAACCCGGGACACCTGCACGCCAGGCCAACACTCTACCGCCGAGCCAACCTGCCAGGGCCTCTAAAAACTTTTGAAGTCTCCAAAATCCCATTCAGAGAAAGCAAGCGACACCAAAAGCTCTCATTTGAGGGGAACAGTTTACATTTCCCCGAATTGAGCAATTCTGTATTACTAAATTGGACATCAAATAAGATGATCTAGTTTGGAGGCTCATAATTCACAGCCCCAGGACATCCCACAAAGACAACCTTTTGAGGAGAGTTTCATCTTTATATTGGTAAATTTCACTCTCATTCCATCTAGTAAGAAGGCATCAGAGAAAGTTGCCTGGCAAGCTGAGCACACTCCGTGCCTCCTATGTTAAGTACTTTTTCACTGTTTTATGGGGGAAAGACTCTGGATGAAGCAGCACAGGACAGTCCCATGTTTAATGATTATAACAGAATGTTAATGGTTGGACTTCAGAATTGGAGGAGGGGAGGGAATTTTTATGAGTCATGTTCATTTCTAAAACTTAAGATAATCTGTATATAAATGAGCTTTCTGGCTGAATTTTATAAAAGATAGCAATTTAGTCTGAATAAATTATACAGTATTTATGCTAAAAATTCCAAAAACGTAAAAGTTTTACTTTAAGCCTACTAGGAAGCACTAAGTATTTTTAAAAATAAACTTTGTGTCCTTTCTTAGACACCAAATTGGATTTTTCCCCCTTAAATTAATTTTAAGAGGTATGTATATCCCTTCCCATCTCCCAGGTTGTAATAACTGAGACATGACATATATTTTCACTGTACCTGATCAAACTCAAAAGTAAACCTACACAACTGAAATAAAAAATGTTACAGGTCTAAAAGCTGGAAACTGTTTATGACTGGAAATGTGAAAATTAAGTAATAGTGGCAAACAATATTTCTGTCAACTTCCATTCTAGGAGAGATTCTTTTTAGACAAAAAAAGCATAAACATCTATGCTATGAATTCATACCTACTAAATTGTTTGTAAATACAGCAGATAAGGAGGTGGAATCTTTGGAATATAATTCGACAACAGAGTTTTGAAATCAAAGATGCTTTGCTTAATTGTTTTGGGGGGGACAGATGAGAAACATCAACTCACAGTTGTGGCACTTCAGTTATTCAATTGATTGCTTCTCATTATGTGCCTTGACCAGGGGGCTCCAGTCGAGCCAGTGACCCCTTGCTCTAGTGAGCAATTATAGACATGATCCCATGCTCAAACTAGTGAGCCTGTGCTCAAGAGAGCGACCTTGGGGTTTTGAACTTGGGTCCTCTGTGTCCCAGGTATACACCACGCCACCACCAAACAGGTCCTTTGCTTAATTCATAACCTAAGATGATAGCAGCATATTTACACAAGGACTGCAAAGAAACTTTGAAAGTGACTATGAATTATTAACTATTGTTTAATTTAGATACAAAGTTATTCTCCATTAAAAGTGGTTTAAGGGATAGCTCTCTCCACCAAAACAGAATGAGAGGTATCTGTATTTCTGACTGCTTTTCAATTACAGTCATTAATAGCTCAAGAATTGTTGCTTTTGTACACAAAGAAGCAAAGCAGTATTTTGGATACGACTTTAAAGGAGTAAGCACTGAATCAAGAGCTAATCTGGCTGCTTGTTTTTTTCCTGCTGTATAGTAAGTAATCATGTATAAAGATGAGAAGCCCAACAAACAAAATGAGAGCTGTGATTCTACTAAAAATAAATTTTGTGACAGATTAAGAGTGTGGGGGTGCCTGACCCCTGTGGTGGCACAGTGGAGAGTGTTAACCTGAAACGCTGAGGTTGCCAGTTCGAAACCCTGGGCTTGCCTGGTCAAGGCACATATGGGAGTTGATGCTTCCTGCTCCTCCCCCCTTTCTTTCTCTTTCTCTTTCTCTCTCTCTCTCTCTCTCTCCTGTCTCTCTAAAAATAAATAAAATCTCTCTCTCCCCTGTCTCTCTAAAAATAAATAAATAAAATCTA
The DNA here is from genome assembly GCF_036850765.1 of Saccopteryx bilineata. Classification (NCBI taxonomy): domain Eukaryota; kingdom Metazoa; phylum Chordata; class Mammalia; order Chiroptera; family Emballonuridae; genus Saccopteryx; species Saccopteryx bilineata. The sequence continues at coordinate 192,429,830 of NC_089495.1, read as the reverse complement.
TTTTAAAATAAATAAATAAATCTAGTTTGAGGGAAGGGATACTATATGAAACAAGACTGACCCTGGCTATGAGATAACAATTGTCAAAGCTGAGTGACCAATATGTGGAGATTGCTTTTTTTCTTTTTTAATTTTTTAGACCTCTGTGCTTCAGGACACTAAACTAACCCACTGAACTATTCGGCCAGCATTATATGGAGATTCTTTATACTATTCAACTTTTTTTTTTAATAAATTTTTATTCATTTTAATGGGGTGACATTAATAAATCAGAGTACATATGTTCAAAGACTATTCAACTTTTAAATGTTTTCCATAATAGAAAGGGTTTTCTTTTTTAAAAAAATTGTTACCTATTGCAATATTAAAACATCATTTCTCAAATATAATTTTTTAATACAGCAGAAGATATGCTATGTCTTCTACAGCTTGTATAATTGTCTTGTATAGTTGTTTGCTTGGGTATTTTGTTTTCTTTTTTGACAGAGAGAAAGAGAGAGAGATAGGGACAGACAGACAGGAAAGGAGAGAGATGAGAAGCATCAATCTTCGTTGTGGCACCTTAATTGTTCACTGATGTGCCTTGATGGGGGGGGGCTACAGCAGACTGAGTGACCCCTTGCTCAAGCCAGTGACCCTGGGCTTCAAGCTGGTGAGCCTTGCTCAAACCAGATGAGCCCGCGCTCAAACTGGCAACCTCGGGGTTTCAGAACCTGGGTCCTCCGCCTCCCAGTCTGACACTCTATCCACTGCGCCACCGCCTGGTCAGGCTTGCTTGAGTGTTTTTAAAGAGTCATCCAAACAAAAAATTTAAACTAGAAATGACGGTAAAACTGTGTGTCAGAAAATTCAAAGAGGCCCTGGCCGGTTGGCTCAGCGGTAGAGCGTCGGCCTAGCGTGCGGAGGACCCGGGTTCGATTCCCGGCCAGGGCACACAGGAGAAGCGCCCATTTGCTTCTCCACCCCTCCGCCGCGCTTTCCTCTCTGTCTCTCTCTTCCCCTCCCGAAGCCGAGGCTCCATTGGAGCAAAGATGGCCCGGGCGCTGGGGATGGCTCTGTGGCCTCTGCCTCAGGCACAAGAGTGGCTCTGGTCGCAACATGGCGACACCCAGGATGGGCAGAGCATCGCCCCCTGGTGGGCAGAGCATCGCCCCTGGTGGGCGAGCCGGGTGGATCCCGGTCGGGCGCATGCGGGAGTCTGTCTGACTGTCTCTCCCTGTTTCCAGCTTCAGAAAAATGAGAAAAAAAAAAAAAAAGAAAAGAAAATTCAAAGAGAATGTTAAAAATGGGAGGCCACTTTGCATCATGTGTGTTATTGAGATAGGTATAAATCTAAACAGTTTAAGTTCAGTAAAGAAATTTACCTAAAATAATCCTATGTACAGGCTCATTCAATAGAACAAATATACACTTCTTTGTCTTTGGTAAATATGAACCACTTAGGAGTTGCATTTCCTTAATGAAGGCTATGTATGCCTAAACAACTTAGTAAGGAATTAAAAGAAACTCAGTATCTTTAAAGCAGCTGCTTTATAAATCCCACCTGTCGCCAGGATGACTGAAACTACTCCCTCTACAATCCAACTGTATTTTTAGTTTTTACTTCAACAAGCAGCAGTGTAATTTACATTTGGTAAGCACACGGATTCTTGAAAGCCCAAAATCAACCACACAAAATCTGGTTGAAATCTCTTTCCATCACCCTCTCAGCAATTAAAGCTACAAGCAGAAGGAAAGAGTGACCTTAAAAACGTCCCCACAGCCAGAGAACAGGGGCAGAACACACTGAAGCACACATCTTCACCGGAACAGAAGAAAACTTCCACATAAGCAACACTGCGACACGGAGGTGGGGCTAGGGCTTAAAAGGAAAGTCGGCCAACAAGGACGAGGGAATTAAAAGCACAGCTGCAGCGGGGAAAAAAAAAAAAAAGTTAGAAGTTAGAGATGTAGCGCAAGAAAGAACAGACATTTTCCAGCTCCGTACACCCCCCCCCCAACTCACCTCCCCCCCCAGCCTGACACACAAGCAAGTGCTCCAAAAAGGTTTGCTGAACTCGAGGAAAGCTTCTGCCAGCAACTTTCCCAGAAATGGAATGACAACAAGAAGCCGGATGATGGCAGGAAAAAACGGAACGGGTGAAAATCTTGCAGTTGGCTCAGCCGAGGAGATGGAAATAACAGCATCTCTTACAGATTGCCTACTTAGTGTGTCCCAATTAAACGTACACCCCTTTCAGACATGAACCACCCACAACAATAAACCTGCGCTGGAAGGAGGCACGCTGCACATTCCTGCCTCTGAAGAAACTCAAACGAGGAGGGAGGCAGGTCTACTTCGGTCCACTCGACCCACTAAGTTATAGCTTAATATCACGCTAATAAATTATGCAGCTGGCTTATTGGGACACCCTGTGGGTCTGGCACTCTGATAAGCGCTCCACACGCCCCAATTCACCGAACCTTTAACAGCCCTAAGAGGCAGGGACGGCATTAGCCCCTTTTACCAACCAAGACACAAAGAGTTTAAGTGACTTGCCTAAAGGAGCACAGCTGGGATTTGTGCCCGCGGTGGACACCTGGGTGGTGCTCCTAACTGCTACGCTACACACCCGGCTGGGGAAAGGCAGGCGCTCCGGACCTCAAGGACTTGAAGCGAGGACCTCCTGCCCCCGCCCCGGGAATAGCTTCGGCATCCCCGCGCGCGAGGAGGGAGGAGGGAGGAGGAATGAGGAAAGGCGGCGTGGCACCTGTTTCTGGCCCCAACAAGGGGCGGAGGCACTGGGAGCGACCAGGGTTCCAGGCCGCGGGGCGCCCCGACGCGGGGAGCGCGGGAGGACCCGCCTCCTCCGGGAAGGCCCCGCGGGCCGGGAGAAGGCCCGGGGAAGGAGGCCGGGAGCGCGGTCCCGCCGAGGCCTACGCCCCCACCCGCCGCCCACCGCCCCGCGGCCGCGGCGCCCGCGCGGGCCCCGTCAGGCCCGGTCCAGCTGCCTCACCTGGTTGCTGCCGGAGCTCGTCCCCCGACCAGCGGTCCTGGGCGGCGGCGGCGGCGGCGAGGAGGGGGGGAAGAAGGAAGAAAGAAGAGAGAAGGAAGGGACGGCGGGAGGGAAGAGGCGGAGTGGCCGCAGAGGAGGCGGGCGCCGCCGGGCCGGGGGTCAGACGAAGGGGTAGCCGAACCAGACGCGGCCGCCGCGGGCGCAAACGCTGAGGAGCCTCTCCGGCGCCCGCAGCCCGGCAGGAAGTGACGGGGGAGGGGCCTGTGCCCGCCCCCAGCCCCCGCCCGTCTCCCTGTCGGCCTTACCCACCAACCCACGGACCACAAGTTCCGGCGGGCGCTGCGGCGGCGCCTGCCATCGCAAGGCACATCGGGAGCCTAACGGGCTAGGACCTAGTCCCGCTGGAACGGCCTAGTTCCGCCCTGAACGCTGGGGCTTTCTGGGAATTGTAGTCCGGCTGGGAAAGGTGGGACGCCCTCGAAAAGCCGGGCTGGGCTGCCCTCGGGAAGCAGCGCTGGGCCCTTCTTCTTCTTCACTCCCGTTCGTTCTTCCGGTTTCCCTCTCCGTCTTTCTTGTCCCCCCCTCGGTTCCTCCATTTACTCCTTCTCTCTATTCCTCCTTCCATAAATGTTGATTAAACGCCTGCTGTGTGCAAAGAATGAGAATATGGTGGTACAGAGACAAAAATCCCTGTCCTCGTGGAGATTACGTTCTAGCGGGGGAGTAAAACAAAAAATTATACTGCTCACAAAAATTAGGGGATATTTCAAAATGAATATGAAGCTATAGAATATCCCCTAATTTTTGTGAGCAGAATAAAATCAGTTACTTTTATAGGGAGTTAAAAAGCAAAAAGTGCCAGATTACTATTTCTCCCAGCTCTAGATAAACTAAGTGTATTTTAGCAGCCATTTTATGTGGCAGGTTGGGGTTCAGGAGTGGGGAACCTAGGCGCTCTACAATCACACAGCAAAGAATAATGCAGCACTGTCAGTTCCAGAAAATAAAGTTAAGGAAATTAAGATGCCCAGGCCTCCTCTCACCTGATTTCCCACTATTTAAACAGTTCGTTTTCTCTCTCTCTCTGCTTCTCTCTCAATCCAACTATTTCTCCATCTTTTTTTCCAAGGCAATATATTTTAATATAAATTCATAATATGAGATGCTGTGACTAACGGGGCCTCTCCAAACGATACTTTGGGGCTTGCCCCAGCCACAGAGGACTCCTTTCTGTGGACCAGGACTCCTTAATTTGCTTCCTGTAAATTCAATGAAACTGAATCTCAGGACACCAATAACAGTCCAGGGACTTTCACTGTACTTTGATGTCCATCCAAGACACTACTAAACACATTCAGATATCGTCCAGCCCTCTGCTGAAGGGGAACTTTTTTTTCTTTCTAACTTTTATTCCATACATTGAGGGAAAGATACTGCTGTATTTTTTTAAATTTTAACTATTATTTTTTCATTTTCCATTGATTTGAAAGAAAGGGAAGGAGAAAGGGAGAGAGAGCAAAGTATCAACTCATTACACTTAGTTCCATTTTTTAGTTGTGCACTCATTGATTGATTCTTTTACTGCCTTGACTTGGGATCCAACCCGCGACTTTGGCGGTGGGGTCCATGTTTTACCTACTAAGCAACCCCACCAGGACCTCATTTTTTTGTTGTTGTTGTTTTAAAGATTTTATTGATCGATTTGAGAGAGAGAAATTGGATGGAGGAATAGGAAGTATCATCTTGTAGTAATTGCCTCTTATACAATATATACCTTGACAGGGCAAGTCCAGGGTTTCGAACCAGTGACCTCAGCATTCCAGGTTGATGCTTCATCCACCACAGGTCAAGCTTTTTTTCTTTTTCTCTTTTTTTTTAAGAACAATATTTTATTTAATCATTTTTGTTTACAACTGAAACTCTGGGAATTCAAAATTAACATCCTTGTTTGTGACCTTCTTATAGGCATCAGAAAAGTTTCAGCCTTGTTTTCCATATTGTTTTAACTAGGCTTTATCCAAATGAACCTTTATGAGCAGGCTGTTGTCCAATTTCATGCAGATTCGCCATTGTCTGCTATTTGAACAACTAACTGAGAAATCTTAACTGACATGTAAATAATTAAAAATTGATAACAGTTGATGAAGCTGGAAACGGGGAGGCAGTCAGACAGACTCCCGCATGCGCCCGACCGGGATCCACCCGGCATGACCACCAGGGGGTGATGCTTTGCCCCTCTGGGGCGCCGCTCAGTTGCGTCCAGAGCCATTCTAGCGCCTGAGGCAGAGGCCACAGAGCCATCCCCAGCGCCCGGGCCATCTTTGCTCCAATGGAGCCTCGCTGCAGGAGGGGAAGAGAGAGACAGAGAGGAAGGAGAGGGGGAGGGGTGGAGAAGCAGATGGGCGCTTCTCCTGTGTGCCCTGGCCGGGAATCAAACCCGGGACTTCTGCACGCCAGGCCGACGCTCTACCGCTGAGCCAACCGGCCAGGGCTGAAACATAATTTTTTTAAATGAACTTTTTTTTTTTTTTTCATTTTTCCGAATCTAGAAACGGGGAGGCACTCGGACTCCCACATGCGTCTGACTGGGATCCACCCGGCACGCCCACCAGAGGGCGATGCTCTGCCCATCTGGGGCGCCGCTCTGTTGCATCCAGAGCCACTCTAGCGCCTCAGGCAGAGGCCATAGAGCCATCCTCAGTGCCCGGGCCATATTTGCTCCAATGGAGCCTCGGCTGTGGGAGGGGAAGAGAGAGACAGAGAAGAAAGAGAGGGGTAGGGGTGGAGAAGCAGATGGGTGCTTCTCCTGTGTGCCCTGGCCGGAAATCGAACCCGGGACTCCTACAGGCCAGGCCGACACTCTACTGCTGAGCCAACTGACCAGGGCTAAATTAACTTTTTTTTTAAGAGAAGTTTTAGGTTCACAGAAAATTTGAGTGGAAAGTACAGGAAGTTCCCGCAGATGTACAGTCTCCCTACTATTAACATCCCCCACAAGAGGGGTACATGTGTTAAAATCAGTGAACCTACATTGACAATCATTGTTGTCCAAAGTCCATAGTTTACATTACCATTCACTTTTTTTCTTTTTAAAAAAAATATTTTATTTATTTATTTATTTATTTATTTATTTACAGAGACAGAGAGAGAGTCAGAGAGAGGGATAGATAGGGACAGACAGACGGGAATGGAGAGAGATGAGAAGCATCAATCATTAGTTTTTCATTGCGAGACCTTAGTTGTTTATTGATTGCTTTCTCATATGTGCCTTGACCGTGGGGCTACAGAAGACCGGGTAACCCCTTACTCGAGCCAGCGACCTTGGGTCCAAGCTGGTGAGCTTTGCTCAAACCAGATGAGCCCGCGCTTAAGCTAGCGAGCTCGGGGTCTTGAACCTGTGTCCTCCGCATCCCAGTCCAATGCTCTATCCACTGCGCTACTGCCTGGTCAGGCAGGTACATTCTTTATCAAGGTAGCACCCACACATGGTATTTTGTGGAAGAGCCACACTCAAGGGGCCAAAGAGCCATATGTGGCTCGCAAGCCGCAGTTTGCCGACCAGAGCCTTGGTGTATCAGGACAATTCTCTAACCAACTGAGCTATTCAGCCAGGGTTAGTGTTCACTCTTGGTGTTGAACATTCTATGTTTTTCTTTTTTGGGTTTTTTTTATTGTTGTTGTTATTCTATGGATGTTGACAAATGGATAATTATTTTCTTTTATCCAATCCAGACTTTGGATTCTATTCTATGACTTGGACCTCGGTACAGTTGGGCCTCTGTTTCCTCCTTAAATAGGAAAAATTTTCTATCTAACCCAAAGGTTATAAGAATTAATAGAGCTTCATACTCTGTTTCATGTTCCCCATCTAAAAAGAGATAGAACTCTCCTTAGTGTTGTGATGCCCTAAGGGTGATGCTTTGAGTAGCCCTGTTATGACTGCTCACCTGTCATTCCCAGAGTCAGGCACCCTGACAGCACTCTGTTCCCTTCTCTCCCTCCAACCACTGATCTGACTGTTCCATAGCTTTGCCTTTTCCAAAATGTCATATACATAGTCGGAATGGGACAGTTTAGTCTTTTCAGATTGGCTTTTCACTTAGTAAACTGCATTTAAGCTTCCTCCATGTATTTCCATGGCTCAGTAGTTCATATCTTTTCCTATTTTTTTTTTTTTTCTGAAGCTGGAAACAGGGAGAGACAGTCAGACAGACTCCCGCATGCGCCCGACCGGGATCCACCCGGCACACCCACCAGGGGCGATGCTCTGCCCATCCTGGGCGTCGCCATGTTGCGACCAGAGCCACTCTAGCGCCTGAGGCAGAGGCCACAGAGCCATCCCCAGCGCCCGGGCCATCTTTGCTCCAATGGAGCCTCAGCTGCGGGAGGGGAAGAGAGAGACAGAGAGGAAAGCGCGGCGGAGGGGTGGAGAAGCAAATGGGCACTTCTCCTGTGTGCCCTGGCCGGGAATCGAACCCGGGTCCTCCGCACGCTAGGCCGACGCTCTACCGCTGAGCCAACCGGCCAGGGCCTCTTTTCCTATTTTTAACAGATATATTAAATAACAAGAGGTGCCTAGCCTGTGGTGGCACAGTGGATAGTGCCGACCTGGAATGCTGAGGTCACCAGTTTGAAACCCAGGGCTTGCCAGTCAAGTCAAGCAACCGAAGAACAGCTAGAGCGAAGCGACTGCTCTTTGTCCTCCCCACCCCACTCCTCTCTCTGTAAAATCAGTAAATAAAATCCTTTAAAAATTATAAGTATAATTTTTAGATAAAAATCAACTTCTCACATGACTTTTATGAGCTTTGCATGTTCCCATTCTGTTTACAAATACATATAATTTATCTACTGGGAAGGTACTCCCAGAAGTTAGAGTAACTTACTTAATAGTCACAGTTTCTTACTTCCGTGTTCTTCCTAAAGAAAAGTAAATATTTCTTTTATTATTTGGCAAGAGTTGAGAAGTCTTCATGCCCTTGAAAGAGAATATGACTGACAGTCTCTAGGTACAAATAGAGAAAAACAAATCTAGGTGACCCACTCCTGACTCCCCGCCAGCCCCATGCTAATCTATGCCTCTAACTACTATTCTTTGGTTAAACAAAGAGAGTTCAGGGTCATTTTCAAAAACAAGGAGGATTCAATCTTCAGATTGTTGTTTTACTTTTCCGTTTTTTCTTTCTTCTGTGTTTTTAATTTTAATTAGTTGCTATCACTCTAACACCTACATAATCTGGGTTTGTATCATCTCTAAAACCGAGGCAGATTTGGCTGCACCGAGCCTGTGAGTGGCAGCTGCTCCTTGAAGATGGACATATTCTTTTCTTTTTTTTTTTTTTTTGAATAATTTTTTTTTTTTTTTTTTTTTTTTTTTTTACAGAGACAGAGAGTGAGTCAGAGCGAGGGATAGACAGGGACAGAGAGAGATGAGAAGCATCAATCGTTAGTTTTTCATTGCATGTTGCAACATCTTAGTTGTTCATTGATTGCTTTCTCATATGTGCCTTGACCGCAGGCCTTCAGCAGACCGAGTAACCCCTTACTGGAGCCAGCGACCTTGGGTTCACGCTAGTGGGCTTTTTGCTCAAACCAAATGAGCCCGCGCTCAAGCTGGTGACCTCAGGGTCTCGAACCTGGGTCTTCCGCATCCCAGTCCGACGTTCTATCTACTGCGCCACCGCCTGGTCAGGCTTCTTTTCTTTTTAATATTTTTATTTACTCATTTTAGAGAGGAGAGAGAGAGAGAAAGAGCAAGGAAGAAGGTGGGGGAGGAGCAGGAAGCATCAACTCCCACATGTGCCTTGACCAGGCAAGTCTGGGGTTTTGAACCGGTGATTTCAGCATTCCAGGTGGATGCTTTACCCACAGTGCCACCACAGGTCAGGCTGAACATATTCTTTTCATTTCAACACAGTCCCCAGCCTGCCCACGTCTCTTACTTATGCTACTTTCCTGTTTGTGTTGACATTTTCTGCAATGCCTGCCCTACTGTGTAACTACGCGGACCACAGGCTGATCTATAGAGCTAAAAACTCATCAGAAAGAAAATTTCCAAATGCAACTGTGATAAATATAAGAAGGCAAGGTACATGGTGTTGTGGGGGCCTTTATTAGCATGCTGATGCATTGTAGCTGTAGCAAAGATTTAAAGGATATGAAAGTGGTAAACCAGGCAAAAACTATGTAGGAAGTCTTCTAAGTAGTCCGAGTAGGGTGGAAAGCATGTACATAACCCTGTGGTAGGACAACATGTGGCCCACGCTCCAGTTACTATTGCTACAAAACAAATCACTTCCAAATTTAGTGGCTTAGAAGAACAAGGATCATTTTATTATCTCTCGCAGATGTGGGTCAGGAATTCAGAAAGTGTTTGGCTAGGTTTTTCTAACTTGGAGTCTCTAATGTGGAGCTGGACCACTGGAGGACAGAGCTCCCGGGTGCTGACACAGTGCCTTTGGGCTTACCCATGTGGTCTCTGCTAGGGCTACTTTGACCTTCCTCACAGCATGGCAGCCTCAGGAGTTGTTAATTAGTTGCTATCACTCTAACACCTACATAATCTGGGTTTGTATCATCTCTAAAACTGAGGCAGATTTGGCTGCACCGAGCCTGTGAGTTGCAACTGCTCCCTGAAGATGGACATATTCTTTTCTTTTTAATATTTTTATTTACTCATTTTAGAGAGGAGAGAGAGAGAGAGAGAAAGAGCAAGGGAGAAGGTGGGGGAGTTGTTAATCATTTATTGGAAGGGCAGCTGAAGGCTTTTGAGAGTGAGTAGCCCAAAGAGCAAGGCAGAGCTGCACTGCATTGCTTCATGTGATGCAGTCTTGGACATCCCAGAGCCACAATAACCATATTTTATGGGATACAAGCAAGACACAAGCCTGTCCAGATCCAAAGGTAGAGAGTTAGACTCTACCTTCTCATGGCGGCATAGAAATGGCAAGTCGGAGCTCAGAGGAAAGCAGGACTGGAGATGTAACATGTGAGATTCATTTGGAAAGTAACTGAAGCCTTGGGTGTGGCTATTTGTGAAAGTCAACTCCTGACAAATTATTTCTGTTCCACTCTCATAGCCCCTTGGCACAACTTTGCCCCGTTATAATTATTCAATTTGTTGCTGAGTCTGCTCTGTTTGGTTAGGACTATGTAATCGACTTCCGTGAGGGCAGGCACTCAGGCTATTTTAGTTACTATGGTGTTTCTGGCCCCTGACACAGTGCCTGGTACACATAAATTTCCATTAACTACTGATGAATCACACTCTCTTAACTTTGCTAGAGTCCCTAAAAAACCAGGAACACTTGTCAGATTGATTGGCGTTTATCAACGTCACCAATACTATGCATTGTAAGGAGAAACAAGGTTGAGAACTACTTGCTAGTCTAGATGAGTAGTCCTCAAAATTATTCGCGGTAGGCCCTGGCCGGTTGGCTCAGCGGTAGAGCGTCGGCCTGGCGTGCGGGGGACCTGGGTTTGATTCCCGGCCAGGGCACATAGGAGAAGCGCCCATTTGCTTCTCCACCCCCCCTCCTTCCTCTCTGTCTCTCTCTTCCCCTCCCGCAGCCCTGGCTCCATTGGAGCAAGGATGGCCCGGGCGCTGGGGATGGCTCCTTGGCCTCTGCCCCAGGCGCTAGAGAGGCTCTGGTCACAGCAGAGCTACGCCCCGGAGGAGCAGAGCATCGCCCCCTGGTGGGCAGAGCCTCGCCCCTGGTGAGCGTGCCGGGTGGATCCCGGTCGGGCGCATGCGGGACTCTGACTGTCTCTCCCCGTTTCCAGCTTCAGAAAAAGAAAAAAAAAAAATTATTCGCAGTAGACTGCTCCCCTAAGGCTATTTCAGAATTAGGGTGACAACAGTTAGAAGATATAATTTTTAAAAAAGGACAAGGCAATTTAAAAAATTCCTAGGAATAAACTTTATGGTAATGATGCACAATTATTTTTTTTTTCAGAGACAGAGAGAGAGTCAAAGAGAGGGATAGACAGGCAGGAAGAAGAGATGAGAAGCATCAATCATCAGCCTTTCGTTGCACATTGCGACCCCCTAGTTGTTCATTGATTGCTTTCTCATATGTGCCCTGACCGCGGGCCTTCAGCAGACCACGTAACCCCTTGCTCGAGCCAGTGACCTTGGGTCCAAGCTGGTGAGCTTTGCTCAAACCAGATGAACCCGCACTCAAGGTTTGAAAGTGGGTCTCGAACATGGGTACTTCTGCATCCCAGTCTGACGCTCTATCCACTGCGCCACTGCCTGGTCAGGCTATGATGCAAAATTTATGTGAAGAAAAAAATTTGCCTGACCAGGCGGTGGCGCAGTGGATAGAGCGTTGGACTGGGATTCCAAGGACCCAGGTTCGAGATCCTGAGGTTGCCAGCTTGAGCGCGGGCTCATCTGGTTTGAGCAAAAGCTCACCAGCTTGGACACAAGGTCGCTGGCTCAAGCAAGGGGTTACTCAATCTGCTGAAGGCCCGCGGTCAGGGCACATATGAGAAAGCAATCAATGAACAACTAAGGGGTCGCAACGTGCAACGAAAAACTAATGATTGATGCTTCTCATCTCTCCGTTCCTGTCTGTTTGTCCCTGTCTATCTGACTCTCTCTCTGTCTCTGTAAAAATAAATAAATCGATAAATAAATAAATAAATTTAAATCTACAGAAAGATGTAGAAGACTGGCAGAAATAGAAACATAAGCTATGTTCTTGCCTAGCAAGACTGTGCACCATTAAGGCCTTAGCCGGTTGGCTCAGCGGTAGAGCGTCGGTCTGGAGTGCGGGGGACCCGGGTTCGATTCCCGGCCAGGGCACATAGGAGAAGCGCCCATTTGCTTCTCCACACCCCCCTACTTCCTCTCTGTCTCTCTCTTCCCCTCCCGCAGCTAAGGCTCCATTGGAGCAAAGATGGCCCTGGGCGCTGGGGATGGCTCCTTGGCCTCTGCCCCGGGCGCTAGAGTGGCTCTGGTCACGGCAGAGCGACGCCCCGGAGGGGCAGAGCATCGCCCCCTGGTGGGCAGAGCGTCGTCCCTGGTGGGCATGCCAGGTGGATCCCGGTTGGGCGCATGCGGGAGTCTGTCTCTCTGTCTCACTGTCTCTCCCCGTTTCCAGCTTCAGAAAAATACAAAAAAAAAAAAAAAAGACTGTGCACCATTAAGATAGACATTTGATGACAGCCCAGTAAAAACACAAACAGGATTTTGTTTTAGAATTAAATAAACCATGTCTAAAATTCTGGAAAAATTAACAAGAAAATATTTCTGAAAATGCCTGACCAAGTAGTAAACATACTATAAAGCCTTCCTAATTAAAACTGTTAGGTACTAGTGTCTAATTCCACAAATCAGTGAAAGACAAAGAGAAATTCCCAAATAAACTGTAAACGGTACTAAATGTAGGCATTTAGCATTCAATAAAGGTGTCAATTCAAATTGGTGAAAATAAAATGGATTTCATTTGATAAATGGTTTGGGACAGCTATGTAGCCTCTATGGAATAAAAAAAAAAAAAAGTTAAATCCATACTTCCTATTTTATACCTGGAAAAACACCAAGTGGATCAAGGGTTTAGATGGAAAAAAGGAAACTGTAAAAAAGAGGGAAAGAATCCCTAATTCCTTATAACCCTGATGGAGAAGACCCTTTTAACTATACATAGACTGCAATTAGTGCCCATTCTAAACTATTTATTAGCTCCTCGGGACAATGTAAGTACAGAAATAGAGAATAAAGCTTCCAGAAAGTTTTCTAGCAAAATGATATTGCCACATTTTCATTGTATTTTAACAAAAGTACCAGTCTGCAATGGATTGAAAATGTAAAACACTGATCCTTCACTATAAGTAGTGCACTTACAGTACTGCTCCAAGGTACAGGATGAGTTGGACATGGAGGTTCTGGAGGTTCCTGCCCTCCAGAACTCAAGTCAGCATGGCAGGAGTCAGACATAGGTCTATCTGATTTGATTGAACACTGACTTGACCTTTTTCTCCCCTTTTCTTTCTTTTTGCTTAGACTTGATATACATCTTAAAAGGATTCAAAAACACATAAAAAACATTTAGTCATTCATTTATTCATTTAATATTTACTGAATACCTACTAGGTGCCAAGCACTGTACTAAGCACTAGGGATACAGCAGTGAACAAGATAGACAAGGCCATCACCCTTTCGGAACTCACATCTAGTAAGAGAGACTATAAAAAAGTTCACCAAATAAATACAACTATCTCAAAGAGTGCTAAATGCTATAAGGAAATAAAGAAGGGGACAGAGAGTGACTGCAAGATGGGCACTGCTGTTTCATAGGGTGGCCAGAGAAGAACTCTCCAAAGAGGCGCCATTTGAGCTGAAACCTGAGGGTGGGAAAGAGCCAGCCATGAATTCAGTAGAGAGAACAGCATTCCAGGCAGAAGGAAGTCTGTGCAAAGGTTCTAAGGTGGGAGGGAGACTGGTTTGTGTAATAGAAAGAAGGCCAGTGTGGCTGGAGTTTAGGAAACAAGGCAGAGTAGTAGCAGCTGTAGGAGTAGGGAGGGACCAGATCATGTTGCCCATAGAAAGGAGTCAGGAGTTTATTCTAAGTGCTTTTAGTGTTTAAGCAGGGGACAAAGACAATATGATTTGGGGGCTTATGTTTTTTGTAAGATTTTTATTTACTGATTTTTGGGGTGGGGGTATTAAGAAGTATCAACTCATAGTTGCTTCACTTTAGTTGTTTATTGCTTGCTTGTTGTATTTGCCTTGACTCAGCAATCTCAGGTTTTAGAATTGGAAACCTCAGGGTTCCAGGTCAATGTTCTATCCATTGTTCCACCACAGGTCAGGCCAGAAATTCTTTTTTTTTTTTTTTTAAGTATTTTTTTAAGTCTTTATTATTTATTTATTTATTTATTTATTACAGAGACAGAGAGTGAGTCAGAGCGAGGGATAGACAGGGACAGACAGACAGGAATGGAGAGAGATGAGAAGCATCAATCATTAGTTTTTCATTGCGCTTGCAACACCTTAGTTGTTCATTGATTGCTTTCTCATATGTGCCTTGACCGCGGGCCTTCAGCAGACCGAGTAACCCCTTGTTGGACCCAGCGACCTTGGGTTCAAGCTGGTAGACTTTTGCTCAAACCAGATGAGCCCACGCTCAAGGAGGCGACCTCGGGGTCTTGAACCTGAGTCCTCTGCATCCCAGTCCGACGCTTTATCCACTGCGCCACCACCTGGTCAGGCCAGAAATTCTTATATTCAAGGGAAGCCACCTGTTTTTAAAAAAGTCAGTTTGGCCTGACCTGTGGTGGCGCAGTGGGATAAGGCATGGACCCGGAACATTGAAGTTGCTGGTTCTAGACCCTGGGCTTGCCTGGTCAGGGCACATATGGGAGTTGATGCTTCCTGCTCCTCCCCTTTCTCTCTCTCTCTCTCCCCTCTCTCTAAAAATCAATAAATAAAATAAAAAAAAGTCACTTTGGAGCAAAACAGGTAGGTAATAACTATTAATATCATGTATTTGTAAGTCAATCAAAATTATACTTATTTTTTTGTCAGATTGCCAAAAAAAATATTTTTTTGGTGTGCTGCAGAATTTTAGTAATTAGTTTATATGTGCCATGAGATGAAAAAGGTTGAAAATAGCTAATCCAGGAAATAACATTCAATGAGGCGCCAGTAGATGTTCTTCATTCACAAGACTCTGCTTCTGAATCCAGGGTGTAAAACTTGCCACCATCACAACCACCATTAAAAGAGATCTGAGGCTAGCCCTGGACAGATAGCTCAATTGGTTAGAGCAGTGGTAGTCAACCTGGTCCCTACCGCCCACTAGTGGGCAGTAGCAGAGCAACCAAAGTATAAATAAAAAGATAGATTTAACTGTAGTATTGTAAGTTGTTTGATAAAGATTTATTCTGGCCTGGCCGGTTGGCTCAGCGGTAGAGCGTCGGCCTGGCGTGCGGGGGACCCGGGTTCGATTCCCGGCCAGGGCACATAGAAGAAGCGCCCATTTGCTTCTCCATCCCCCCCCCCTTCCTCTCTGTCTCTCTCTTCCCCTCCCACAGCCAAGGCTCCATTGGAGCAAGGATGGCCCGGGCGCTGGGGATGGCTCCTTGGCCTCTGCCCCAGGTGCTAGAGTGGCTCTGGTCGCAGCAGAGCGACGCCCCGGAGGGGCAGAGCATCGCCCCCTGGTGGGCAGAGCCTCGCCCCTGGTGGGCGTGCTGGGTGGATCCCGGTCAGGCGCATGTGGGAGTCTGTCTGACTATCTCTCCCCATTTCCAGCTTCGGGGGAAAAAAAAAAAAAGATTTATTCTGCCAAACAGCGAAAATCTGACATAAAGTACTTGGTAAGTAATTATTACTATATGCTTTAACTTGCTGTAACTCTGCTTTATAAATTTTATAAATAGCCTGACCTGTGGTAGCGCAGTGGATCAAGCGTCGACCTGGAATGCTGAGGTCGCTGGTTCAAAACCCTGGGCTTGCCTGGTCAAGGCACATATGGGAGTTGATGCTTTCTGCTCCTCCCCCCTTCTCTCTCTCTCTGTCTCTCTTCTCTAAAATGAATAAATAAAAATAAATAAATAAATAAAATTTAATATAATTTTTTTTATTTATTCATTTTTTTAGAGAGGACAGGGAGAGACAGAGAGAGAGAGGAGAGAGACAGAGAGAGAAGGGGGGTTGGAGCTGGAAGCATCAACTCCCATATGTGCCTTGACCAGGCAAGCCCAGGGCTCGAACCGGCGACCTCAGCATTTCCAGGTCGACGCTTTATCCACTGCGCCACCACAGGTCAGGCTAATATAAATTTTATAAATAAAGTTACTTCCCTACTTCATAAATCACCATTACTGTGGAACCGGTGGGTGGCTAGAAAATTTTATTACTAACAGAGATACAAAAGTGGGCGGTAGGCATAAAAAGGTTGACTACCCCTGGGTTAGAGCATCATCTGGAAGCGCAGAGGTTGCCAGTTTGATCCCTGATCAGGGCACATACAGAAACAGTTTGATGTTCCTGTCTCTCTCCTCTCTCACTGAAATCAATAAATAAAAATTTAAAAGAAAAGAGATCTGAGGCTATAATAAAAATTTAAAAGAAAAGGAAATAATAAGTATTGGCAAGGATGTGGAGAAATTGGAAATTTCATATCTTATTAGTGGAAGTGTAAAATGATGCAGCCATTGTGGAAAACAGTTTTGTGGTTCCTCAAAAAGGTAAACATGCCTGACCAGGCGGTGGCACAGTGGATAGAGCGTTGGACTGGGATGCAGAGGACCCAGGTTCGAGACCCCGAGGTTGCCAGCTTGAGCGCGGGCTCATCTGGTTTGAGTAAAGCTCACAACCTTGGACCCAAGGTTGCTGGCTCAAGC
The DNA here is from genome assembly GCF_036850765.1 of Saccopteryx bilineata. Taxonomy (NCBI): domain Eukaryota; kingdom Metazoa; phylum Chordata; class Mammalia; order Chiroptera; family Emballonuridae; genus Saccopteryx; species Saccopteryx bilineata. The sequence goes on along the minus strand of NC_089495.1, from coordinate 192,413,481 downwards.
AAGGGGTTACTCGGTCTGCTGTAGCCCCACGGTCAAGGCACATATGAGAAAGCAATCAATGAACAACTAAGGTGTCACAACGTGCAACGAAAAACTAATGATTGATGCTTCTCATCTCTCCGTTCCTGTCTGTCTGTCCTCGTCTATCCCTCTCTCTGACTCTTTGTCTTTGTAAAAAAAATAAAAAAATAAAAATTTAAGCCCTGGCCGGTTGGCTCAGCGGTAGAGCGTCGGCCTAGCGTGCGGAGGACCCGGGTTCAATTCCCGGCCAGGGCACATAGGAGAAGCGCCCATTTGCTTCTCCACCCCTCCGCCGCACCTTCCTCTCTGTCTCTCTCTTCCCCTCCCGCAGCCAAGGCTCCATTGGAGCAAAGATGGCCCGGGTGCTGGAGATGGCTCTGTGGCCTCTGCCCCAGGCGCTAGAGTGGCTCTGGTCGCAACATGGCGACGCCCAGGATGGGCAGAGCATCGCCCCCTGGTGGGCAGAGCGTCGCCCCCTGGTGGGCGTGCCGGGTGGATCCCGGTCGGGCGCATGCGGGAGTCTGTCTGACTGTCTCTCCCTGTTTCCAGCTTCAGAAAAATGCAAAATAAATAAATAAATAAATAAATAAAAATTTATATAAAAAAAGGTAAACATAGTATTTTCATATTTCCCAGCAATTTCACTCTTAGGTATATATCCTAAAGAACTACAAAGACGGACTCAAATATATCCTTGTATGTCAGCGTTCACTGTAGCAGTATTAACAATAGCCAAAAGGGGTAAACAACCCAAATGCCCATCAATAGAAAAGTGAATAAACAAAATGTAGTATAAATCTACAATAAAAACATTATTCAGCCATAATGAGGTTCTGATACATGCTTCCACATGGATAAATCTTGAAAGCAGTATGCTAAGTGAAATAAGACAGACATAGAAGGACTAATATTGTATATTACAACTTACATAAAATATCCACCATAGGCAAATTCAGAGAGACAGTAAATATATGAGAAGTTACCAAGAACTGGGGAGAGAGAATGGGAAGTGATTACTTAATGTGTACAGAGTTTCTACTTGAGTGCATGAAACAGTTTTGGAAACATATAGTAGTGATGGTTGCACAACATTGTGAATGTAATTAATGCCACTGAATCATACACTTTAAAATTGTTTAAAAGAAGTCAGTTGACCTAGTTTGTGGTACAATTACAAATCTGTTGCAAGTAGAAAGTGTTGATATGGAAAGAGTGAACATCTGTGATGAAGGATGGACAATCTAGGAGGGCTTCATATAGGAGGTGGTGTTTAGGGAACATTGTCTAATCACAAGCTGCATTTAAGAGCAGTATTTCCACGCCTGACCAGGCAGTGGTGCAGTGGATAGAACATCAGACTGGGATGCAGAACACCCAGGTTTGAAACCCTGAGGTTGCCAGCTTGAGAGTGGGCTCATCAGGCTTGAGCGTGGGTGGGCTCATCAGCTTGAGCGTGGAGTCGCTGGCTTGAGCATGGGATCATAGACATGACCCCATGGTAGCTGGCTTGAGCCTAAAGGTGGCTGGCTTGAAGCCCAAGGTCTCTGGCTTGAGCAAGGGGTCACTCACTCTGCTGTAGCCCTCCAGTCAAGGCACATATGAGAAAGCAGTCAATGAACAAATAAGGAGACCAGGCAGCCACAATGAAAAATTGATGCTTCTCATCTCTCTCCTTTCCTGTCTGTCCCTATCTGTCCCCCTCTCTGTCACACACACACACACACACACACACACACACACACACACACACACGGTAATATTTCCACAAGAAGAAATGAGAGTAACCTGACCAGATGGTGGCGCAGTAGATAGAGCATCAGACTGGCACACGGAGGACCCAGGTTGGAAACCCTGAGCTTGCTGGCTTGAGCACTGGCTCATCAGCTTGAGCGCAGGGTCGCTGGCTTGAGTGTGGGATCATGTCTATGATCTCATTGTCGCTGGCACGAGCTCAAAGGTCGTGCTGGCTTGAGCTCAAAGGTCGCTGGCTTGAGTGTGGGATCATGTCTATGATCTCATTGTCGCTGGCACGAGCTCAAAGGTCGTGCTGGCTTGAGCTCAAAGGTCGCTGGCTTGAGCAAGGGGTCGCTCTGCTGGAGCCCTCTCCCCCTTCCTTCAAGGCAATCAATGAACAATTAAGGTGCTGCAACGAAGAACTGATGCTTCTCATCTCTTTCTCTTTCTGTCTGTCCCATCAATCCCTCTCTCTGACTCTCTCTCTCTCTGTCCCCATTCAAAAAAGAAAGGAGAGAAAAGAGAGTAAAAGTTTCTGGTACATCTGAGACCTACTTTCCCAAGGTCCCTGGAGCCACTGCCTAGGTTATAATATTTGCTCTGCAATTAACTGTCTCTGTGACCTTGCGACCCCTCTGTGCCTCGGTGTCCGCATCTGTAAAATGGCCATAGTAATGGCACCTTCTGCGATAGTTGCTGTATGAAATTAATACATGTAGAAGAACTTAGCTGTACTTAGCACATAGTAAATGTTCTATAAATGTTAGCTGTTCTTATTTCTTTTTTATGAAAATGTTTATTGTGAAAAAAAATCGAAAAAGAAAGTAAAAATAATTTATAATTCTACCACCCAGAGACAATCCCTGTTATTTGTTTATTGTACTATCTTCCACAATTCTGTGTGCATAAATATGCACATACAGAGCTTACCCACGAAGATCTCTAGACTTTCTCTCCCTTCGCATACTGCAAAGTTCCCACTGCTTTCTAAGCACCAAGACAATGGCATTTCAGGAAGGTATAGCCCTGTCGCTTTATTTTATCACAAGAAACGACGCCCCGCATTGCCGCATGCGCACTGTAAGAATTCGGGAGCGACTGCTCCGCCAGGGCTTCTTCAAAACGGAAGTGATGTCGGCAGAAAAGATTGGGCGGTCGCGGAAAAGTAAGGGCCGGCCTGCGCGCAGGGCTGGTTTCCGGAAGTAACCTGTGCGGCAACATGCTGGAGGAACTGGGTTTGATCGGGACCATAGGCGAAGATGACGAGGTACCTGTGGAGCCGGAGTCTGACTCCGGAGACGACGAGGAGGAGGTATGAGCCGATTGGGGGTGGGGGCGCAGCGGCGGGCAGTCAAGTTGCCTTGACTAGCTTCCCTTCCCCATGGCTCCTCTGCCTCTGCCCCCAAACCTTAGCATGTGCCCGCCAGGTCGGCGTAGGTCCGTCCCTAGAAGGGTCTCACCTGGACTTCAAGATCTTCCTCAGTTTACTCGCCACTAGCTTTTCCTCACCGCCGCACTGTGCCCGTGCGCATTCCGTGTCGCCTTGATGAACTCAGTACACATTTCACTGAACTGTATTTAGTCCAGGCTGTGTGATAGAGATCCAAGTGAAGCAAGACCTGGTTCCTGCTCAAGGAGCTGTGGTTATCCATTCGTTCGTTATGTCAGTATTTATTCAGTACTTACATTACACCTAGTATGGATACATAGCAATGAACAAGATGGACAGGACACCACTCTCTTGAAGCTTATGTTGGGGTGGGGTGGAGTTACAAACATTAAGTAGTATGGTAGTTAAAATGGGATCGATGTCATTGAAAAAGGTGCTCGCTCTTCAAAGATCCAGCTATGGTGTTTCCCCCTCTGTGACACATCTGTCTACTGACACCTCCACTTGCGGGTCTCAGCCTCCCCAAATTCACCGGTTCCAAAGATGAACTCTAGTCTCTCTCCCTCACCCTCCCAACCTGCTCCATCTCAAGCCAGAAACCTTGGAGCAGGAGTCCCCAAACTTTTTGCACAGGGGCCAGTTCACTGTCCCTCAGATCGTTGGAGGGCCGGACTATAAAAAAAACTATGAACAAATCCCTATGCACACTGCACATAGCTTATTTTAAAGAAAAAAACAAAACAAAACGGGAACAAGTACAATATTTAAAATAAAGAACAAGTAAATTTAAATCAGCAAACTGACCAGTATTTCAATGGGAACTATGCTCCTCGCACTGACCACCAATGAAAGAGGTGCCCCTTCCAGAAGTGTGGCCGGGGCGGATAAATGGCCTCAGGGGGCCGCAGTTTGGGGACCCCTGCCTTGGAGTCATCCTTGACAGCATCTTCCTCTCTCCCCTCCAGTGTTCTGAGAGCTAGCTTAAGAATTTCTCAGGCTTCTCCCATCTCTCCACCTACACTGCTTCCATCCTAGTCCAGGCCACTGCCATCTTGTGCCTGGATACCTAGAATACTAACATCACCGGGATAGATAGATAGATAGATTAGATAAATAGATTAGATAGATAGATGATAGATAGATTGATTGATTACTGGTCTAGATGGATTATCAGGCATGGCCAACATATGGCTTGCATAATGAGTTTATGCGGCCTGCGATTAAATTTTTAAGTCTCAGCTACTCAGAAGTGGAAGCGTCTTTGATTATTGGAAATCGAGATATTTAAGAAGATAGTGATATGTGGAAAAGAATTCCGTGTGTGACTAATCTAGGGGTAACTTCCAATAATTGGTTGGATTCGTGATACTTCTTTATTTAAAAAAAAATCCATTTTAAAGATTTACAACTTTTGTACTCGTCTGTACTCAATATGAACTGTTTGACATTTAGCGGTGATGTGAAACCCACATTCTTTTAGGCGAAGTTTGCCAGTGCGCACCCAAGGTTAAACAGTTTGTTATTTTTGTGGTAAAGTGTGCTGAATCAAGTGGCATTGTAGCACAGACAATAGCTGCAGTTGATAACTGAAAACGTGTCCAGGCTGTTTGTAAAACGAAATAATTGTTTTATTTGTGATACTGTATAACCCCTTCAAGCTCATTCTATTAATTAAATATTGTTTCAATTGTGATAGTTTGGATATTTATACTGTATGTAATTATATTTTTATTAAAATACTATATTAAAATTTTTTTCACTCACATTTATTCATAAACAAATTACATAATGAAATTTTGTTTACTTAAATGAATTGTTTTTGTATTTAACATTTTTTAATTTTAATATTTTGTCCGGCCCATGAAAAAAGTTTTCTTTCTAATCTGGCGGGGGGGGGGGGGGGTAAAAACTGTTGGCCACGCCTGGATTAGATAGATCAGAGGGATGGATTAGATTAGATGGGTGATCAGACTAGGTAGATAGATAGATAGACAGACAGATACCTAGTTAACAAACATACCTGGTCTCTAGCTCTTTGTCTTGTTCCCCTCTAGAGTCTTTCCACTTAGCCAGAATTATCTTTTTAATTCTTGAATAGAAAACTTATAAAAAAGGAGTAAATATGGCAGGTGATAAGCAAAACTTTTAGAATGAAGTGCTGCACAACTCTTCAATAGTTAAAATAGGTATCCAATAAATGATAATTATTACTAATAATGAAATGTAGGGTTATTTAACAAAAGAAAAATATCAGTATAGCACTTTTTAGTTCTCCAGCTTTTTTATTCTCAAGTTATCCTCCTGAAGCCATAGATCATCCAGTCCTTTTTTCTTTTTGTTATTGATTCTAACTTAATTGAATTGTGGTCAGAGAACAGATTTTGTGAAACTGAAGATTTGCTTAAAGGCCTATTATGCAGTTTTTGCAACCTTTTCATGTGTGATCAGAAAGAATGTTCATTCTCTAATGCAGGGTTCAGGAACCTATGGCTCGTGAGCCAGATGTGGCTCTTTTGATGGCTGCATCTGGCTCGCAGACAAATCTTTAATAAAAAAATAATGTTAAAAATATAAAACATTCTCATGTACTACAATCCATTCATTTTCTACTGCTCATGTTCATGGTTGCCCACCGGGACAACACCAAATTTTTTTATTTTTTATTTTTTTTTATTTTAACAGAGGCAGAGATAGACAGGAACAGACAGACAGGAACGGAGAGAGATGAGAAGCATCAATCATCAGTTTCTCGTTGCAACTTCTTAGTTGTTCATTGATTGCTTTCTCACATGTGCCTTGACCGTGGGCCTTCAGCAGACCGAGCAAACCCCTGCTGGAGCCAGCTACCTTGGGTCCAAGCTGGTGAGCTCTTTGTTCAAGCCAGATGAGCCCGCGCTCAAGCTGGCGACCTCGGGGTCTCGAACCTGGGTCCTTCCACATCCCAGTGCGACGCTCTATCCACTGCGCCACCACCTAGTCAGGCAACACCAAATTTTTATTGGATAATGCGTAAAGTTCATGGGTTGTTGTGGAATCAGGAAGTAAACTTCCCTCTTTTTTTTATTTATTTTTATTTTTTTCATTTTTCTGAAGCTGGAAACAGGGAGAGACAGTTAGACAGACTCCCGCATGCGCCCGACTGGGATCCACCCGGCACGCCCACCATGGGGCGATGCTCTGCCCCTTCTGGGCGTCGTCATGTTGCGACCAGAGCCACTCTAGCGCCTGAGGCAGAGGCCACAGAGCCATCCCCAGCGCCCGGGCTATCTTTGCTCCAATGGAGCCTTGGCTGCGGGAGGGGAAGAGAGAGACAGAGAGGAAAGTGCGGCGGAGGGGTGGAGAAGCAAATGGGCGCTTTTCCTGTGTGCCCTGGCCGGGAATCGAACCCAGGTCCTCTGCACGCTAGGCCTATGCTCTACCTCTGAGCCAACTGGCCAGGGCCTAAACTTCCCTCTTTTTAATCAAGTAGTTGGCTAGCTAATTGCAGAAACCCTTTTGACGAAGAAGATGGCTAAAAGAAAAAAAGATGAGGAGTATCGTACTTTTCAGCAGGAATGGACAGAGGAATTCGCCTTTGTGGAGAGAGCAGGTTCTGCAGTGTGTCTAATATGCAATGATAAAATTGCATTGATGAAACGGTCAAATATAAAGCGGCACTTTGACACACGCCATACTACATTTGCATCAAAATATCCAGCGGGGGACAGCAGGAAGAAAGTATGTCAAGAGCTACTGTGTAGAGTGCAAGCTATTCAGCAGCAACTCCGTGTTTGGACCCAACAAGGTGACTGGAATTTGGCTAGCTTTGCTAGTGCTTTAGCAATTGTGAGAAACAGAAAACCATTCACAGATGGGGAGTATGTAAAAATATTCATGCTTGATGTTGCCAATGAACTTTTTGACGACTTTTCGGATAAAGACAAGATAATCAAACGAATAAAAGACATGCTTCTGTCAGCAAGAACTGTTCACGATCATACCATTATATGGCAAATCAAATTGAGGCAACACAAGTGAAGGACATAAATGCAGCACCATTCTTTTCTCTCGCTTTGGATGAGTCAACAGACGTAAGCCATTTATCCCAGTTCAGTGTGATTGCAAGGTATTCTGTTGGTGACACACTACGTGAGGAAAGTCTTGCTGTTTTGCCTATGAAAGAGACAACAAGAGGGGAGGATTTATTCAAGCCTTTCACTGAGTTTGCTAAAGAAAAAAAATCTACCGATGAATAAATTTATTTTGGTGTGTACTGATGGTGTTCCATGCATGGTGGGGAAAAACAGAGGATTCATAGCGCTTCTTCGTGAACATGGAAAGAGACCCATCCTAAGTTTTCACTGCATCCTACATCAGGAGGCGCTTTGTGCTCAGATGTGTGGCGAGCCGCTTGGTGAGGTGATGTCGCTGGTCCTTCAGGTGGTCAACTTTATTGTTGCCCAAGCTTTAAATGATTGCCAGTTTAAAACACTGCTGGATGAAGTTGGGAATAATTGTCCTGGTCTGCTTCTGCATAGCAGTGTGCGTTGGTTGTCAAGAGGGAAGGTGCTCAGCCGTTTGGCGGCTTGCCTGAGCGAAATCCAGACTTTTCTTAAAAAAAATTTTTTTTAATTCATTTTAAAGTGGAGAGAGAAAGGGAGAGAGAGAGACAGAGAGGGAGAGAGAGAGGAGAGAGAGACAGAGAGAAGGTGGGGAGGAGCTGGAAGCATCAACTCCCAAATGTGCCTTGACCAGGCAAGCCCAGGGTTTTGAACCGGCTACCTCAGCATTTCCAGGTTGACGCTTTATCCACTGCGCCACCACAGGTCAGGCCAGACTTTTCTTGAAATGAAAAACATCAAGCATCCTGAGCTAGCTAACACTGAGTGGCTCCTGAAGTTCTCATATCTCGTGGACATGACTGAACATCTGAACCAGCTCAATGTGAAAATGCAAGGCGTTGGAAATACAGTCTTATCTCTTCAACAAGCAGTGTTTGCATTTGAAAACAAGCTGGAACTTTTCATCGCCGACATTGCAACAGGTTGTTTACTACACTTTGAAAAACTGGGAGAGTTTAAAGATGCATGCACAGCAAGTGACCCTGCTCAACATCTTGATCTCCAGCAGCTAGTGGGCTTTACTTCTAATCTCCTGTAGTCATTCAAAGCGCACTTTGGAGAATTTCATGAGCGCACTCGTCTTTTTTTTTTTTTTTTTAATTTTTAAAAAATTTTTATTTATTTATTTTTAGAGAGGAGAGAGACAGAGAGGGAAAGAGAGGAGAGAGAGACAGAGAGAGAGAAGGGGGGAGGAGCTGGAAGCATCAACTCCCATATGTGCCTTGACCAGGCAAGCCCAGGGTTTCGAACCGGCGACCTCAGCATTTCCAGGTCGATGCTTTATCCACTGCACCACCACAGGTCAGGCCCTCACTCGTCTTTTTAAGTTCATCACCCATCCACACCACGACTGTGCTGTGGACAGCGCCAACCTGAGTTACATCCCCAGTGTCTCTGTCAGAGATTTTGAGCTACAAGCTGCTGACCTGAAGGCCTCAGACATGTGGGTGAATAAGTTCAAGTCACTGAATGAAGATTTAGAAAGACTTGCATGACAGCAAGCAGAGTTGGCGAGCAAACACAAGTGGGAAGAAATGAAAAAACTTCAACCCGCAGACCAGCTGATTGTCAAAATTTGGAACGCGCTTTCCGTCACATACCACACACTGCAGCGTGTGAGTATTGCTGTGCTGACAATGTTTGGCTCTACGTGTGCATGTGAGCCGTCTTTCTCACATCTAAAGAACATTAAGACTAACCTACAATCACGTTTAACGGGTGGAAGTCTTAACGCCTGCATGAAGCTTAACCTCACCACGTATCAACCAGACTACAAAGCCATCAGCAAAACCATGCAGCACCAGAAGTTGTATTAATGGTAAGAAGTACTTTATTCATCATTGGTTAGCAACAGCATAACAATGTTATTAAAAAGAATTCAGAGACTTATTGTACTTTAAAAGTGTTGGTCTTACATAAAATGCACACATTTACTTGTATTTAGTGTTAAACATATTGTATGGCTCTCACGGAATTACATTTTAAAATATGTGGCATCAATGGCTCTCTCAGCCAAAAGGTTCCCGACCCCTGCTCTAATGGTAGGTGCAATGCTTAATAATGGTGTTATTCACATTTTCTGCAGAGGTACTAATTTTTTTTGTCTGCTTGATCTGTTAGTTACTGAGAGAGATGTGTTAAAAATCTCCCATAACAATTGTATTTCGATCGGTTTCTTTTTTTTTTTTTTTTTTTTTAAATTTTTTTTAAAATTTTTTTTTATTTATTCATTTTGAGAGGAGAGAGAGAGAGAGAGAGAGAAAGGGGGGGAGGAGCAGGAAGCTTCAACTCCCATATGTGCCTTAGACCAGGCAAGTGCAGGGTATTGAACCGGCAACCTTAGCATTCCAGGTCAATGCTTTATCCACTGCACCACCACAGGTCAGACTCGATCGGTTTCTTGTTGTCATCTGTCAATTTCTGCCTTTTTGGGCACCCTGGTTTTCCAGTGTTCTCTCATCTCAGTCCCGTGGTCACACTTCTCTCTCTTGTCAGGGGCCCATTGTGCTGGGCAGAAAGCAGAAAGCCTTGCAGAAGAACCGCAGTGCTGATTTCAACCCTGACTTCATTTTCACTGAGAAGGAAGGGATGTACGATGGCAGCTGGGCCATGGCTGATGTCATGAGCCAGCTCAAGAAGAAGGTAAGACTGATAGTGATAGGCCTTGGGCTGTTACAGTTAGACAGAGGTCTGACCCTGAGCTCACTGCCTTTTGCTATCTGCTTACATTCCTTTTGGAAATATGTGATGTGGTTTTGATGGGGTAGGAAGGAAGTGATCATAAATTAACTGACAGTCTTGATTAAAACCAAACAAGTGGCCCTGGCCGGTTGGCTCAGTGGTAGAGCGTCGGCCTGGCATGCAGAAGTCCCGGGTTCGATTCACGGCCAGGGCACACAGGAGAGGTGCCCATCTGCTTCTCCACCCCTCCCCCTCTCCTTTCTCTCTCTTCCCCTCCCGCAGCCGAGGCTCCATTGGAGCAAAGATGGCCCAGGCGCTGGGGATGGCTCCTTGGCCTCTGCCCCAGGCGCTAGAATGGCTCTGGTATCAACAGAGCAACGCCCCGGAGGGGCAGAGCATCGCCTCCTGGTGGGCGTGCCGGGTGGATCCCGGTTGGGCGCATGCGGGAGTCTGTCTGACTGTCTCTCCCCGTTTGAAGCTTCAGAAAAATGCAGGAAAAAAAAAAAAACCAAACAAGTGTAGACTTTACTTACAAACACATTCATTGATCTACAGATGATATGTAAATATATTAATAATATTTTATTGCTTTGATTAAAATGTCCATGACAGTTTTTCCTTGAGGAGGGGATGGTGAGCTCAGACTAACTTCAGTGTATATAGGAAGAGAGACCCTCCTTGATTTTATGGGATTAAAATGTGAAAAAAAGTCTGAGAGGAAACCTGATAATACCCATTCAGAAATAAATACCAAACACTACATATAAATTGCTTGCCTTAAAAAAAAAAAAAGAACCTAGCTATGTTAAACATGGTCTCTTTGTTTTGAATATTAGGAAGGAACCTTTGTAACAAAGAACAATGTAGTAGGCACCCTTGGTAGTAGTGTTTTTGATAGTAGACTCTGCCCCACAAATACTGTGATTCTGGCACTTGCCACATAATCCCATATGACCTCATGGTTGAGTGTCCCTGGTTCCCACACAACATAGCCAAAGCTGCCACAGATGCTACTGTCATCTGCTTCTTTGCCAAGATCTCATGCTTCTCTTTGAGTCTGGTTAAGAGGCTAGAAGATGAATGAAAGTTATTTTCTATTTCTTGCATTTCAGAGAGAAATATTGCCAGCTCAGAACAGTTTAATCTGGATTTGGCTGGTTCCTGTTTGTCTTTTCAAGGCAACTGGAGAGGGTTATATTTCTATCCATATGAACCCAATGTAATTAAAGACTTGGTCTTATAGAGCTTACAGTCTAGCAGGGTAGAAAATAACTAGACAAATAATTACACAGTGAACTGTAGTTGTGGTAAGTGCCAGAGCAGTTCAGGGTGTGCTGAGCATGCATAGAAAGGGCCTGCCATTTCCTACCCTTTCTGAAGTTCCCTGAATTTGCTTGGATATCAACATTTTAAATAGGCTAAATTATGTCTGATTGGCAAGGGGAAGTTTTTCTAAGTAGTATTCAGATATAATGTGATATCTCTTGTTAACTGAATTATTCTGAATAGTAAACACCTTCTAAAATGTGGATATTCTTATTGGTTCCAGCTTGAAGTTTTTTCATAAACAGACCACTTATTTAATGTTTTTTTCCCTTGGCTGTGAATAATCTATGATTGATGAATCTGTCCAAGGACAGTCTTTTTCTAATTAATATCTGAGACCCGACCCTCGGAATACCCTTGCTTTGTCTCTTTCCCATATGTATATTCTTTTTATCTCTGTATTTTGATCTGCAGAGGGCAGCCACCACATTAGATGAGAAGATTGAGAAAGTTCGAAAGAAAAGGAAAACAGAGGTGAGAAAGCAAAGCAGGTACTTCTCTTCCTAGTTAAGTCCACCGCTGACTCGACCCCACCCCACTGTTTCTCTGCAAGCCTGAGTTGAAGTGTGGCTGGCGTAGGCAGGCTTCTCTGTGTGTCTGCTGTTAATATTTGCTAAGAATCCACGTAGCATAATATTGCTCTGTGTAGGTTCTGGTTTTCCTGAAGTTTGTGGTCGCCTTGCTTTGTTATCCCTTTGTCCCCCAGGATAAAGAAGCCAAGTCTGGGAAGTCAGAGAAGGAGAAGGAAGCAAAGGCGGCCTCAGCACCAGAGGAGCGGGGAGATCTTGAAGGGAAAGATGAGGAAGGCTTAGGAGATGAAGAGCCAGAGACCGACTACTCGTCAGCTGATGAGAACATTCTCACCAAAGCAGGTAGGTGATAGCAGGTGCTGTCAGAAACAGGAGCAGGGCATTGGGAAGTGTCTGCCTTTACTTTGCTCTTTCACACAGTTAAATGTAAGATTTCTATGTTGAACTCCTTTCTTTTAGCTTCTTTTTTTCCTTAGGATTTTGTTAGGGTTGTGTTTTGTAGACAGAGTTAACTCTTTTCTTCACCTCCAGCCTCACACAGCTGCCAGCACCTCTGTGACTCAAACTTATTTGGGTGTTAGGTCCCCCACATCCCCCCTCAGATGAGTCCCACCATGTAGTGAGTGCTCCATAAATATGATATTTCTTGCAGAAATGAGAGCTAAAGCATCATAATGTAGCATAGTGGTTGAGAACCTGGTCTCTGGAACTTGGCGAGTTTGCTTCCTGTCTGACCTTAAGTGAGACACCTACCTGTACTGCCGCATAGTTACCTCATCTTTGAAACAAGGCTAATGACAGTCCACCCTCAAGTTGTGTGGATTCAGAGAGCTATCCACATAAAGCACTTAGGACAGTGTCTAGCACATTGTAATGCTCAGTAAGGGTAAGCCCTGATTATCAGCTATATTTTTCTCCATAGACACACTCAAAGTAAAGGAGCGGAAGAAGAAGAAAGGACAGGTAAGTGTGGGTTTGGAAAATAGTGTGCAGCGAGGGAAAGTTTTTCTAAGTAGGTTGCTTTGCAACCTAAAAGGATTGTGAAATCAGGATTAAGATCAGGAAAAGAATTTTAAAAGGGTTTTGTTTTCCTGGGCCCTTTTTCTGAATTCTCATTCTATCTTTTGATTTTCTGGTGTAGGCAGCAGGAGGATTTTTTGAAGATGCATCTGAGTATGATGAAAAACTCTCATTCCAGGACATGAACCTTTCCCGCCCTCTTCTGAAGGTAGTGGCTTCTTTTGACAACCATGAGATTATTGTTGTCACCCTGTAACTGTCTTACTAAACTGGGCTCTTTGCCTCCTAAACTCTGTTGTTCACACAACTGCCAGTGAACTTTCTTTTTTTTATTTTTTATTTATTTATTTTTTATTTATTTTATTTTTTACAGAGACAGAGAGTGAGTCAGAGAGAGGGATAGATAGGGACAGACAGACAGTAATGGAGAGAGATGAGAAGCATCAATCATTAGTTTTTCATTGCGTGTTGCAACACCTTAGTTGTTCATTGATTGCTTTCTCATATGTGCCTTGACCGCGGGCCTTCAGCAGACTGAGCAACCCCTTGCTGGAGCCAGCGACCTTGGGTTCAAGCTGGGGGGCTTTCAACCCCTTGCTTGAGCCAGCGACCTTGGGTCCAAGCTGGTGAGCTTTTGCTCAAACCAGATGAGCCTGCGCTCAAGCTGGTTACCTTGGGGTCTCGAACCTGGGTCCTCGGCATCCCAGTCCAACGCTCTATCTACTGCGTCACCGCCTGGTCAGGCTCCAGTGAACTCTCTTAAACAGAAAGTTCCATCTCAGCCTCTCAGGTGACGCCCCTTCTGGGTTCCTCTGATGATGTCTCTTAGCACTCATTCTGCTCTGGCCATACAGGCCTCCTCCTCAAGCAGTTCAGGCATCTTCTTCCTCAAAGCGTTTGCACTTGTTCCCCTGCCTGGAAGATTCTATCAGAAATCTGCTTGCATTGCTCCTTGCCTCTTTCAGGGTTCTACTCAGTAACTGCTGCTCAGTGAACCCTTCCCTGACATCCCTGCTATAAACTGTACTTGCTCTCTCCACCTGCCCTCTCCAGCTGTCTTTCTCCATATTATTCATACACAGATGCCATGTGTTTGAGGGCAGTTATTTCTTCATTTACTGCTATATTCTCAGTGGCTGAACAGTGCCTCACACACAAGAAGAACAATAAATACTTGTGGACTGAATGACTGGGATGGACTAAGATACCGCTTGTTTGGAAACCTGCCTTGTTTGTTTCATGCCGAGACTCCCCTTTCCCCTTTGCTAACTCTTTTTCCTTCAGGCCATTACAGCCATGAACTTCAAGCAGCCCACCCCGATCCAGAAGGCGTGCATACCTGTAGGACTGTTGGGGAAGGACATCTGTGCCTGTGCAGCCACTGGGACAGGTAAAAAGGATAGGGCCCTGGGAGGGGTTGGGGAGGGGCAGAAGGAGGATGTTCAACCAAGAACAGGCTCTAGGTTGACCAAAAGCCCTCTTTGCTAAATGCACAAAATAATTTTTTTTTTTTTTTCTTTTCATTTTTTCATTTTTCTGAAGCTGGAAACGGGGAGAGACAGTCAGACTGACTCCCGCATGCGCCCGACCGGGATCCACCCGGCACGCCCACCAGGGGCGACGCTCTGCCCACCAGGGGGCGATGCTCTTGCCCATCCTGGGCGTCGCCATATTGCGACCAGAGCCACTCTAGCGCCTGAGGCAGAGGCCACAGAGCCATCCCCAGCGCCCGGGCCATCTCTGCTCCAATGGAGCCCTGGCTGCGGGAGGGGAAGAGAGAGACAGAGAGGAAAGCGCGGCGGAGGGGTGGAGAAGCAAATGTGCGCTTCTCCTGTGTGCCCTGGCCGGGAATCGAACCCGGGTCCTCCGCACGCTAGGCCGACGCTCTACCGCTGAGCCAACCGGCCAGGGCACAAAATAATTTTTTAATGCAATAACACTATTTATTCTGTTTAGTAGCTCCCTTATTAAAACTTACTATATAGGCCCTGGCTGGTTGGCTCAGCGGTAGAGCGTCGGCCTGGCGTGCGGGGGACCCGGGTTCGATTCCCAGCCAGGGCACATAGGAGAAGCGCCCATTTGCTTCTCCACCCCCGCCCCCCCTCCTTCCTCTCTGTCTCTCTCTTCCCCTCCTGCAGCCAAGGCTCCATTGGAGCAAAAGATGGCCTGGGCGCTGGGGATGGCTCCTTGGCCTCTGCCCCAGGCGCTAGAGTGGCTCTGGTCGTGGCAGAGCGACGCCCCCGGAGGGGCAGAGCATCGCCCCCTGGTGGGCAGAGCGTCGCCCCTGGTGGGCGTGCCGGGTGGATCCCGGTCGGGCGCATGCGGGAGTCTGTCTGACTGTCTCTCCCCGTTTCCAGCTTCAGAAAAATACAAAAAAAAAAACCCAAAAACTTACTATATATGTCTCTATTTTTTTACATACTCTGCTTTCTAAAAATGGTTGCATAGTATTTTATTACAGGACTATTTTTTACTATATAATTAACTGTACTAATATAAAATATTGCATTGAACATCCCTTTTATAAAATCTTTACTCCTAGGATGAGGGCCTATCATGGAAGAGACAGGCGGCCATGATTGAGGAGATAACGTACCCTGATAGAATTAAATGACCTTTACGAGACCCCCTGCAATCTGTGGCCCATAACTATCGTACATATTTGAGTGCTCAGTGAAAACCTAACCCTTGAGAGGCTGAAGCTCTTCTCTTTGCCATCTTCGTGCACTTTTCTCCAGGTAAAACTGCTGCTTTTGCACTGCCTGTCTTGGAGCGTCTAATCTACAAACCCCGCCAGGCTCCAGTAACCCGTGTGCTGGTGCTGGTTCCTACCCGAGAACTGGGCATTCAGGTGCACTCGGTCACCAAGCAGCTGGCCCAGTTCTGCAACGTCACGACCTGCCTGGCTGTGGGTGAGTGTCTGGCTGAGGGCTGCCAGCCCTTGTGAGACCATGATGTGGTAGAGGACAGACTTGCCCCACCATCTGAGATTGATGGGTGCCAAGAAATCCTTTATCCACTTAAAAGAGTGGACACTGTGGGCCTGACTTGCAGTGGCGCAGTGGATAAAGTGTCAACCTGGAACGCTGAGGTCACAGGTTCAAGACCCCAGGCTTGCCCATTCAAGGCACATATGGGAGTTGATGCTTCCTGCTCCTCCCCCTTCTCTGTCTCTTTCTCTCTCTCTAAAAAAATGAATAAAAAAAAATCTAAAAAAAAAGTTAAAAAAAGAAAAAGAGTGGACTTTGTGTTTTTCTAGTAGACATTGGAGGGGAGGGGAGAGGGTTTGATTGAGACTTAACCAGTCTTGCAGAGTAAAACTTCAAAATTATGAAAAAGAATTTTTCTTGGTATAAACACATTTAGGATATAGTTTTCACTTTGCATGAACAATGAATCAGATATTGTTTGGGGCAGAATTTTTCTGGCATTAATATGATAGTGTTATCCAACCTTCATTTTACACTCCTTATACCATGGAAGTCAAAGTTGATGTGGAAAGACATCAGTTTTGCAGCTGCTTCTCAATCAGATGCTTGAATCTGAAGTGCCTTTGTGTTATCTTTTTTTTTTTACAGAGACAGAGAGTCAGAGAGAGGGATAGACAGGGACAGACAGACAGGAATGGAGAGATGGGAAGCATCAATCATTAGTTTTTCATTGCACATTGCAACACCTTAGTTGTTCATTGATTGCTTTCTCATATGTGCCTTGACTGCAGGCCTTCAGCAGACCGAGTAACCCCTTGCTCAAGCCAGCGACCTTGGGCTCAAGCTGGTGAGCTTTTTGCTCAAACCAGATGAGCCCTCACTCAAGCTGGTGACCTCGGGGTCTCGAACCTGGGTCTTCCGCATCCCAGTCCGACACTCTATCCACTGCGCCACTGCCTGGTCAGGCCTGTGTTATATTTTTTGATGTTTGCATTTAACACATCTGCCATTAAATAATGTTTCTTCCTATTGTAATATCCACACACATGGGGCCTTTTTTAGTCGTATTCTTGCTGTTTCCTTTGCATCTGGCTGAGACCTGGCGGGTGGCAGGGGCTCAGTTAATAACGGTGAATGACTGAACTGGCTGCCTGGTGGGCTTTTTTCTCCGTAGGTGGCCTGGATGTGAAGTCTCAGGAAGCAGCTCTTCGGGCAGCACCTGACATCCTTATTGCCACCCCGGGCCGGCTCATTGATCACCTCCACAACTGCCCTTCCTTCCACCTGAACAGCATTGAGGTGCTCATCCTGGATGAGGCCGACAGGTACTCATCTAGGGTCCCAAGGGCCAGAGCCCCAGATAGGAACCTGCCACACTGTATTATTTGCTCTCACCATTCTACATGGCTCTTACCAATTCAGCTGCTTATATTTGGGCCTTTGTCTATCCTTCGCCCAGATTAT
This sequence comes from Saccopteryx bilineata, assembly GCF_036850765.1. Lineage (NCBI taxonomy): Eukaryota > Metazoa > Chordata > Mammalia > Chiroptera > Emballonuridae > Saccopteryx > Saccopteryx bilineata. Next base: position 192,396,284 of record NC_089495.1, on the reverse strand, counting down.
CCTGCTTTCTCCTTCTGTAACGTGATGGTTAAAAGGGAAGGTAGTTCAAATCCTGGCCCTGCCCCTTCCCAAATGAGATTTGGAAACATCATTTAGATTCTCAGAGCAAAACATTTTCTTGTAAGTAGGGGATAAGAATAGTACCAACTTCATGGTGCTGAGGATTCAAGGAGTAAGTTGGGTTAAGTGCCATTGCATAGTAAGGGTTCCACAGCCTCTCTCAGTCTGATGAGAGGCTCCCTCCCTTCCTTTCTCTCATATGTATCCCATGTGCTTTCTTCTTTCCTACATGACTGAACAGAATAAAGTTTTAATGACCTAGACTGGGGGATAGGAAGGAGGCCACAAAAAACCCCAGAGCCTGTTCAAGTTTACTCTCAAATTGCAGCAACTCCAGACTAAACAGGTTGTTAACCAAGCTCTGATCTGTATGCCCCTCCCTCTCTCTTCCGATCTTGTGAATGGCAATGCAGTCCTGACAGTTGTTCTGGCCAGAAATCTTTTTTGTTTAAATTTTTTTATTTGGGTGGGTGGGGAAGAGAGAGAAAGATGCATCAGCCTTTTCCTCCACCTCGTTATTCCATTTAGTTGTGTACTTATTGGTGCTTCTCGTATGTGTCCCACCTGGGGACCGAACCCATGACCTCAGAACCTGGAATGATGCTCTGTCCACTGGGCAAACCCGGCCAGGATCCAGCCAGCCAAAATTCTTAACATCATTCTTGTCTCCTCAATTTCACACCCCACGAGACATTCATCCATAAATGCTCTCACCACCCGCCCACTTTGGGGTTTCCGCATTTGCCATGCCCTCAGTTTGGAATGACTTCCTTTACCTCCTCAGGTTTCTGCTCCCATTGTCAGTTATCTGAGGCCACTCTCTATAACAGGTCTTACCCTCCCCCACATGGTCATCTCATCATCTCCTTCCTGCCTTACATTCTCTGAAGCGCTACCCCTCGCTGTCCTCTCTGCTTTCTCCCACTGTTACCTGAAAGCTGGTGTGGTGGTTGTGTCCCACCCATCTCCTAGAATACCATATTCACCATATTCATAAAGGGCTGGCTTTGTGTTGCTTGCTGCCACATCCCAGTGCCCAGGGCCGCATCTGGAATCTAGCAAATGCTCCTTGAGTGTTGAATAATGACCGAAGAGCAAATAAACCATTCTTGAGGCCTGAAGGTAGTAAAGCAGACTATTCTCAGCCATGATCAGAGTTGGGTCTTAAAGGAGAAGGGAAGGGAATTGTATTCTTCAAACATGTCAGCATCTCAAAAAGACCATGAAAGGCTATGGAAGTTTCAGTTTGAAATGACTAAGGAGACATGACAACTAAATGAAATATCTGATTCTCAACTGGAGCCTGACCTGGAGGGAGAAATAGTGTAAAGAATTGTGTCAGTGGCCCTGGCCGGTTGGCTCAGCGGTAGAGCGTCGGCCTAGCGTGCGGAGGACCCGGGTTCGATTCCCGGCCAGGGCACATAGGAGAAGCGCCCATTTGCTTCTCCACCCCTCCACCACGCTTTCCTCTCTCTCTCTTCTCCTCCCGAAGCCAAGGCTCCATTGGAGCAAAGATGGCCCGGGCGCTGGGGATGGCTCTGTGGCCTCTGCCTCAGGCACTAGAGTGGCTCTGGTCGCAACATGGCGACGCCCAGGATGGGCAGAGCATCGCCCCCTGGTGGGCAGAGCGTGCCCCTGGTGGGCGTGCCGGGTGGATCCCGGTCGGGCGCATGCGGGAGTCTGACTGTCTCTCCCTGTTTCCAGCTTCAGAAAAAAATGAAAAAAAAAAAAAAAAAAAAAAAGAATTGTGTCAGTGAGAAAACCTGTAGTCGGTGCTTTCCTTTCTGGGAGAAGACCCATGCCTTCCTCCTCTCCTTCCCCTCACCACGTTTTCCTTGCCTTTCCCTTCCTCCTAAGCTCTAAGTGACCCCAGGAGACTTGCAACCAGGGGAGCAATGGGCAGTGGCAGCTCGTCCCAGGCTAGCCCCCTGAACCGGTCTCCAAGGCCTTCTTTTCTCTTTCTGCATAGTCAATAAATTCTTCCTTTACTTGATAAAAAACAACAACAAAAGTTGGAGTGAAAACAAACTGATCACTATTATTACCTATGAAGAGAAAAAGGTTCCTTTATCAGTGGAGAGAGCTGGCAGACATCCCTTTAACCAAGTGATCAAACTCAAACCAGTGGTACTGGGACACTGACGATCTGTGTCTCCCGATGGGGTGGGAATAAGGTGCACCCCTGCACGTTCTTCCTACAGTGATTTACTGTATCCGGTCCCTGGGAAATTAGACAAATACAGAGTATGGAAAGGCTGAAGGAACTTTTCTAGATTAAGGAAGACTAAAGACATGCTGACCAAATGCAACTCAGAACTTTGGTCCTGACAACATCAAAACATTGCTATCTGATGTTTTCTGCCACTCACTGCGATAGGGGTGAGCTTGGTCCGTTTCTCTTGATTCTGTCCCTTCCCTGCTCACCAGGATGCTGGACGAGTACTTTGAGGAGCAGATGAAGGAGATTATCCGAATGTGTTCCCACCACCGCCAGACTATGCTCTTTTCAGCCACGATGACAGATGAGGTGGGCCATGGGGAATCTCCTTGGCAGGGTGAATGGAGAAGGCAGTGCAGACGACCCCGGCCCTGGGTGGGGCATGCCTGGGGTGAGCACAAGCTTGCCTCCCACTCTGCCCCCTGGCAGACTGGTGAGCACCCCTTTGCACGTGCCAGGTCAAAGATCTGGCGTCTGTCTCCTTGAAGAACCCCGTCCGGATATTTGTGAACAGCAACACGGATGTGGCCCCCTTCCTGCGTCAGGAGTTCATCCGGATCCGGCCAAATCGGGAAGGGGACCGGGAAGCCATTGTGGCAGGTGAAAGCCCAGGGTGGGACTGAGCAGGGCGGGATGCTTGACTCCCTTGGCCTCACGGGTACCACACTGGAGCACTTGGCTTGTGCCCTGGAGCTCTTCCATCTAGCCTCCCCTAACCCAGTATGTAGTGCTACCATTCCATCACTCTGTCACTTTCTGTATGAGTCTTTCCTTCCTTCTTTTTATCACCTCACCACCCTCCCACCATCCAATCCTTAAGTCCTGCTGAACTCCCAGCCACTTTCCCCCACTGCCCCTCTGGCTCTTAGTCCAGATCACTGCTGTCTATTGACTGGATGATTGCAATAGCCTCTTACATAGTTATCCTGCTTCTACCCTTTTCCCTTGGTAATCCACTCTCCATGCTGCATATCATTTCAAATGATTGCTTACAGCCTGACCAGGGGGTGGCACAGTGGATAGAGTGTCAGACTGGGATGCAGAGGACCTAGGTTCGAGACCCCGAGGTCGCCAGCTTGAGCACGGGCTCATCGGGTTTGAGCAAAGCTCACCAGCTTGGACCCAAGGTCGCTGGCTTGAGCGGGTTACTCGGTCTGCTGAAGGCCCATGGTCAAGGCACATATGAGAAAGCAATCAATGAACAACTAAGGTGTTGCAATGAAAAACTAATGATTGATGCTTCTCATCTCTCTCCGTTCTTATCTGTCTGTCCCTATCTATCCCTCTCTCTGACTCTCTCTCTCTGTCTCTGTATAAAAAAAGAAATGATTGCTTACAAATGAGCATTTGCCTGCTACTTCCTTATTTAAGGCCCTCTGGTGTCTTCCATTGCTCTAAGACTAAAATCCACACTCCCTAGTGGGTGCTGTAGACCTCCTGAGTCTGGCCTCTGCCTGCCTTGTTGTGCCTTCTTGCTTTAGCCAAACTCGTCTGCTTCTGCTTGTCCTAGTGGGGGACTTTATGTTTGTTCTCCCCTGTCTGGTGTTCCCCCAAATCTTCTCTTGGATGAGCCTGCCTTGTCATTCAGCTTGAGAGAGGCCAGTGCTGGAGCCGCCTCCCCATCCTCCCTTCACTCTCTCGAGGGCGTTTAGCACCCTTGGGAATCGGGGATCTGCTTCTTCGTCTGCCCTGGAATGTGAGCTGCTCGAGGACAGGGACCTTGCCCATCTCCCTGGTGCCAGGCTCAGCAGCACTCCTCAGACAGAGAGTGTGTTTCGGAGATGGCTGCTAGCTCACTCTTCTCTCCCTGCCAGCTCTGTTGACAAGGACCTTTACCGACCATGTAATGCTCTTCACCCAGACCAAGAAGCAAGCCCACCGCATGCACATAGTCCTGGGGCTCATGGGACTACAGGTGGGCGAGCTTCATGGCAACCTGTCACAGACGCAGCGGCTGGAGGCCCTTCGGTAAAGTTGGGGGGGCACCGGGTCTCCTCCACCCTCCTCGGGCAGGTCAGAGAGGGCTCTCCTAATTCAAAAGAGGGCAAATACCGCCCAGAGGTTGTGTCAGAGCAATAGCAGGGGACACAGGTAGGACAGTTCCCTTGGAAGGTCCTATCTTAGATACATTCAAGAACTCTGACTTGGTATTTTCACAGAGGATGATATTCATGCCACAGGGCGTGAATGTGGGAGCTGCTGAGTGGGGCCACAGTGGGAGATTCTGACCTGGGATGATTCAGCAGATGGGTTTTTTTTGGTTTTTTGTTTGTTTTTTGTGGGAGAGACAGAGTCAGAAAGAGGGATAGATAGGGACAAACAGGAGGGAGAGAGATGAGAAACATCAATTTTTCGTTGCAGTTCCTTGGTTGTTCATTGATTGATGATTGATTTCTCATATGTTCCTTGACCGGGGGGCTATAGCAGAGTGAGTGACCCCTTGATCGAGCCAGCGACCTTGGGCTCAAGCTGGTGAGCCTTGCTCAAACCAGATGAGCCCGCGCTCAAGCTGGCGACCTCGGGGCCTCGAACCTGGGTTCTCCACATCCCAGTTCGATGCTCTATCGACTGCGCCACCACCTGGTCAGACTCAGCAGATGTTCTTTCCAGCTGCTCCAGAGCAGTGGACAGACCTGTGTCTGATAGATTTGGAATCAAAGCCAGCCACCTTTTCTTGACCATTTACTTTGCAAGGCCCTGTGGGGTGTGCTTTTACATTTGATTCCTCATTTAATTTTCACAAAATGGGGTCAGCCTGGTAGGCAAAGAGGAACTGTTTAGTTATCTCCCACCTATCTGTAATTCATCACAGGCAGCTGGGAGTTGTCTTTTAAAGAAAAGCTGTTTTAAATGCTGAGACAGACATTTGCATCTGCTACTTCCTATAGTCTAGCTCTGTGGTTCCCAAACTTTTATATGTATAGGAATTACTATATAAGGGGCATACAAAATATTATGTTTGCTCTACTTTATGGATTTTTTTTTTTTGTATTTTTCTAAAGTGAGTAGCAGGGAGGCAGAGAGACAGACTTCCACATGCACCCGACCGGGATCCACCTGGCATGCTCACTCGGGGGTGATCCTCTGCCCATCTAGGGCATTGCTCTGTTGCAACCAGAGCCATTTTAGTGCCTGAGGTGGAGGCCATGGAGCCATCCTCAGCGCCCCAGCCAACTTTTGCTTTAATGGAGCCTTGGCTGTGGGAGGGGAGGAAATAGATAGAGAGAAAGGAGAGGGAGAAGGGTGGAGAAGTAGATGGGCACTGTGCATTTCTCCTGTGTGCCCTGGCCGGGAATCAAATCTGGGACTTCCACACACTGTGCCAACGCTCTACCACTGAGCCAACCTCCGGGGCCCCTTAATGGATTATTTAAGGGGAAGTATAAATGTCAATGTGCTGACATTCAGGATCTATCCCCATTATGATAGCCTGTACTCTACTGCTTGAGTTCAAATGGATTTGTGTCTTTCTGCTGGCTCATGCTCTTGCAGAGTCTTGCTGAGGTTGAGAATCTGAAGGAACATCTTTTTGTGGCTATTTCCAGGCGCTTTAAGGATGAACAGATTGATATCCTTGTGGCCACAGATGTGGCAGCTCGTGGACTTGACATTGAGGGGGTCAAAACGGTGAGCAGGCTCCATCTTCCTTGAACTTTTGCTGGGAGTCTTTTTGCCTCTTTGTGTCCCCGCTCTTCCCCAATTCCCAGGTATGCTTGCTGGTCAACTTTGATCTTGCAGGTAATCAACTTCACAATGCCAAATACTATCAAGCATTATGTCCACCGGGTGGGGCGAACGGCGCGTGCTGGCAGGGCTGGGCGCTCGGTCTCTCTGGTGGGAGAAGAGGAGCGGAAGATGCTGAAGGAGATTGTGAAGGCTGCCAAGGCCCCTGTGAAGGCCCGGATACTTCCCCAAGGTGAGCAGGCACCACTGCAGCAGCTCAGGGCGGTTTGGGTAGGTGGGGCAGGTTCCTAGGTCAGACCCTGTGGGACGGGGCAGGGGCAGAAGGTAATAGGGGAAGTTGGAGCTTTGCATTAGGAGCCAGATTTTAATCTTTTCTGCCACTTGCTGAGTGGCAGGTCTCACCTTGCCTCTTTTAGCCTCTGTGTTTGTAAAAGAGACTCATGACAGACTTGTGCTCCAAGTGCCTGATTCATAGGTATTTCCAGCCTTTGGGAAGAGAAGTCCAAGGCTTCTTCTTAGAGCAGAATCCCCACTGATTCCCTCCTGCCCCCAAGTTCTTGAGGGGCAGAGGGTGGGGAGGAGATCACACTCGTTCTTTTTGGATATCTTTCATTCCTTTTGTTCTTCTCATCCATAGGAGTCATATAAAGCACATCCATTTTTTTTTTTTTTTTTTTTTTTGTATTTTTCTGAACCTGGAAACGGGGAGGCAGACAGACTCCCGCATGTGCCTGACCGGGATCCACCTGGCACGCCCACCAGGGGGCGATGCTCTGCCCATCCGGGGCGTCGCTCTGTTGCGACGAGAGCCATTCTAGCGCCTGGGGCAGAGGCCAAGGAGCCATCCCCAGCGCCTGGGCCATCTTTTGCTCCAATGGAGCCTCGGCTGTGGGAGGGGAAGAGAGAGACAGAGAGGAAGGAGAGGGGGAGGGGTAGAGAAGCAGATGGGCGCCTCTCCTGTGTGCCCGGGCCGGGAATCAAACCTAGGACTTCCACACGCCAGGCCGACGCTCCACCACCGAGCCAACTGGCCAGAGCAAAGCACATCCTTTTTTATTTTATTTTATTTTATTTTATTTTTTTGCATTTTTCTGAAGCTGGAAACAGGGAGAGACAGTCAGACTGACTCCCGCATGCGCCCGACCGGGATCCACCCGGCACGCCCACCATGGGGCGATGCTCTGCCCACCAGGGGGCGATGCTTTGCCCATCCTGGGTGTTGCCATGTTGCGACCAGAGCCACTCTAGCGCCTGAGGCAGAGGCCACAGAGCCATCCCCAGCGCCCGGGCCATTTTTGCTCCAATGGAGCCTTGGCTGCGGGAGGGGAAGAGAGAGACAGAGAGGAAGGTGCGGCGGAGGGGTGGAGAAGCAAATGGGCGCTTCTCCTGTGTGCCCTGGCCGGGAATCGAACCCGGGTCCTCCGCACGCTAGGCCAACGCTCTACCGCTGAGCCAGCCGGCCAGGGCACATCCTTTTTTAAGTCATAGAAATGATACATATTTATTATTGGAAATTAGTAGATAAAGTAAGAGCAAAATGTAATTGTATGTCAAGGACTTACCACTGTTAGTATTTAGATATGTATCCTTTCTGACCTTTTTTCCCATTCATATATGTCTGCCTTTTTCTTTCTTTTTCTTTTATTTCTTTTCATTTTCATTTAATTCATTCAACCAGCAAACAATTATTGAGTACTACTGCATGCCGGTTGCTACTTACTCTATTCTAGGTATTGGGGATACAACAATAAACAAAACAGCTGATCCTCTGGTGGGATAAAGACATAATAAATAAGCTGCCTGACCAGGCGGTGGCGCAGTGGATAGAGTGTCGTACTGGGATGCAGAGGACCCAGGTTTGAGACCTCGAGGTCTCCAGCTTGAGCACAGGCTCATCTGGTTTGAGCAAGGCTCACCAGCTTGAGCCCAAGGTTGCTGGCTTGAGCAAGAGGTCACTTGCTCTGCTGTAGCCCCCCAGTCAAGGCACATGAGAAAACAATCAATGAACAACTAAGGTGCTGCAATGAAGAATTGATGCTTCTCATCTCTCTCCCTTCTTGTCTGTCTGTTCCTCTGTCTGACTCTGTCAAAAAATAAATAAATAATAAATAAATAATCTAATAGAACAGGGATCAGGAACCTATGGCTTGCAAGCCAGATGTGGCTCTTTTGATGGCTGCATCTGGCTCGCAGACAAATCTTTAATAAAATGTTAAAAATATAAAACATTCTCATGTATTACAATCCATTCATTTCCTACCACTCATGTTCATGGTTGCAGGTGGCTAGAGCCAATCACAGCTGTCCTCCGGGACACCAAATTTTTATTGGATAATACATAACGTACACGGGTCGTTGTATGGCTCTCATGGAATTACATTTTAAAATATGTGGCGTTCATTGCTCTCTCAGCCAAAAACGTTCCCGACCCCTGTAATAGAAGATGTGATTGAGAACTACAGGAGGAGAGGTGCCTACTTTAGAAAGGCTGTTCAGGAAAGGCCTCTGAACAGATGGCATTTGTGATGGGTCCTGGATGACCAGAATGAGGTGGCCCTGAGCAATCTGGGGATAGAGTGTGCTAAGCAGAGGACACCAGGGCAAAGTCTTGGAGACAGGAATAAACTTGGTGTGTGAGGAAAAGGGAAGAAAGGTTAGAGGGCCCAGGGCGTGATGAATAAGGGGGAAGACAGAAGGTCAGAGAGGACAGCAGAGGCCACACTTAGGAGTTTGGGATTTATTTAAAGAGCAGTAGGAAACCTTTGTGTGGGGTTGAGGGTATTAAGCAGAGAAGTCACACATTAAAAAAAAGTTTTCTAAGTCACTAAGTACATTATTTTCAGCTACATAGTCTTCACTCTATTTTAAAATCTTTTTTGTTCTCTTCCCTCAAGATGTTATACTGAAATTTCGGGATAAGATTGAGAAAATGGAGAAAGATGTGTATGCAGTTCTGCAGCTAGAGGCTGAGGAGAAAGAGATGCAACAGTCAGAAGCCCAGGTGAGGCTGGGAAGAGGGCTGTGGTCCCCAGCGCCACTCAGGAAGCACACTGTGTCAGCCCTTCTGAAATCCTGTATCTGCAGATCATCAGAGCCTCAAGCATTTGCAGGCAGTGGCTTGTAGCTGCCATGTTATATATTCTCAGAGGTAGGTTCCATGGCAGGCACCCTTTGCTGTCCTGACAGATCAACACCGCAAAGCGGCTCCTGGAGAAGGGGAAGGAGGGACAGAGGCACGAGCCTGAGAGGAGCTGGTTCCAGACCAAAGAAGAGAGGAAGAAGGAAAAAAGTATGTCGGGGAGGTTCCTCAAAAAGCTAAAACATAGAATTCACAAGACCTAGGAATGGAATTCCTATACCCCAAAGAATTGGAAAGGGTCCCTCTTTTTGATGGATACTTACCCGCCAGTGTTCACTGAGCAGTATTTACAATAATCAAAGGGTGGAAGCAACCCATGTCCATCAACAAATTGATTGAGACCCATAATGTGTGTACACACAAGGGAATATTCTTTAGTCATAATGAAGTTCTGGTGCATGTAACAAGGATGAACTATGAAAGCATGCTGAGTGAATTAATCCTGCTTATATGAGGTAACCTAGATGGGCAAATTCATAGACACAGAAAGTAGAATAGAGATTACCAGGGGTTAGAGGAGGGAGTTATTAATGGTTTTAGAGCTTCTGTTTGTGATGATAAAAAAAGGTTTAGAAACAGAAAATGATGATGGTTGTGCAATATTGTGAATGTAATTAATGCTATAAAATTATACACTTAAGAATGGGCAAAATGGTCGCTGGCTGGATAGCTCAGTTAATTAAGCTTTGTCCTGATACACGAAGGTTGTTGGTTTGATCTCTGATCCGGGCACATACAAGAACAGATCAGTGTTTCTGTCTCTCTCACTCTTCCCCATCATAAGAGCAATAAATAAATTTTTAAAAATGGATAAAATGACAAATTTTATGTTATATATTTTGCCACAACTAAAAAAAAGGAAGAGGTTTTTAGATATTCCCATCCTGTTTTTAAAATTCACATTGTTTGACACCTTGCTTTTTTCAATTAATATTATAGCTTAGAGATTATTCTTTTTTTTTTGACAGAGACAGAGTCATGTCTATGACCATGAGACCATGTCTATGACCCCTTGCTCAAGCCAGATGAGCCTGCACTCAAGCTGATGACCTTGGGGTTTCAAACCTGGGTTCTCCGCATCCCAGTCCAATGCTCTATCCACTGCGCCACCGCCTGGTCAGGCAGAGATCATTCTATTTTATTTTTTATTGTTTTATTTTTTTCTTCTGGAGATCTTTTTTTTTTTTTTACAGAGACAGAGAGTCAGAGAGAGGGATAGATAGGGACAGACAGACAGGAATGGAGAGAGATGAGAAGCATCAATCATCAGTTTTTCGTTGCGACACCTTAGTTGTTCATTGATTGCTTTCTCATATGTGCCTTGACCGTGGGCTTTCAGCACACCAAGTAACCACTTGCTCAAGCCAGCGACCTTGGGTCCAAGCTGGTGAGCTTTGTTCAAGCCAGATGAGCCCGTGCTCAAGCTGGTGACCTTGGGGTCTCAACCTGGGTCCTCCGCATCCCAGTCTGACGCTCTGTCCACTGTGCCACCACCTGGTCAGGCTGGAGATCATTTTATATAGACACATATATAGCCACCTTCTTTTTCTTTTTTTTAAATGTGGCAGTGTGGTCTTTATCAGTTAGGTTGATTATACTTTAATTCTTTAACCACTGAGGAACATTGGGTTGTTTCTAGTCTTTTACTATAAATAAGTTATGTAGTGAACAACTTTGTTTTTTTTTCCTTTTTAATTTTTTATTTTTATTGAATCCAGAGAGAGGAAGGGGGGTAAGGGGGAGACAGAAGCATTGATCTGTTTCTGTATGTGCCCCAGCCAAGGACTGAACCAGCCACCTCTGCATTGCAAGACAATGCTCCAGCCAGGACTGTAGTGAATAACTTTGTACAGGTATCTTTTCACAATTAAGCAAATATATTTGATTTGCAGGATAAATTCCTTAAAGTAGAATTGTAGGCCAGAGGTTATATGTATTTATTATTTCATTAGGGATTATAAAATTACCCTCCAAAGAGGATGTGCCACAATTTTAAAAATGCTGCCTATATATGACGAGACAAAAAATGTGTTATGTATGTGAAATTTCTATGTTAAATATATTTATAACTACTGACCTGTGGTGGTGCAGTGGATAAAGCTTGACCTGGAACGTTGAGGTCACCAGTTTGAAACCCTGGGCTTGCCTGGTCAAGGCACATATGGGAGTTGATGCTTCCTGCTCCTACTCCCTTCTCTCTCTCTCTAAAAATGAATAAATAAAATCTAAAAAAAAGTTATAAAAAGTTTATAAAAAATACATATATATAACTATATTGTAGGAAGGTGTGCAGGAGCATAAGTGAACTAAATCCTTATCTTTCACAATAGGAAGTAGATAATCAGTGTCTCAAGTGGATTAATTGAGAAATAGTGAAACAAGAATGCTATTTAGTGAGGTGGAGAAAATCATCAAGAAAGGAAATGACTGCTGCTTCTCATTTTAAGTCCTTATATACCAATTTAAAGTATGTGCACTTTTTTTAATCCTTTAATGTTTTATCTTTTTAAATTTTTATCTATTGATTTGAGGGAGAGAGAAACATTGACTTTTCTACTTATCCATGCATACACTGGTTGATCATTGCATGTGCCCTGACCAGGGATCAAACTGAACCCACAATTTTGGTGTACTGGGAAGACACTCGAGCCAACTGAGCAACCTGGCCAGGGCTGTACACTTCTTAATGTAAGTTTAAGGAAGATATAAAACAATACCTGAAATCTCATGCTCTCTTTTCATCCCAGTTGCTAAAGCTCTGCAGGAGTTTGACTTGGCCTTAAGAGGAAAGAAGAAAAGGAAGAAGTTTATGAAGGATGCCAAGAAAAAGGGGGAAATGACAGTGAGTGGCCACCCCTCTGGAGTTGGGTCCCTTCCCAGTGGAATGGGTCAGGGCTGCCCAGTCTGTTCTATACTCACACATTATCCTCTCTCCAGGCAGAGGAAAGATCCCAATTCGAAATTCTCAAGGCACAGATGTTTGCTGAGCGGCTGGCCAAGAGGAATCGCAGAGCCAAGCGGGCCCGAGCAATACCTGAGGAGGAGCCAGCCACAGGCCCTGGTAGGCATATGGGGAGCCCACAGGAGCTAGTAGGAAGGTTCTCCCTGAAACCTGTGCTTATGGTCAGGGAGAAAATTGGAGGGATGATGATAAGAGCCCATGCTTTTTTTTTTTAAGAGCCCACACATTTTGAATAATGAGTAAGTACTAGTGTATACAACTATACCTTTATTGGCTTCAAGTGGTGAAACCCTGTGATTAGTGGGAATAACTAGGATTTGAAACCAGGGCTTTTGGACTCTGGAGCCTAAGTCCTTACCAGTTGCCACTTGGAGGAGCAGGTCAGGGCAGAATGAAGTGAAAATGGTCTTTGGCCCATTTCACGTTTAAGTGGTCTATTTAACTTTGGACCTGCAGTCATTCTTTGGAGTGGCTCCTTCACACCTGGTACTTCTGATTCCTTATCCCTTTCCTGCCAGGATCTGATGTCTTGCCTTCATGTCAATAGGTCATCAGTCCAGAGCATCCACTGAACGTGGAACCATGACCCTGAGCTTAAGGGAAGTTTAGGAGCTTGGGCCTAAGAGGACCTATTTAACCTATTTTCTCTGTACACAGCCAAGAAGCAGAAACAGGTGAAGAAATCTGTATTTGATGAGGAACTCACCAACACAAGCAAGAAGGCCCTGAAACAGTATCGAGCTGGGTAGGGTTTTCAAATCATCCTAGAGCTCTTGATATTTTGATGAAAGCTATGAAACCTCTCTCCCTCCGTACCCACTCCCAAGTCTCATAAACCTATAGCTTTATAATATATAATATCCAGGGCTTCTTTCTGCCTGCCTTCCCACCAGCCCATCTGTGGAGCCCAGGGTGAGAACAGGAGAAAACAGGTGTTAAAGCCCTTTTGCCTTGTAGGTAAAATGGCACATTTTTGGTTAAGAAGTAGAGCTTTTCCTCAGGAGAGAGAGAACCCCAAAGGATCCTGGTTTGTTCTTAGGACTGTGTTGTCCACCCCTCCTCTTGCCAGTCCCCTGGGTCTGGGTTGGGGTGGGCATAGACCACACTCCCCAAGTAGTTTTATTATGTACATGAGAAGGGAGGGCCTCTTCCAGTCTTGTTTTAACCTTCTCATGAACATAATAAAAAGCCCTGACTTCCACAAACTGATATCAAGTGGAAACACACACAGGCTGAGAACCTCAGGACCTGAAAATGATTCATCCATTGATCCTGCTGCTTCGTGTGGGAGCTGGATGGGATGGAGGTGAGACCACCCACTTTTCCAACAGCTTGCCATTTCAACATCTCATCTTCTCTCACCCACAGCCCCTCCTTTGAAGAAAGAAAACAGTTAGGCTTGCCCCATCAGAAACGAGGAGGAAACTTTAAATCAAAATCCAGGTAGTATTTGCAGTTTTGGAGGACCAAAGGCTATGACTATTTGGGATTGGAGAAGAAAACTTTCATGGGAAAAAAGCTCCTCCTTTCTCTTTCTGCCTTTGGGGGTTGGTCTTTTACTTTGCTGATTTTTTAAAAGAATTAAATTTATTGAGGTAACACTGATTAATATACTGCTCACAAAAATTAGGGGATATTTAAAAAAATATGAAGTGATTAAAAAAACATTTGATTTTATTAAACAAGAACATCAGAAAAGCAAACAAGTCAAAGAAAGTTGTTTGATGATGCAAATGAGATGCAAAACCAACTTTTATTTCATTGGTGAAAATGCACTATATAAAAGGCTGAAAGTACTGGAGTATCTGCTGTATTCCCTAATTTTTTTATTTTATTTTTATTTTTTTTGTTCTTTTTTTTTTTTTTTTTTTTTTTTTTTCATTTTTCTGAAGCTGGAAACAGGGAGAGACAGTCAGACAGACTCCCGCATGCGCCCGACCGGGATCCACCCGGTACGCCCACCAGGGGCGACGCTCTGCCCACCAGGGGGCGATGCTCTGCCCATCCTGGGTGTCGCCATATTGCGACCAGAGCCACTCTAGCGCCTGGGGCAGAGGCCAAGGAGCCATCCCCAGCGCCCGGGCCATCTTTGCTCCAATGGAGCCTCGGCTGCGGGAGGGGAAGAGAGAGACAGAGAGGAAAGTGCGGCGGAGGGGTGGAGAAGCAAATGGGCGCTTCTCCTGTATGCCCTGGCCGGGAATCGAACCCGGGTCCTCCGCACGCTAGGCCGACGCTCTACCGCTGAGCCAACCGGCCAGGGCTTTTTTTTGTTCTTTTCTGAAGCTGGAAACGGGGAGACAGTCAGACAGACTCCCACATGCGCCCGACCGGGATCCACCCGGCACGCCCACCAGGGGCGTCGCTTTGCCGCGACCAGAGCCACTCTAGCGCCTGGGGCAGAGGCCAAGGAGCCATCCCCAGCGCCCGGGCCATCTTTGCTCCAGTGGAGCCTTGGCTACGGGAGGGGAAGAGAGAGACAGAGAGGAAGGAGGGGGTGGGGGGTGGAGAGGCAAATGGGCACCTCTCCTATGTCCCCTGGCCGGGAATCGAACCCGGGTCCCCCCGCACGCCAGGCCGACGCTCTACTGCTGAGCCAACCGGCCAGGGCCGCGTATTCCCTAATTTTTGTGAGCAGTGTATGTTTCAGATGTACCATTCTATACTACCTTTACTGTGTTATTGCATTGTGTGCTCAGCACCCAAAGTTCAGTCTCCTTTCATAACCATATAGATGACTCCCTCTGATTTTCTTAATAGGTACAAGAGGAGGAAATAGCTGTGGTGGCCTGAAGAAGTTTGTGGGGTGGCCTTTAGATCCCTTCCTTGTGGGAATTCATCCCGGCTTAATCTTGTCTCCATTTGTAAAAAAAATTCTTTTAAAACTTTAAGAAGTCTGTGTGATTTGTACATTAAATAAGAAAAATGTCAGCCAGCCAAGGCTCCCTCTAGCTGATGAACTTTTACATAAAGAATATTCTGGCCCTGGCCTGTTGGCTCAGTGGTAGAGCGTCGGCCTGGCGTGCAGGAGTCTCGAGTTCAATTCCCGGCCAGGGCACACAGGAGAAGCACCCATCTGCTTCTCCACCCCTCCCCCTCTCCTTCCCCTCCCGCAGCCAAGGCTCCATTGGAGCAAAGATGGCCCGGGCGCTGAGGATGGCTCTGTGGCTTCTGCCTCAGGCGCTAGAATGGCTCTGGATGCAACAGAATGATGCCCCAGAGGGGCAGAGCATCTCCCCCTGGTGGGCATGCCGGGTGGATCCCGGTCGGGCGCATGCGGGAGTCTGTCTGATTGCCTCCCCCCATTTCCAGCTTCGGAAAAATGAAAAGAAAAAAAAAAAATCTGCCTGACCAGGCAGTGGCGCAATGGGCAATGGATAGAACGTCAGACTGGGACATGGAAGACCCAGATTCAAAACCTTGAGGTTGCCTGACCAGGTGGTGGCACAGTAGATAGAGCGTCGGACTGGGATGAGGAGGACCTAGGTTCGAGACCTTGAGGTCGCCAGCTTGAGTGTGGGCTCATCTGGTTTGAGCAAAACTCACTAGCTTGGACCCAAGGTCGCTGGCTCGAACAAGGGGTACTCGGTCTGCTGAAGGCCCACAGTCAGGGCACATATAAAGCAATCAATGAGCAACTAAGGTGTCGCAACGAAAAACTGATGATTGATGCTTCTCATCTCTCTCCGTTCCTGTCTGTCCCTCTATCCCTCTCTCTGACTCTCTCTGTAAAAAACAAACAAAAAACCCAAATCACAAACAAAACCCTGAGGTTGCTTGAGCGCAGGCTCATCAGCTTGAGTGTGGGGTCACTGGTTTGAACCCAAAGGTTGCTGGCTTGAGCCCAAGGTTGCAGGCTTGAGCAAGGGGTCACTCGCTCTGCTGTAGCCCAACACCCCTCCCCCCGCACCCCCCAACCGTCAAGGCACATATGAGAAAGCAGTCCATGAACTAAGCAGCCACAACGAAGAATTGATGCTTCTCATTTCTCTCCCTTCCTATCTGTCCCTCTCTCTCTGTCAAGAAAATAAATTTTGAGGCCCTGGCAAGGTTGCTTAGTGGGTAGAGCATCATTCTGGTGCTCTGAGGTCACAGGTTCAATCCCTGGTCAGAGTATATGAGAAGCAGCCAATGAGTGCACAACTAAATGGAGCAAGTAAATAGGACGAATTGATGCTTCTCTCACACACTCCCTTTCTTTCTCCCTTCCTCTGTCAAATCAATGGAAAATTAAAATATGTGCGCACACACACACACCAAATGGATTAAGTATTTTGGGGGCAGGGGGAAGAAACCAATCTAATTGTGTATTTTATTCCTGTCTCTTCCCTCAATAGCAGTCTGCCCCTAGTGCATTAGCTTGGCACTTCCATATGTAGTTGGGATGCATCTTTGTGCCTGTATGTAGAGAAGCTAGATGTGGAGGAAATTCTTACTAGTTCTCTTCTGTTGTCCTAGGACTAAAAGCTGTCATTTAACACCTGTGTACAACTGATTTTCAACCTTTTTACACTTGGGACCAGTGAAAATAGAATTATTTTGGGGACCACTAAGGCAGAAATCACTCTGAGCATATTGAGTCTATAAATTTCATACAACATCAGGGTGGTATGAAGTTAACCTAACTCTTTCATAGACCAAAATGAAATTTACGGCAGACCAGTCTGGACGAGTGGCTGAAAAACACTGGTTTACCAGACATTTTGTATACTGAGCACTGTCTCATTTAATTTGCTACACTCCTAAAAGGCAAGTACTATTATCCCCATTTTTCAGATAAACAGACTTGGAGAGATGGAGTAACTTTCCATTGCAGTTGGGAATTCAGGTTTGGTAACCAAGGTCTACCGGAATTCATATCCTAACTCTTCACTACGGTGTGAAGTGCTATTAAAGAGATGGAGCTTGGCCCTGGCCGGTTGGCTCAGTGGTAGAGTGTCGGCCTGGCGTGCAGGAGTACCGGGTTCAATGCCTGGTCAGGGCACACAGGAGAAGCGCCCATCTGCTTCTCCACCCCTCTACCTCTCCTTCCTCTTTGTCTCTCTCTTCCCCTCCCGCAGCTGAGGCTCCACTGGAGCAAAAGATGGCCCGGGCACTGGGGATGGCCCCATGGCCTCTGTGCCGGGTGGATCCCGGTCGGGCACATGCGGGAGTCTGTCTGACTGCCTCCCCGTTTCCAGCTTCAGAAAAATACAAAAAAGAAAAGAGAGATGGAGCTCAAAGGGCATAGTAGCTCCTTGTTGCAAAACAACAGCTTTTACCCTATAAAATGGTGGCTCTCATCCTTTTCTGAATCACTGGTCCCTCTGAGAATTAGATGAAAGTCAGGGGCACCCCTTGAAAAAATTGTTCATAGTTTATGTCATATAATTTCAAGAACTATATAGACCCCCCCCACACACACACACACTCAGCTAAAAAATTATATTATCTAGTAGCATATACCCTCAACTTTGAAGACTGTGCTCAAGGTAATTTATTTAGGCTCCACCTAACAGTTGAAACACAGATTTCAAATTCAGTAAATAACGGCACAACTGCAAGATGGAATTGTGGATCAGACTCACATCTGTATGTGCTTACAGAAAGATCCCCAAGTTAGGTCATCAGGCTAAAAAAGCCAGTGCAGAACATTTTTCTTAAGGGCTATACATTGCTTATGCGTAGGTTATCTCTGGGAGGATCCATGAAGCTATTAACGTTGCCTCTGGGCAAAGGAACTTCCAAGTATATATCTATATATATATACACATACACACCCTTCTGTGTAAGCTGAAAAATTATTTTTACCATGAGTAAAAATGGGCTTACTAGCTAATTAAAAACCCCAAACTACAGAAACAAAACTGCCTCTATTCTCTTCCTTACTATCTCAAGCCACCTAAGCTGCTTCTAATTTAAGGATAAAAAAGGACCACTGCTTTCTTGCAATCATCATTTTTATTCATTAGCTTTAGAGGCTAAAGTGCATAGTAAAGACAAAAAAGGAAATGCATACAAAGGAGATGTTTTTCTTGCCAACATTAGAAAGACCTGAGATGCCTAAGTGTCTGTTCTAGGGAACACTGGACTGAGGAATCTATACAGGAGGCGGGCCTCGGGCTGGCTTCTGGCATGGGTCTAGGGCCTGCAGAAGCTGCTGGCATGCTAACCCTGCCCAGGCAAAAGCTGCAATAGATGGTGCTGGGATAAAGGGTCACACTTTGGACAGGTGCTGCTGATACCAAATGTCAGTTCCATTCGGGACCCCAGGGAACCAGCACTGCTACAGAACCCTTCCTGTTCCAGGCAAAGAAACCTCAACCATCCCAAAGTACAAGTGACAGGTAAGGGTATGGGGATCACGCCTTAGCCTGGCTTTCTTGCGAAAGTGCCCAGCTGTGGGTCACTTTTCCCACTCTCAGTGAATATGTAACTGGGTCAGGATTGGTCAGTGAAGTCTTTGTCTTGTTACTACATGCCTCCATCTTCTGGAGTGAGGGTGCCCAAGGAGAAGGTCAGGAGGGATTTTTGTGCTCCTTGAAGGATAAGCAGTTCACAAACAACTCCCATGAGCCTCCATTTATTAGAATGAAAGTTAGCCTGCAAGTTAAGGCCTGGCACTTAGAATGAGTCTGCTTTACTGAGCTCACACTCTGCTCGTGGAGCACTGCAGAAAAAACATCTGACCAAGTAAGACCCAGACATTCCACTAGGTAGCCCTAGGTGGAAGCCACAAACATGCTCCAAGGAATCTGTTCCCCAACTTGCAGGAGAGAAAAAGAGAAATCTGTTACCTTTGCTCTCAGTTCTGGAGGTAAAGTGCTTACTCTAGCGCAGGGGTAAATCTAGAAAT
This sequence comes from Saccopteryx bilineata, assembly GCF_036850765.1. Classification (NCBI taxonomy): domain Eukaryota; kingdom Metazoa; phylum Chordata; class Mammalia; order Chiroptera; family Emballonuridae; genus Saccopteryx; species Saccopteryx bilineata. Next base: position 192,377,389 of record NC_089495.1, on the reverse strand, counting down.
AAATGTGGGCAAGCCCTAAAAGTGGATCCTTAAATAGGTGCTAAGACTAATGGACAATAAAAACAAACTTCAGTTCCGTCATAAGGGAGCCTTCCCCAGCGGAAAGTGGCTAGGGCTAAAGGCAGCGGTGCCATCTTCCTACATCATCCTTTGGATCTCTTCAAAGTTCATCAGGTTGTTGGCCGTGTCAGACCAGGCAGCATGCTGAGCTCCATCCATCTCAGAAGCAAGTTGGTTGCTCCTTTCCAGAGTATGATTTATGCCCCCAATCACTTCCTTACAGTCAGGACATGTGCCCCTTTGCATGGCTCCCCCACAATCGGTAATCACATAGATGTGGCCATTGGGGCACTTGAACCAGTGGCCAGGAGGAAGACCTATAGCTTTGACAATCTGTACACGCTCCTCCTCTGAGATGCCCAGGCCAGAGCAGGGAAGGGTGGCTTTCAGAGACTCCATTTTTTTCTGCACAAGCTGTTCATCCTCCTGGGTGAACTTACATGTACTTTCAAGAATCTTGCGGACACTGGAGACCTCTTCTGCTATGGCACCACTCATTTTCCCTTCTGCCATCTTGCAGCGAATCAGGAGGTTCACCAGGTACGTGAGCCTCTGGATTTCATTTTGGAGATCATCCAATTCCTGGCTGGTAAAGCTCAAACGCTCCTTGGCTAGCCACTGATGGACCTCATCTAGTCGAGTCCTCACTCTCCTTTGTTCTGAGAAATGCACCTTTTTCAGGGAATCGTACAGTCCAGCCAAGTAATCATAGAAGCTGATATAATTCTCAACAAGGCCCAGGTCCTTCACTGACAGGTTTTTCTGGGCCAGTTTCTCCATCAACATCAGGAAGTCTAGAGGAAGTAGCTGGTGGAGGAGGCTCTTGCTCTCCAGCATAGCCTTAAGTCGTTCCTGGCTAGTTGCGATTTTCCCTGCTGAACCCTGGATCTTTTCTTTGACTATTTCAATTTCTTCTAGCCGCTGTTTGATGCTGGTTCCATACCTCAGGTTTTTGCGAATGGGCACCTGGCAGATAGGGCAGACCTTCAATCTGATGGCAACTTCATCATCCTGCTCATTCATGTAGCGGTCCAGGCCTTGCACCTCAAAGATATGGTTGCAATCTTCTAGCTGCACAAAGCGGGCATCAGGCTCATCCTCAAAACCAAAGAAAATCTGAGTGACTTCTTCCTGGTGGCAGACACGGCACTTCTTGGGGCATGGCTCCCCACACAAACCAATGCAAGGGTGGCCACAAGTCAGCAGCTTAGTACAAGGCACGTAGCATGGGGGTCGGTTGCAGGGCTCAGAGCAGAGTTTGGTGCACTGGTAATGCTGGCAGCGCCAAACACAAGGCTCCACGCAGGGGCTGCACAATTCCCCACACTTCTTCTTGCACTGGCTGTGGACACAGCGGTTCTGACAGGTCCGCTGGCAGGGTGGGCACTCGCCAATGCATGGCTCCTGGCACTTGTGTGAGCAGATGAGCAGACGCTTGCAGGGCTTCTGACAGCGATCATGAAAGCGCCCTTCAAAGCAGCTGTGGCAGGAGCCAGGGCAAGGATGTCCGCAGTCTAAGAATGCACCACACTTGGTGGTGCACTTGACTGGTAGGTCATACTTAAGGTCTTCCACATTACCGCACTTAATCTTTTGATTGTGCCCACACTTGAGTTTTACGGTGACCATTTCTGAACACAACCGCACACAGAGCTCACCACATGGGTGGCTGCATCTGTGCCCACATTTCAGAACCTTGGGGCAAGGCTCTTGGCAGCAGAATGCTGACTCAGGCACAGAACAAGGGACCATTTGTTCATGGCCACACCGAAGAATGATTTTGGGCACCTTCACCTGACAAGGCTGACATTCCTGGAAGCAAACAAGGGGACACCGATGCCCATCTTGGCAGATAATCTTCTGGCATGGCTTCATACACTGAAACTCCTTGTGCAAGGAGTCATAGGGGTGGCAGGCACGGGTGCAGACATGCCCACAGCCCAGTCGGAACTCACATGGTAGGTTGCAGCCTCCTTCGGGCACTTTTTGGAAGTCAGAAGCTTTGGATACTAAAGTGTGGGTATTAGGGTGGTTCTGGCAGCACAGCCGGAGCGTTTGGCCTATTTGATTGTTCTCTCGAAGGGTATGGATGATCTTGCTCCACAAGGGTACCTTGGCCAGCATCTGCAGGTTTCCGATGCAGTACATCCCCTTCTTGGCGCGGGACAGGGCCACACAGATGCGATTGGATATCTGGAGAAAACCCACCTTGCCTTCCTGGTTGCTGCGCACTAGTGAGAGGAGGATAATGTCATTCTCTTCCCCTTGATATTTGTCTACCACATGGACCTTGACACCAGCAAATGTCTTAGCTGGCATGAGTTTGCGTAGGCAGAACAGTTGCCCAGTATAGGTGGTAAGGATGGTGATCTGGGAGGGCAGGTATTCCTGACACAGGAAGTACTTGCACAGTTCCACCACAAAGTGAGCCTCATGCTGGTTCTGGTGGCTTTTGCCTTCTTGGATTTCCTGTTCAGAAAAGTTGTGTTCTACAAAGAAAAGATTGGAAGAGACCCCCTAGAAATGAAAAGAAGTGAAGTGTTACAAAGTTCACTCATGGAAGTTTTTTCTGTGTCACAATTGTTGAGTTCTGACCCCGTTCCAGAGAAAAAGACCTTGAAGGCTTTTTGTATATGCTGTACAAATCTTTAATTCTGTAGTCACTATGTACTTTGTTTTGGGGCACTGGCAAATAGTGAAATGAATGAAGAATTCATGTTTACTTTAGTTTTCATAATACTTGTTTGATATTAGTATTTATAACAGCCTTCCACATTCCAATGACTATAGTTCAGGGAACAAGCAGCAGCTATGATGATGAAGATGAGAGAGGTACAGTGTTGACTGCTTTACATATCTTATCTCCTTTAATCCAAAAATGTAATGAGGCAGCAGCCATTATTCTCTCTGCATAGAAGACCCTAACATTCAGAATAGGTATATAACTGCTAAAATATTCCACAGCTACTAACTGGCAGAGCTGGGATTCAAATCCCAGGTCTGCATTCTCAAATTCTATAATTTTCCTCCTCTTTTAATTTATTTAATTTATTTTAACTTTTTGCTTAGTTTTTTTTGTTTTTTAAATTTATTCATTTTAGAGAGGGGAGGGAGAGAGAGAGAGAGAGAGAGAGAGGAGAGACAGAGAGAGAGAAGGGGGGAGGAGCTGGAAGCATCAACTCCCGTATGTGCCTTGACCAGGCAAGCCCAGGGTTTCGAACCGGCGAACTCAGCATTTCCAGGTCGACGCTTTATCCACTGCGCCACCACAGGTCAGGCTATTTATTTTATTTTTAATTTTTATTTTTTTACAGAGACAGAGAGAGAGTCAGAGAGAGGGACAGATAGACAGGAATGGAGAGAGATGAGAAGCATCAATCATTAGTTTTTCTTTTTTTTTTCTTTTGTATTTTTCTGAAGTTGGAAACAGGGAGGCAGTCAGACAGACTCCTGCATGCTCCTGCCCGGGATCCACCCGCCATGCCCACCAGGGGGCGATGCTCCGCCCATCTGGGGTGTTGCTCCGTTGCAACCAGAGCCATTCTAGCACCTGAGGCAGAGGCCATAGAGACATCCTCAGCACCCGGGCCAACTTTGGTCCAATGGAGCCTTGGCTGCGGGAGGGGAAGAGAGAGACAGAGAGGAAGGAGAGGGGGAGGGGTGGAGAAACAGATGGGCGCTTCTCCTGTGTGCCCTGGCCAGGAATCGAACCTGGGACTCCTGCTCACCAGGCCGATGCTCTACCACTGAGCCAACTGGCCAGGGCTCAATCATTAGTTTTTTATTGCGCGTTGCAACACCTTAGTTGTTCACTGATTGCTTTCTCATATGTGCCTTGACCACGGGCCTTCAGCAGACCGAGTATCCCCTTGCTGGAGCCAGCGATCTTGGGTTCAAGCTGGTGGGCTTTTTGCTCAAACCAGATAAGCCTGCGCTCAAGCTGGCGACCTTGGGGTCTCAAACCCAGGTCCTCTGCATCCCAGTCCAACGCTTTATCCACTGCACCACCGCCTGGTCAGGCCCCTTTTTATTTTTAATTTAATTTTATTTTTTGCTATTTTTCTGAAGAAGTGGGGAGGCAGAGACAGATTCCCACATGCACCCTACCGGGATCCACCTGACAAGCACACTAGGGGGCAATGCTCTGTCCATCTGGGGTGTTGCTCTGTTGCAACCAGAGCCATTCTAGCGCCTGAGGCAGAGGCCATGGAGCCATCCTCAGCGCCTGGGCCAACTTTGCTCCAATGGAGCCTTGGCTGCAGGAGGGGAAGAGAGAGATAAAGGAGAGAGGGGCCCTGGCCGGTTGGCTCAGTGGTAGAGCGTCAGCCTGGCGTGCAGAAGTCCCGGGTTCAATTCCCAGCCAGGGCACACAGCAGAAGCACCCATCTGCTTCTCCACCCCTCCCCCTCTCCTTCCTCTCTGTCTCTCTCTTCTCCTCCTGCAGCCAAGACTCCACTGGAGCAAAGATGGCCTGGGCGCTGGGGATGGCTCCTTGGCCTCTGCCCCAGGCGCTAGAGTGGCTCTGGTCGCAACAGAATGATGCCCTGGAAGGGCAGAGCATCTCCCCCTGGTGGGCAGAGTGTCACCCCCTGGTGGGCGTGCTGGGTGGATCCCAGTCGGGCGCATGCGGGACTCTGTCTGACTGTCTCTCCCCGTTTCTAGCTTCAGAAAAATACAAAAAAGAAAAAAGAAAAAAAAGAAAAAAAAAAGAAAAAGGACAGAGAGAACGGCGGAGAAGCAGATGGGTGCTTCTCCTGTGTGCTCTGGCCAGGAATCAAACCTGGGATATCCATATGCAGGGCTGACACTATACTGAGCAAACTGGCCAGGGCCTATGGTCCTCCTCTTAAAACCAGCTTTTAGGTCCTGGCTGATGGCTCAGTGAAGAGAGTGTTGACCTGACATATGGACGTCCTGGGTTTAATTCCTGGTCAAGGCACACAGGAGAAACGACCACCTGCTTCTCCTTCCCTTCCCCTTTCTTTCCTGCAGCTAGTGGCTTGATTGATTCATGCAGGGCCCTAGGTGCTGAGGATAGCTCAGTATTCAAGCATCAGCCCAAGATGGGGTTGCTGGGTGAATCCCAGTTTGGGTGCATACAGGAATCTGCCTCACTATCTCCCTCTTTCTCACCTTAAAAAAAGAAAAAAGAAAAAAAAAAGCCCATCTATTAAAGAAGCTGGCTTGGCCTGACCTGGCAGTAGTGCAGTGGATAGTGTCAGACTGGGATGCAGAGGACCCAGGTTTGAAACCCCAAGGTCACTGGCTTGAGCACGGGGTTGCTAACTTGAGCGTAGGATCATAGACATGATCCCATGGTTGCTGGCTTGAGCCCAAAGTCACTGGCTTGAGCAAGGGGTCACTCACTCTGCTGGAGCCCCCCAGTCAAGGCACATATGAAAAAGCAATCAATGAGCAACTAAAGAGCTTAAATGAAGAATTGATCCTTCTCATCTCTACTGTCTGTCCCCCTCTGTCTCTCTCTGTCTCTGTCCAAAAAAAAAAAAGTAATAAAGAAGCTGGCTTGGCCCTGACTTGACTCAGTCAGTTATGAGGGTCATCCTGATACAATAAGGTTGCGGGTTCAATCTCCGGTCAGGGCACACACAGGAAGCAACTAAGGAATGCATGACTCAGTGGAACAACAAATGAATGCTTCTGTTCCCCCTCCCCCCTTCCTCTCTGTCTCTCTAGAAATCAATAAAAAGAAAAATAATTAAGCCCTGACTGGATAGCTCAGCTGGTTTGAGTGTTGTTCCGGAGTGTAGAGGTTGCCAGTTCAATTCCCCTGTCAGGGCACATACAGGAGCAGCTTGATATTCCTGTGTCTCTCTCTTTCCAAAAAAATATAGAAAAATAAAAAAGCTGGCTCTATTCCCTTCTGAAACCCTTTTTCATCCTGAAGAAAAATATATCTTGCTAGGTTGCTGACAGCAGCATAAAAAGATCAGGAAGGGCAGCCTCACCTTAATCTTCTCATATTTGAGAACAGAGGGATGATTCTCCAGATCCTGGTAAATGTGGGGTGTCAAAAGCTGGGCAATTTCAGGGCGCATACGGTGCTGAAACAGGACATGTATGTCATTAGAAACGTGGGCATTTAAGCACTGTTTTCTAAAGAGTGAGGTACTGGTGGAAAATCTGGGGAAGTAATATTTGAAAACAGTAATAGGAAGAAAAGAGCAGAATGTAAATAGCTCCTTCATCCAACACAAATGCAACACAAGCTGATCTTGTGGTGTTTTAAAACAAAACAAAGTAAGTCTAACAGTCATTTCATTACTAAACCAGTTTCATTTTTATGAGAACTTTCGTGCTGGCAGTTAGCAGGCAGCACTTCCTAGACATTTCACAGGAACAGAGGCCTAGCTTCTCACCTGGTAATTCAGACGGACAAAAGGAATGTTTACTTTCACTAGCCGTTCAAAGAGGGACACCTCCAGGTTGAAATTCTTGGCCAGATCATATACGTTGGCACTGGGGCGCAGCTGAGAAAAGAAACATGGCTGAGAATTCTCCACTGAAATCCATGTATCCACCCATCCACTCCGTCCAATGTTTTTTAAGTTCCTTCTATACGCCAGGCACTGCTCTAGGGGCTGACAGTCTAAGACTAGACTGACAAGGGCCAGGAAGGCAAGAAATAATGGTTATATGACAGAGTGCTCAGGGGTGTAGATTCTTTAGTTAGGCCTCTCTGAATAGTGATATGAGGCAATGCCGGTATACAAGAAGTTGCCAGTTATTTGAAAAGCAAGCTGTGAGAGAGGGCAGAAAGGACGGAGTAGCACAGCAGAGAAGATGGTGGTATGAAGTGAGTCAAATAGGTTGAACTCTGAGACTACTGGCCACTTTAAGAAGCTTTATTTTTATATTAAGTGCAGTGGGAAACCACTGGAGAATTCTGACCTGGGAGTGACACGATCTGATTTACTTTCCAAAAAAAATTCACATTGGTACCTTTATTAAGAATGGACTAGAGCAGGCGTCCCCAAACTACTGCCCGTGGGCTGCATGCGGCCCCCTGAGGCCATTTATCCAGACCCTGCTGCACTTCCAGAAGGGGCCCCTTTTTCATTGGTGGTCAGTGAGAGGGGCACTGTATGTGGCGGCCCTCCAACGGTCTGAGGGACAGTGAACTGGCCCCTGTGTAAAGAGTTTGGGGGCCTCTGGACTAGAGGGTGACAAAAATGGAAATGGGACAGAAAACATAGTATTACAAAAGTCCACTTAAAAAGTCACAGTGGTTAAGAAAAGCAGCAGAGGGAACAGATGAAATGGATGATGCTACCTCTAAAATATACCCCAAAGCTAAGAGCACCAACCCTTAGACTTACTATGGGAAATAAGGGAAAGAGGAATCACAAAAAGCCATTAATAGGCTTGAGAACTGGTAAAGCAGTTCCTGATTCCATCCCTGTAGAGAGGAAGCCCATAGAGGCTCCTGCCTTACCTGCTGGTGGTCCCCAATCAGAATGAGGTGCTGGCAAGCTTTGCTCAATGTGGCAATGGTGTGGGCCTCAAGGACTTCGGCAGCCTCTTCCACAATGACAATCCGAGGTTCTACCTTCTGCAGAATCTGGCGATATTTGGCAGCACCTCAAGAGAGAAGGAAGAGGTTCCTCTGAGATGATGCACTGGACCCACCATGCCACTGGGCTTCTGGGTCTGTGACAACTGAGACCTCACATTTATTCAGGGCTATGGTGACTACTGAGTGAGAGAACAAATGCTGCTGGATGGTTACCATAACATCATACCTATGTTGGTCATTTTGGGAGTTCAAAATGCAATAGGATCAAGTAGGTGAATTTCACCAACAGTTCCCTAAAATATAGTTTGCTTGTTTTCAATAGCTTTTCATGATATTTTTCCCTGACCTACTAAAGAAGTAGTATCTTTGCCAGTTCTAAATAATCTGATAGGAGAATGGCTAAAGCAGGTAAATTTCCTCATTATTTTCTTACCTGTGGTCGTCATTCCTACGACCTGGGCATCTTTCAGAATGTGCAGGTCTTCCTGGAGTCTCAGCTCAGCCAATCTCTCTGCTGATGTGCGGTACTGGTGCTCATAACTGAGGATCTTTCGCCGGGTATCAGCCTGGTACCTCTGTAGCCAGAGCCTGAAGAATGTGAAGAACCAGGTGGAGTGAGCTGTGTGGTCTTTGAGAAGGTGGAGGAACCCCCTTCAGTGTGCCCTGTATTTGAAGTGGAACCTAGACCACTAAGGAGCTTACAGGCCACAGAGAGAAAGAGAGGAGACACCCAGATGTACAGGGACCCAAGAGTCTAAAATGCCCAACAAAAAGACGTGTCAGGAGCTACAGAAAGTGGTGGGATAAAGAACAGAGATTAAATATTATATTAGGAAGAGAGTAAGGGACTCAAAAGCTTCAAGAAGAATTTCTCCAAATTCTTCCTGCTCCATCCCTGGCTGAGTCTTCTGCCCTCCCTAATACTCCAGTCTTCATTTACAAGTAAAACAAATCATGTCACTACTTGCTACAGAATCTTCCAATGGCTTTTTGAAACTCTTCAGATAAAATCCTTGCTCCTCACCTTAGCCTATGAGGTCCTACACTGTCTGGCCCCTGCCCACCTCTCTGATTTGACTTTCCATTTCTCTCTGAGCCACAGCCATGCTCCCTCCCAACTCAAGGCCTTTACCTGAGGCCCCCAAAATCTCATCTGCACCCCTTCCCTACTGGTCTTTCTTTTTTTTTAGAGGGAGAGAGACAGAGAGGAAAAGACAGACAGGAAGGAGAAAGATGAGAAGCATCAATTCTTCATTGTGGCACCTTAGTTGTTCACTGATTGCTTTCTTATATGTGCCTTGACCAGGGGGGCTCCAGCTGAGCCAGAGACCCCTTGCTCAAGCCAGTGACCTTGGGATCATGTCTATGATCCCATGCTCAAGCCAGCAATCCCTTGCTCAAGATGGTAGGCCAGTGCTCAAGTCGGATGAACCTGTGCTCAAGCCGGGAACCTCAGGGTTTCAAACCTGCGTCCCAGTCCAAACGCTCTATTCACTGCGCCACAGCCTGGTCAGGCTCTCTACTGGTTTTATAAATCCCTACTTCTCTTTCAGATCTCACCTCTGTCATTTTCCTAGATACCTCAAACCAGCTCAGATTCCACATTAATGTTTTTTTGGGTTTTTTTGGGGGTATTTTTCTGAAGCTGGAAACGGGGAGAGACAGTCAGACTCCCGCATGTGCCCGACTGGGATCCACCCGGCACGCCCACCAGGGAGCGACGCTCTGCCCCTCCGGGGCGTCGCTCTGTTGCGACCAGAGCCACTCTAGCGCCTGGGGCAGAGGCCAAGGAGCCATCCCCAGCGCCCGGGCCATCCCTGCTCCAATGGAGCCCCGGCTGCGGGAGGGGAAGAGAGAGACAGAGAGGAAGGAGAGGGGGAAGGGTGGAGAAGCAGATGGGCGCTTCTCCTGTGTGCCCTGGCCGGGAATCGAACCCGGGACTTCTACACGCCAGGACAATGCTCTACCACTGAGCCAACCGGCCAGGGCCTAATGTTTTATTTATTTTTTTGTTTTTGTATTTTTCTTAAGTAAGAAGCAGGGAGGCAGAAAGACAGACTCCTGCATGCGCCTGACCAGGATCCAACCGGCATGCCCACCAGAGGGTGATGCTCTGCCCATCTGGGGTGTTTATGTGTTGCAACTGAAGCCATTCTAGCGCCTAAGGTGAAAGCCATGGAGCCATCCTCACTCAGCGCCTGGCCAACTTTGCTCCAATGGGGCCTTGGCTGCAGGAGGGAAAGAGAGAGATAAGAAGAGAGAGGGAAGGGTGGAGAAGCAGATGGGCGCTTCTCCTGCGTGCTGTTCCCTGACTGGGAATTGAACCCTAGACTTCCACACACTGGGCCGATGCTCTACCACTGAGCCAACCAGCCAGGGCCCCACATTATTATTAGCAACCCTTGCTCTTTACTTTCTTAGTGTTTATGCCCATTTGTTACTTTTTATTTGTGGAACTGACTGATTTGTCTCTTTGGACAGACTCTAAACTCCATGAGGAGGAAGAGCCAAGTGTCTTCTCTCTCATGGCTGCATCCCCAGCACCCAGCTCAGTGGGGTGGCTCAATGTTAATCATTAGTTAACACTGCTGAAGGTCTGAGGGTTATATTCGAGGAACAGAAAAGGAGCCTCCTATGGAAATTATACAAGCTGGCTGGAGGAGGTGGGGCTTGATACAGTACCTGTAAAGTTGCCAGCGAGAATTCAGGTCCAACTGCCAAACATCCTGGATTTCACTGGCCTCGGCCTCAGTCATGGTGTTCAGTTTGCGAAGCTCATACTTCACTTTCTTATTCATTTTCTTTTTCTGGCTACGCTGGATCTGTAGATATCAATACCAGCCAGGATCACCATCTGAAACCAGAGGTGGGCCCTGTTCTAAACCCTAGATGGGGGTCACAGCACGTAAGAACAGGAGCTGCCACACCAATGAACTTCTTTAAATGTCTGACACTTTCTCAATAGATACTGCATTACGGAGTGGCTACATGAGGGGTTTGGGGCCAGTGAGCATGGATTCAGAGCCCCATCTACCTCTTATCAGTTGTAGGACCCAGAGTAAGTTACTAAATCTCTATGAGCCTCAGCATCTCTTCTATAAAACGGGACTAGTAATACTTCTTCATAGAATTGTTGGATTGACAATAAGTGGAAAGCACTTAGAAGAGTGCTGGCAACAGGTATCACTGAACATCCTTTGACCAATTTTTTTTTTTTTTTTTTTTTTTTTTTTACAGGGACAGAGAGAGTCAGAGAGAGGGATAGACAGGGACAGACAGACAGGAATGGAGAGAGATGAAAAGCATCAATCATTAGTTTTTCGTTGCAACATCTTAGTTGTTCATTGATTGCTTTCTCATATGTGCCTTGACCACGGGCCTTCAGCAGACTGAGTAACCCCTTGCTTGAGCTAGTGACCTTGGGTCCAAGCTGGTGAGCTTTTTGCTCAAGCCAGATGAGTCCACGCTCAAGCTGGCGACCTTGGGGTCTCGAACCTGGATCCTTGGCATTCCAGTCCGACACTCTTATCCACTGTGCCACCGCCTGGTCAGGCCTTTCACCAATTTTTTTCTCATTCCTAAAATACATGTCATGAAAGTAGTGGAGGTGAGTCTTTCTTTTTAAATGCCATACAAGACCTGCTATGGTCTTAATATCATTATATCATGATAGTACTTTTTTTTTTTTTTTTTTTTTTTTGCATTTTTCTGAAGCTGGAAACAGGGAGAGACAGTCACAGACTCCCGCATGCGCCCGACCGGGATCCACCCGGCACGCCCACCAGGGGGCGACACTCTGCCCAACCAGGGGGCGATGCTCTGCCCATCCTGGGCGTCGCCATGTTGCGACCAGAGCCACTCTAGCGCCTGAGGCAGAGGCCACAGAGCCATCCCCAGCACCCGGGCCATCTTTGCTCCAATGGAGCCTTGGCTGCGGGAGGGGAAGAGAGAGACAGAGAGGAAGGCGCGGCGGAGGGGTGGAGAAGCAAATGGGCGCTTCTCCTGTGTGCCCTGGCCGGGAATCGAACCCGGGTCCTCCGCACGCTAGGCCGACGCTCTACCGCTGAGCCATCCAGCCAGGGCCATGATAGTACTTTTAACAAGTGGTTAGTTAAAGGCACTATGTAGGACAGGGGTCCCCAAACTTTTTACACAGGGGGCCAGTTCACTGTCCCTCAGACCGTTGGAGGGCTGGACTATAAAAAAAACTATGAACAAATCCCTATGCACAATGCACAAATCTTATTTTAAAGTAAAAAAACAAAATCGGAGCAAATACAATATTTAAAATAAAGAACAAGTAAATTTAAATGAACAAACTGACCAGTATTTCAATGGGAACTATGCTCCTCTCACTGACCATCAGTGAAAGAGGTGCCCCTTCCAGAAGTGCAACAGGGGCCGGATAAATGGACTCAGGGGGCCGCTTGTGGCCCGCGGGCCGTAGTTTGGGGACCCCTGATGTAGGAGAAAGTGCTCTCCCTAAGATGTGTCACTGAGGCCATGAGCCATTAGAATGATTGGCATGCGAGACAAATGTCATAATATTAAGGACCTTGTCCCACTTCAAAACCAAATAAATGTCTTCTGAAACCATGTGACAGAGAGATGCCCAATCCCTGTTTCAAAGGATTGGGATCATGACTCCACCCATCAGTGTTGTTGAACTGAACTAAGAGATCAAGTTCAAAGTCATCTGATGAAAACTGCATCCAAAGTTATCCTTGAAAGTCCCTTAAATCAACAGTGGGGTTCAGAAAATGTTATTTTAAGTATCTAGTTTTAAGTATTTAGCATCTATTATTATAATAATGCATGCTAAATTCTGAGGATCACTAGGTTCTACCAAAGGAAGGAGCAGAGGGAAAGTCCATATGTAAACATCTGGATGTCCACACTATTCTGGCTTTGAGAAATATCAAATTCCAGGGTGAAGGAGGTAATTCCATACAGCCTGTATGGCTTGCTTCATTCCATTTTACTTAAATTCTCTAAAATCTTTTTTTTCCTTTGAATCCCCTCAAATCTTATGCATGTTCAGACTTGTTTGTAGTTTCTAGCTTGTAGAAGATAACAGCCATGAAAGCACTGATTACTAAGACTGTATGTGTTTGACACGACCAATCTACTGCATTTTTTCTGAAAGTTCAAGGGAAGCACTTGTTTACTAGTTTTCTGTCTTTTCTAAGTTGGCATGTATTGCCAGGGCCTCTCTGAAAGGCCCTAATTTTTATACTCTTGGCAATTAGACTCATCCTATACTAAGGTCTGGTTGTAAAATGGATAAATTCAGCTAATTGTGATAAGGTGAATGCACTGCAACAAAAGTGAGTGAAAACAGGGGCTGCAGTTCTGGTCAGAACAGTTGCTCACAGGTCTATTTCAGTAGGGTCTAACCCCCACCTGCCAGACAGTAACAACTGAACTCCCATTTCCCATTTTGTTAGGGTTTTAAAGGAATTGAGTTTACCTCCCACTCTCCTGTGGCTTGCTCCTGCCCAGCTGCTGTCCCAGGGCCATAGTTTTCAAGCCTCAAGGCCAAAAGTATATTAGCCAATTCCTGGACTGCCCCATTCTCTTCCTTCTTCCGTCGCCGGGGCCTCACCACCTCCTCCTCCTCAATCACCCGGTCTGCTTGAATCAGGTCGGCCTCCTCTGCGATCTCAATCAGAGAACCCTCCTCTTCCCCTTCTTCCTCTTCCTCCTCCCCTTTACCCTGGGCTAAGAGAGAAAACAGGCTTATAAAACAATCTTTACTGCATAAAAGATGGGGAAAAGTAGGTTTATAACTGTTCATATGGAAAATAACACAACAATAAATACAAGAATAAACTATTTCACGAACTCACAACTATAAACCTACTTTTGCTCCACCCTGTATATAATGTATATATACCCCTACACGACACATTGTCTAGCCTTGACTTTTTTGAGCTCTATATAACTGAAATCATATTGTATATATTTTCTCTGAACTTGCCTTTTTCATTCAGCATGTTTTTGAGATTCATATATGCTGCCATACATCCTATAGTTCCTTTTCACTGTTGTACAGTATTTCATTATCTGAATAGACTATAATTGATACATCTATTGTACAAATGTTGACAGACATTTGAATTTTCCCTGTTATCACGAAGTGGTTGTGCCAATTACTATCCCCATTAGCAGTGCATCAGAGCTCACTTATCAATGCAGGGCTATAGACAACTTATTAATTTTTGCCAATCTGGTGGGTGCATAATAGTACCTCATTGTGGTTTAATTACTCTAGATTCTAATGAGTACCTTTCATATGTTTATTGACCATCTGGATTTCCTATTTTGTGATGTGCCTGTTAAAAGTGGTTATTAAAATCTTTTTTTATTAATTTTAGAAAGAGAGAGAAACACTGATTTGCTGTTCCACTTACTTATGCATTAGTTGATTCTTGTATGTGTTTTGGGATCCAAACTGCAAACTTGGTGTATTGGGACACCACTCTGAGTTTCCTAGCCGAGGTCTAAAAGTGTTTTATCTATTTTCCTATTCAGCTATTATATGTCTTTCCTGATTGACTGAAGCTGTTTACATATCCTGGTATTACTTTTAAGTTCCTTCTGGTCTTTACCGTATTCTACCATACAGTGTGATTCTAGGCAGATATGTACTTCTTACCTATATTTTCAGGTCCCTCTGGAGCAACACTTTGAGTGAAAGAACCGACACCCAGACCCAGCCACTCCAGCATCATGGAATGTTTCCAGCTTTGGAAGCAAATCCATTCACTATCCTGAGAAAGGAAAAATTATTAGTCATAAGAATGCTATAACAACCAGTGTGAAGGAAAGGTCTCCTTTATGGATCAAAAGCAATTTCCTTAAAATTCAGAGGCTGCAAATTAAAAAACCCTTGGGCAACAGGATCACATAACATAACTTGCATAGAAGTTTAAAAATGAAAATTTCTTAAAAAAAAAAAAAAAAAAAGAAAATTTCCTGACTCTCTTGACAAAATCAGGAACTATGGCAGCAACGAGGCTGCATTACTAAATGGCAATAAATGGCTGGAAGAGGGTTGCTGCCACCACTTTTCCAGTTTGCCACAGTCCTCTCTACTTCCCAGTCTCACCATCTAGCCTGTTCTAGTCATTTATAAGACTTAATTGACCTTTAAGGCTTTTTAGGTGTATACCCTGAAATTGACCAGCCCAATGATAATAGAGGTACTTCATTAGGTTGCTAGCTAGCCACTTTATAGAGACTGTTAGGTACTTCTCATATTTTTTGAAGGCAGGCATTATTATCCTTGGGGGATCTGAGAATCACATTGGCCAAAGTCACACAATCAGTCTGGGTGACTTAGGTCTGTTGACCCAGGCTCTCTATATGTGCTAGGTTGTCTTGCTATGATATTTCACTTAAGCACTTATTAAGTGGTTTACAAATATTAACTTGTTTATACAAGTAACAGTCCTGTAAGAATTAAGTTAATTGCAAGAAACGGTAACTTCTGCAAGTCAAACTTACAAACATTGGCAATTTCATATGGTTCAACTTAATGTAGTTGTTATCCCAACTTTATAAATGAGGAAACAGGCACAGAAAAGTAACTTGTCCATAGCAAAACCAGGATTCCAACCCAGAAGGCTTTTTCCAGAGTTTGTTCTTGACTAGTATAATCAGCTCTCTCTCCTCATGAAACAAAACTTCCAACATTATGGCAGCATCAGATTACCAACAGTTAATGCTTTAGACTTCTGATGAAGGCTCCTTCCACATATTAAGTCAAGACAGATGCTGGCACCCCCCAGGATGACCCATACCTGTATTGGTCCATTCATCAGGCTTCTCCAATGCTGGGAAGAAATATACTTCTGCAGGTGCTGTTCCTGTACTACACCATGCATGGTGCACTCCAGAGTCCGGGCCCCTTGATGCAGCTCTTGCTCTGACTCCTTCATTTGTGTCACGATCTGCCAAGAACAGGGTTAAAGAAATGATAAAGAAGTATCATCATTCACCAAACTCAGTCTCTGCTTTGAGGGAAAACAAAGCTAAGACAAGAACAGCATGAAGGGAGAAAAAATAAACTGACTGGTCAGGTCAACAAACCAATTTCTCAAAGGACATCTCTGTGGTCTTGAAACCAAAGGTTTAGCATCTAAAATGTCTAAAAGATTCCTACCAATCAACAAGGAAACAAATACAACAGAAAAACAGGACAAGGATACTGTGTTGGAGACTTCTCTCATTTTTCCTCAGTAATAACTCAGTTTTGGTTGGACACATGGCTACCCAGCTAGAAGATGGTCAATAGGCTAAAGTAGAAGTGCTGTGGGTGGTTTGAAGGAATCCGCCTAAGGTTCTGACAGGAGTTGAGAGGAAGCAGTGTGCCTTTCTTTGTCCTTTCTCTGCCCTAAATTATAAGGGCAAAGGTCACACCACAAAATTAGCAGAATGTAATGCTGGAATTAATCTGGGTCCTCAACAGCTTTGTGGAACCTCCTTATCTGCCTACCCAGAAAGCCAACACTATCTTGTTTAGTTACCCTTTGAGGCACCAATATCCCAAGCTGGGACTTACATTCATGTAGGCCCTTCGGAGGTGCATAGGGAGGTTTCGGCGAAATTCCCGCTTGTTCCTCAGCTCCCTCAGGGTGAACTGCTTCAAGATGTCACTGTTGCTTCTTCCACCTACCCGCACGATGCTGGTCCTCTGACACTTGTAGATACCTGTGGAGAAAAGTTGAGCACAGCAGAGTTGAGAAGAGCTATGCTGGAGTCTCTTAGCTGAGAGCCGTATGTGTTTGGGGTGCTGTGTCAGCTGGTCCCTTAGGGAACAAACTGGTGCTTATAGGAAATCTACCCCATTAATAAGCAAAAAGGCCCCACAGATAATATGAGCTGCAGAGCAGTAAAGTGTGGTGCTTAAGAGCACAGGCTTTAGAATCAGACAATTGGGACCCAACTTATTGGCTCCACAACTTATTGCTATATAATCTAGGACAAGTCACTTCACTTGATCCTCAGTTTCTTCATCTGTGATTTAAAACAGTAATTCTCTTCTTATAAACTAGAGAATATCTTTATAGCTCCTAGTTAGAGCTTGACATAAAAGTAAGCTCTTAGTAAATGTTCTATGTGCCAGGATTTGTGAATATAGCAAGAAACAGGACCAACCCTCATGGTGTTTATAGTCTAGGGTAGTGAGTGCCACATGAAAATAAATTGTTACATATGTGCTAAGTATCTCTGAAGAAAAACCACAAAAGGAGACTTAACCTTAGTTTGGGGCAGTATTAAGATACACCTGAACAGAGATTTAAGGTGAAATCTAAAGAATGAATAGTGTTGGAGCCAGCCATGCTGGATGGAATTAAGACAGAGAGGTAGGGAGAACAAGTACACTCTAGGCGGGGGAACAGCACCAACAGAGGAAGAAGCTGAGGAATTCAAAGGATTAAAGATAATGGGAAGAGGTAGGAGATGAGATTCAGAGTTAGGCACACAACACAGTCTTACATGTCATGGTTAGGACTGTAGACTTTATTAAAAGAGCAATAGAAAGCTACTGAAGTTGCTAATGGTTCAACTATAAATGTCTTGATAGAAAACAATTTTGTGTAGATATTACCTTCCAAAAATTGGTCCAAAGCATGATTAGTATAACACACAACCAAGATGGGGAACTTCTGTCGATTAATTTGCCAAACAGACTCATTGGTTAGGAGAGCCTGAACAATTTTTAGACCCACATAGGTTTTGCCTAAAAAACAAGAAAAAAAAGGAATTAGAAAATTTAGAGATTTACTAAAAGGAATAATTAAAGAAAATGATTATTTTTTAAAACATTTATTATAACACATTGAAATGACTTAAAATCCAAGTAGCACAAATGGGTATATTATGAAAAGTTCTCTTACTCTTCTGTCCCCCAGCCACCCATTTCCTCTCTTAAAAGCAACCAATGTTACCTACCAGTTTCTTGTATAACTCTCCAGAGATCTTTATTCAATGTATATATAAACAAATATGAATATATAATTTTTATCTAGCCTTCTCTTTCTCCTTTTATTTTAGCGAGAAAGGGAGAGAACTCTCTTTTTTTTTCTGACAGAGAAATATTTGTTCATGGATTTCTTAAAGTGAGTTTTTTTTAATATTTATTAATTTTAATGGGGTGACATCCATAAATCAGGGTACATATGTTCAAAGAAAACATGTCCAGGCTATCTTGTCATTCAATTATGTTGCATACCCATCACCCAAAGTCAGATTGTCCTCCGTCACCTTCTATCTAGTTTTCTTTGTGCCTCTTCCCCTCCCCCTTCCTTTCTCCAACCCTGCCCGCACCAACCACCACACTCTTGTCCATGTCTCTTAGTCTCGTTTTTATGTCCCACCTATGTATGGAATCATGCAGTTCTTGGTTTTTTTTCTGATTTACTTATTTCACTCCGTATAATGTTATCAAGATCCAACCAGCCTGACCAGGCGGTGGCGCAGTGGATAGAGCGTCAGATTGGGATGCGGAGCACCCAGGTTCGAGACCCTGAGGTCGCCAGCTTGAGCGTGGGCTCATCTGGTTTAAGCTAAGCTCACCAGCTTGGACCCAAGGTCGCTGGCTTGAGCAAGGGATTACTCGGTCTGCTGTAGCCCCACGGTCAAGGCACATATGAGAAAGCAATTAATGAACAACTAAGGTGTCGCAACGAAAAACTGATGATTGATGCTTCTCATCTCTCTCTATTCCTGTCTGTCTGTGCCTATCTATCCCTCTCTCTCTCTCTCTGTAAAAAAAAAAAAAATCCAACCATTTTGTTGTAAATGATCCGATGTCATCATTTCTTATGGCTGAGTAGTATTCCATAGTATATATGTGCCACATCTTCTTTATCCAGTCATCTATTGAAGGGTTTTTTGGTTGTTTCCATGTCTTGGCCACTGTGAACAATGCTGCAATGAACATGGGGCTACATGTGTCTTTACGTATCAGTGTTTCTGAGTTTTTGGGGTATATACCCAGTAGAGGGATTGCTGGGTCATAAGGTAGTTCTATTTTCAGTTTTTTGAGGAACCACCATACTTTCTTCCATAATGGTTGTACTACTTTACAGTCCCACCAACAGTGAATGAGGGTTCCTTTTTCTCCACAGCCTCTCCAACATTTGCTTTTACCTGTCTTGTTGATAATAGCTAATCTAACAGGTGTGAGGTGGTATCTCATTGTAGTTTTGATTTGCATTTCTTTAATAGCTAATGAAGATGAGCATCTTTTCATATATCTGTTGGCCATTTGCATTTCTTCCTGGGAGAAGTGTCTGTTCATGTCATCTTCCCATTTTTTTAATTGGATTGTTTGTTGTTGAGTTTTATGAGTTCTTTGTATATTTTGGATATTAGGTCCTTATCTGAGCTGTTGTTTGAAAATATCATTTCCCCTTTAGCTGACTGACTGTTTCTTTTGTTGTCAGTTTCTCTTGCTGAGCAAAAACTTCTTAGTCTGATGTAGTCTCATTCATTTATCTTTGCCTTCACTTCTCTTGCCTATGGAGTCAAATTCATAAAATGCTCTTTAAAACCAAGGTCTACGAGTTTAGAACCTATGTCTTCTTCTATGTACTTTATTGTTTCAGGTCTTATATTTAGGTCTTTGACCCATTTTTAATTAATTTTAGTAAAAGGGGACAGACTGTAGTTGAGTTTCATTCTTTTGCATGTGGCTTTCCAGTTTTCCCAGCACCATTTGTTGAAGAGGCTTTCTTTTTTCCATTCTGTGTTGTTGGCAAGTTATTTGACCATATATATGTGGTTTTATTTCTGGACTTTCTATTCTTTTCCATTGGTTTGAGTGTCTATTTTTCTGCCAATACCATGCTGTTTTGATTGTCATGGCTCTATAATATAGTTTGAAGTCAGGTATTGTAATGCCCCCAGCTTCATTCTTTTTCCTTAGGATTGCTTTGGCTATTTGGGGTTTTTTATAGTTCCATATAAATCTGATGATTTTTAGTTCCATTTCTTTAAAAAATGTCATTGGAATTTTGATGGGAATTGCATTAAATTTGTATATTGCTTCAGGTAATATGGCCATTTTGATTATATTTATTCTTCCTATCCAAAAACAAGAAATATTTTTCCATCTCATTGTATCTTTTTCAATTTCCCTTAACAATACTCTGTAGTTTTTGTTATATGGGTCCTTTACATTCTTTGTTATGTTTATTCCTAGGTATTTTATTTATTTTTTGTTGCAATTGTGAAGGGGATTATTTTTTTGAGTTCGTTTTCTAATGTTTCATTGTTGGCATATAGAAAGGCTATGGATTTTTGTATATTGATTTTGTATCCTGCGACCTTACTGTATTGGCTTATTGTTTCTAGTAATCTTTTTGTGGAGTCTTTGGGGTTTTCGATGTATAGGACCATATCATCTGCAAAAAGTGATACCTTTACTTCTTTTTTGATATGGATGCCTTTTATTTCTTTATCTTGTCCGATTGCTCTGGCTAGAACTTCTAGCACCACATTAAATAAGAGTGGAGAAAGTGGACAAACCTGTCTCATTCCTGATTTAAGGGAGAAAGCCTTCAGTTTTATGCCATTTAATATGATATTAGCTGATGGTTTACCATAGATGGCCTTCATCATGTTGAGATATTTTCCTTCTATAGCCATTTTGTTGAGTATCTTAAACATAAAGTTGTGTTGTATTTTATCGAATGCCTTTTCTGCATCTATTGATAAGATCATGTGGTTTTTGTTCTTTGTTTTGTCGATATGGTGTATTACGTTAACCATCTTACGTATGTTGAACCATCCTTGAGATTCTGGGATGAATCCCACTTGATCATGATGTATTATTTTTTTAAATATGTTGTTGTATTCGATTTACTAGTATCTTTTTTAGTATTTTAGCATCTGTATTCATTAGAGATATTGGTCTGTAGTTTTTTTTTTGTGCCATCCTTGCCAGGTTTCGGTATGAGGGTTATGTTGGCCTCATAAAATGTGTTTGGAAGTATTGCTTCTTCTTCTATTTTTTGGAAGACTTTGAGTAGAATAGGAACCAAGTCTTCTTTGAATGTTTGATAGAATTCACTACTATAACCGTCTGGGCCTGGACTTTTATTTTTGGGGAGGTTTTTAATAGTTTTTTCTATTTCCTCCCTGCTAATTGGTCTGTTTAGGCTTTCTGCTTCTTCTTGACTCAGTCTAGGAAGGTTATATTGTTCTAGGAATTTATCCATTTCTTCTAGATTGTTGAATTTAGTTGCACATAGTTTTTTGTAGTATTCTACAATAATTCTTTGTATATCTATGTTTTCTGTGGTGATTTCTCCTTTTTCATTTTGGATTTTGTTTATATGAGTCCTTTCTCTTTTTTCCTTGGTGAGTCTTGCCAAGGGTTTGTCAATTTTGTTGATCTTTCAAAGAACCAGCTTCTTGTTTTATTAATTTTTCTATAGTTTTTCTGTTCTGTTTCACTTATTTCTGCTCTGATTTTTATTATTTCCTTTCTTTCGCTGGTTTTGGGTTTTCTTTGTTCTTGTTTTTCTAGTTCCTTAAGGTGTGAAGTTAAGTGATTTACTTGGGCTCTCTCTTGTTTGTTCATATAGGCCTGAAGTGATAGGAACGTCCCTCTTATTACTGCATCCCAGAGATTCTGATATGTCATAATGTCATTTTCATGTGTCTGTATATATCTTTTGATTTCTGCGCTTATTTCTTCTTTGACCCATTCAT
This sequence comes from Saccopteryx bilineata, assembly GCF_036850765.1. Lineage (NCBI taxonomy): Eukaryota > Metazoa > Chordata > Mammalia > Chiroptera > Emballonuridae > Saccopteryx > Saccopteryx bilineata. The sequence goes on along the minus strand of NC_089495.1, from coordinate 192,356,067 downwards.
TTTTTAAAGTATGTTGTTTAGTTTCCACATTTTTGTGAGGCTTTTTCCCCTCTTTTCTGCAGTTGAACTCTAGTTTCAAGGCTTTATGATCAGAAAATATGCTTGGTACAATTTTGATTTTTCTGAATTTGCTGATGTTATTTTTGTGGCCCAACATATGGTCAATTCTTGAGAATGTTCCATGTACACTAGAGAAAAATGTATACTCTGTTGCTTTGGGATAAAATGTCCTGTAGATGTCTATCATATCCAGGTGCTCTAGTGTTTTGTTTAAGGCCAATATATCTTTCTTGATTTTCTATTTGGATGAACGATCTAGAGCCGTCACCGGTGTATTGAGGTCTCCAAGTATGATTGTATTTTTGTCAGTTTTTGTTTTTAAATCAATAAGTAGCTGTCTTACATATTTTGGTGCTCCCTGGTTTGGTGCATATATATTAAGAATTGTTATGTCTTCTTGATTCAGTGTCCCCTTAATCATTATGAAATGACCATTTTTGTCTCTCAGTAATTTTGCTGTCTTGTAGTCAGCATTATCAGATATGAGTATTGCTATACCTGCTTTTCTTTGGATGTTATTTGCTTGGAGTATTATTTTCCAGCCTTTCACTTTGAATTTCTTTTTATCCTTGTTGCTTAGATGTGTTTCTTGTAGGCAGCATCCAGTTGGATTTTCTTTTTTAATCCATTCTGCTACTCAGTGTTTTTTATTGGTGAGTTTAATCCATTTACATTTAGTGTAATTATCGACACTTGTGGGTTCCCTATTGCCATTTTATAAATTGCTTTCTGTAAGTTTTGTATCTTGTTTGATTCTTCTCTTTTGTTTTTCTATCATTTGTTTTTATTTGATTCTATTCCATACTTCTTTCCTCTGTTGCTACCTTTTTTAAGTCATGTGCTTCTGTGGTGGTTTTTTCAAGGGTGGTTACCATTAAGTAATGAAAAGGGTAATTACCATGTTCATTGTAGTACACTATCTTATGAGTGCTTCTGCACTCCATCGTCCTTTGCTACTGTTAATCTCCACCCTCTCCCCCTGTTTTTTTTGCTTTTGTTGTCAGTTTAAATTTGGTTTTATTGTATTTTTGGTGGAGCTCTTACTTGCGGTTTTGTTCTTTGTATCTGGTTGGAAAATCCCCTTTAGTATTTCCTGGAGTGGGAGTTTTCTGATGATAAATTCCCTCATCTTTTCTGTATCTGTGAATGTTTTTATTTCTCCTTCATATTTGAAGGATAGCTTTGATGGGTATAGTATTCTTGGCTGAAAGTTCTCTCTTTTAGGACTTTAAATATTGGGGTCCACTCTCTTCTAGCTTGTAGAGTTTCTGCTGAGAAATCCGATGATAATCTAATGGGCTTTCCTTTATATGTTGTATTCCTCTCTCCCCTGGCTGCCTTGAGAATTTTTTCTTTGTCGCTGGTTTGTGCCAATTTCATTATGATGTGCCTTGGAGTAGGTTTGTTGGGGTTAAGAAAACTCGGTTTTCTGTTTGCTTCTTGAATTTCAGGCTTTAGTTCTTTCCATAGGCTTGGGAAGTTTTCGTCTATTATTTGTTTGAATATGTTCTCCATTCCATTTTCTCTCTCTCTCTGATATACCTATTATTGTTGTGTTAGTCTTTTTGATGGAGTCAGACAATTCCTGTAGGGCTGTCTCATTTTTTAAAATTTTTGAGTCTCTTTCTTCTTCTCTCCGTTGTGCCTCAAGTTGCTTGTCACTAATCCTACCTTCTATCTGGCCTGTTCTATTAGCTAAGCTTGTTACCTCGTTCTTTTCAGTTCATGAATTGAGTTTTTCATCTCTGTATGTTTTTATCTTTCAATTTCCTTGGTAATATATTCTTTGTGTTCGTTGTTTTCTGAGCTCCCTAAATTGCCTTTCTGTGTTTTCTTGTATATCTCTGAGTATTTTTAGGATTTCTATTTTAAATTCTCTGTCATTTAGCTCCAAGGTTTCCAATGTATTAAATTTTTTTCTCCATAGATTTTTCCTCATCTATCTGTGCTACATCTCTCTTTTGTATCCATGATATTCGATTTCCTTTTCCTTAATGGCATCTGAGGGTGGTTTTGTTGATAACACTGAGAATTAATAAAAGATAAAAAGTAAAAAAAAAAAAGAAAATTTATTATTTCCCTTTTTGTTCCTTCCTCTCCTCTCCTTTCCTCCTTGAGAAAAAATCGTGATGAACTGTGAATTATATTGTGCTAAATGGAACAAAAACTACCTATAATGGAGGGCCTAAGTTGGGGAGAAGTGATAAAGGGGCAAAAAAGGAGATAGGGACCCACAAAATGCAAAAAAGGAAAAAATTTGGGTTACGAATAAAATGAGCCTGACCAGGTGGTGGCGCAGTGGATAGAGCATTGAACTGGGATGTGGAAGACCCAGGTTCGAGACTCCGAGGTTGCCAGCTTGAGCAAGGGCTCATCTGGTTTGAGCAAAAGCTCACCAGCTTGAACCCAAGGTTGCTGGCTTGAGCAAGGGGTTACTCCGTCTGATGAAGGCCCACAGTCAAGGCACATATGAGAAGGCAATCAATGAACAATTAAGGTACTGCAATGCACAACAAAAAACTAATGACTGATGCTTCTCATCTCTCCGTTCCTGTCTGTCCCTATCCCTCTCTCTCTCTTTGTAAAAAAAAATTAAAAAAAAAACAAACGATTTGCTTGTAAGTGATGATCGACTAAGAAATATAATGAGAGGGATAAGAGGGAAACAGGAAAAAGAAAAAAAAATTAAAAAATTACTATCGTATTAAGTGGAGCAAAAACTAGATAGAATGGAGAGCCGGGGTTGGGAGGAATGCTAATGAGTTAAAAAGCAAAGTAAAAAGCACCCAAAGTGCCACAAAGAAAAAATTTGAGTCCCAAATAAAATAATTTGTTCATGACTGTGGCCTGAATGAGAAGAAAAGTAAAGGAGAAAAGAAGAAACTAATGTAGAGGGTGAAAAGAAGAGGAAAAAAAGAAAAGAAGAAAAAAACAAAGAGAGAGAGAGAGAGTTAAGGGTTTTGAAGTGCAACCCTCTGAGAGAGAAAGGAAGAAAGAAAATGGGAAATGTAACACTTATGGGTAGTGTAGTTCAAGAAGAGGAAAGAATAAGACGGGTAGAGAATAAAAGGACCAAGGTGGAAGAAAAAGAAAATAATCAAGACAAGAAGATGAAAGAAACAAAAAAAAAGAAAGGAAAAAGTTATAAAGTCTGTGGATTTTTCTTGATTTTGAGAGGTTATCTTCTTCCTTTTTCTTTCTTCTCCCTCTTCTTGGTCGGTGACTCTGTACCCCAGGCTCTGCCCTGTGGCACGCTTAGGTAGAGATTTGCAGTTGATAAGTCTCTATGGCGATGTCATATATTAGGCTTCAGTCTCATTGGCAGTAGAGGCTCGTTAGTATTTGCAGGCTCCGACAGTGAGAGAGTCCATTTTCCTGGAGCCTCTCTCCTAGTCTCTCCTTTCTGAATTAGCAGCCTGATGATCCAGCTATGGGACTGCCACTGCCTCTGTCTGTAGAGTAAGAGACTCAAAGAGCTGACAAATCCCTACTCTATTCCCACTCAGCGCAGGGCTATGGGTAAGGCTCTGTCAGTCAGAGCTGCCAGTGTAATCAGGCGGGGCTGGGAGCCAATTGCTCTCAAGGTGCCTTTCTATGCGCCTCCAGGCATGTCCAGTATGCCTCAGCACTCTGTGGGACCACTCTCCCCAGGCTTTTTTGCAATTTGTAACCTGTTTTGGCTGGGAAGAAGATGCCCTAGTCGCTGCTTGCAGAACAGGAGGTCTTAAAAGCTGCCAAGATCCTCTTTTTAACGTAAAGCCCTGAGTATGAGAGCTCTGCCAATCAGAAGTTGTCCCCACCCCTACATGCATAGCAAGAGGCACTGAAAAATATCACACCTCTTGTCACAGATCGCTGAACTGAGAGAGATCTTGTCAGGTAGAGCCGCACAGGTCAGTTGGGAGATGAGCAGACTGTAGGTTAAGCTACTTTCAGCAATTGGATCTGCAGATCTGCTCCGGAGTCAGACTGCAAGCTGCTTTCGCACCCCTCCCTCTAACGCTTTCGTATTTTGTTTTTCATCCTGGGGATGTTAGCTTCAGTGGCTGGGTGAGGCGCCCTGCCCGCCTGGAGAAGTTCGGGCGTAGGGAAGTTCACTTTTGCGCACTCCCCGGGTGCTGCTGTTCAGGGTGCAGGGATCACACCGAGATTCTTGTCACAGCCCACGCAAAGGCCTGCCCCTCTGTCCAGGAACACGGGCGCCCACTCCCTGGGTGCTAGGAGGAACCTTTCGCACACTATCCGTGCTTGCCGACCAGAATATTGGAGCTAATGGTGGCCGCTGCTTGCCCGTCTTTGCCAGGGTCCGGTGCGGGCGTTAGCTCGCGTTGGCTGGGTCACCGCAGGCACAGTCTTTCCTCGGCTTCGACGTCTGTGCCACAGCCTGGCTTTCTCCACACCCTTTGCCCCCCTTAGCTCCCACTCTCTCTCAGTTCCAAGTGAAAGCAGCTCTTGTTCAGGTTAGTGAGGAAGGCGGAGTGTTCCTTTCTCTGTCTTATTTCCTTCGGGGTTAATTATATATTTAGTCAATTTTTCGCTTGATCATACCTTAGTTTTCAGTGTGTGCGACTTATAGATGCTCCAAGGGTAGATTTTTCTGTCTCTGGTTGAAGAATTTGTTGAAATTTTGGGGAGATTTATTGATAGCGCTCCCTCACGGCGCCATTTCTCTCTCTCTCTTTTTTAATACAAAGAGCAGCAGACTATTTTCACTGTTCTACATCTTGCTTTTTTCACTTAATGCATCTTGGAAGTGGTTCTCTATCAGTACATAAAAAGAATCCTCCCTCTTGCTTTTCATAGATGTATTTTTTAGCCAGTTCCCTACTGATGGACATATAATTTGTTTCCAATCTCATGTGGCAAATTATTTAAAAATGCTTTCAATATGCCTCAGTGAACTTGCCTTTGTAATAGGAGGGAAAAATTCACAGAAATCAACATTGGAGTTAAGAGTTGTGGGCTTATCTGCAAATATCCATTAATTAATTAAGTCTACAAACAGCTCAATTTTTACATTGTATCAGGGCTGAGAAGGCAGCCACTATCCTCAAAAACGCAGCTGAGTGAGGAAGAGATACAAGAAAATCAAAGATTTCAGTTATAGCGTAAGTAACAATTCCTTCCTCTCTCCACCCCCCCCCCCCAATAATATGTATTGAGTACCTAACAGGTGTCAGGCATTGGGTTAAGTTGAGCACAATAGCCATGGTTCTTATTTGCCTGGGCCTTACAGAGACCACTTGTTGAAAAAAAGATAATCATACAAATAAATATAAAACCACAAATGTAGGAAATGTGAAACAAATGGTATCAAGAAAACATAATTGGGATTCTGGCCTAGTCAATGAGGTTAGAAGAGGCTTCCCTGGGGAAGTGACAACTGAGTAAGAGTGGGCAAGAGGGACTATGGATGTACTAGTTGGAAGGTTCTTGCTATCTTCCCGATCAGTGAAGGCTGAAGCCTGGATCTAGCAGTATAGATGAGGTAAGTAGGCAGACTAGGGAGAAGTTTCAGAGGTTAAAAATTGTGACCCTGGCCGGTTGGCTCAGTGGTAGAGCATTGGCCTGGCATGCAGGAGTCTCAGGTTCGATTTCCGGCCAGGACACACAGGAGAAGCGCCCATCTGCTTCTCCATCCCTCCCCCTCTCCTTCCTCTCTGTCTCTCTTCCCCTCTCACAGCCAAGGCTCCATTGGAGCAAAGATGGCCCGGGCCCTGGGGATGGCTCTGTGGCCTCTGCCTCAGGTGCTAGAATGGCTCTGGATTCAACAGAGCGAACGCCCCAGAGGGGCAGAACATCGCCCCCTGGTGGGCATGCTGGGTGGATCCCAGTTGGGCGCATGCAGGAGTCTGTCTGACTGCCTCCCCGTTTCCAGCTTCGGAAAAATGAAAAAAAAAAAAAAAATTGCTTGGAACTTCCTAATGGTTTGGCTGGCGTGGGGAGCAGAAAAGGATAACTCCCAGGCTTCTAGTTTGGAGGACTGGATGGATAAAAAGAATCTTGGAAAGAAAATCTTTTTAATTGGAATGGGTACTTTTTGGGATTTCCACCTCAAAAATGACCCCCCTAACTACTTCCCTCTTATACGCATACATAGGTTCTTTCCTAGTAGCTGTGTGTGTGTGTGTGTGTGTGTGTGTGTGTGAGAGAGAGAGAGAGAGAGAGAGAGAGAGAGAGAGTGTGTTTGGGGGGAGGGGTTTAAGCTAGCCTAAACTGATTACTGTACCTGGAACTAAAGAATTCTAATTCAGTGGTAACATTAGGAAAAATTATTTGCAACACAAATATTTTAAACATACAAACAGCTTCTACAAATCAATATGAAATGCCATTGGATAGAAATAAGGACAAATTCGAAAAGGCAATCCACAGCAGCAGTTATATAAATAGCTAATGAACACAATAAAGAATATTTAAACCTAATTTTTAATTAAAAGAATACAAATTAACCACTGTGGTATACATTTCTAGAGGGCAATTTGACAATACAGTACTTATTAAAATTATAAATTCAGTTAGAAATTTCTCTTCTGGATATATTCTATTTGTGTGTGAATTGACTCACAAACAAGGTTGTTTACTGAAATGTTTGTACAAGAAAATCCACAAGGAACTGGTTAGAGATTATGAACTATCCACATAATGGAATATAATAAAGTCACATAAACAAGAGTGAGACACTACTTATGTACTAGTATGAAAGTATCACCATTATATTTTATAAGTGAGCAAAACAACATGCAAAAAGTGTTCCTAGCATAGTGGGTTTAAAAAAAGTGGGGGGAAATGAATATAAGTATGCATTTCCTTGAATATTTATAACAGTATCTCTGGAAGGATACACAGGAAGATAACACTGCTTTAGAGAAGGGAACTGAGTGAGGTGGTAGGAGGAGGGAGAGACTTAAAATTTTTTTTAACCATTTTTTAATAAAACATAAAATTAGCCCTGGCTGAATAGCTCAGTTGGTTAAGAGAGTCATCCCAAAGCACAGAGGTTACGGGTTCAATTCTCGGTCAGGGCACACACAGGAACAGAGTGACATTCCTGTCTCTCTCCCCTCCCCGTTACATCTCTAACTAAAATCAATCAGTTAAAAAATATTTAAAAAACAGAAAGATTTGCCTCAAGGCCAAGTTTCATGCAAAGGAGGAGAAGCAGAGGCTTATTCACTGAAGCTGTTATCACATGTATATTTCTTAAAACAAAACAAAACAAAAAACCCAAAACATAAAATTAATAATGAACCAAAAATTTTAACCTCGCAGATCAGCAGAAACTGCTCATCAGCAAAAAGGAACAATAACATACAATAATACCGAAAGGATGTAAGGAAATGCTAACACTACTTCACTCTTGGTGAGAGTACAAACTGGTACTTTTGTCAAAACTCTCAAAACATCACTTTTTCTTTTTAATATTATATTTATTGATTTTACTGGGTGGGGGGCAATAAGTAGTTACTTCACTCTAGCTGTTCATCGGATGCTTGTTGTATGTGCTTTGACCAGGTAAACCCAAGGTTTCAAATGGCAACCTCAGCATTACAAGTTGGTGCTCCATCCACTGCACCACTACAGGCCAGGCAAAATATCACTTTATGCATATTTTTTCATTATATAGGTGTTTCTTATTAGAAAGAACTTTCCAACTGTAACATTAACTTTTTATCATAAGTTGCCATTACTTTAATTAGTGTTTTTAAGAGACCTCTTCCTGGGCCCTGGCCGGTTGGCTCAGTGGTAGAACATCGGCCTGGCGTGCAGGAGTCCCAGGTTCGATTCCTGGCCAGGGCACACAGGAGAAACGCCCATCTGCTTCTCCACCCCTCCCCCTCTCCTTCCTCTCTGTCTCTCTCTTCTCCTCCCGCAGCCAAGGCTCTATTGGAGCAAAATTGGCCCTGGCGCTGGGGATGGCTCTCTGGCCTCTGCCTCAGGCGCTAGAATGACTCTGGATGCAACAGAGCGATGCCCCAGATGGGCAGAGCATCTTCCTCTGGTGGGCATGCCGAATGGATCCCGGTGGGGCGCATGCGGGAGTCTGTCTGACTGCCTCCCCGTTTCCAACTTCAGAAAAATACAAAAAAAAAAAAAAAAAGACCTCTTTCTGTTTTTGTATATCATTTTGGGAGAGTAATTAGCAGTACCTAGTATAACAATTAATGTGAATTCCCACATTAGGGAAAAAAATTACAGAAAAATAAGCAGAGTACCCAAAGATAAACACACAGACCTAGACATTCAGATATTTATTATAGCACTGATGTAATATTGAAAGAAATATATAGGTAATGTATGGTCCATTCATACCCTGCAGTGATTGCAGGCACAGTAGAGTAAGGTACATTTCTAAATGTAACTGTAAAAATGTCCATAATATATTATTTATATATACTACATAAATTATAGGTCAATAAAAGAACATGATCTCAGGTCCTGGCTGGTTGGCTCAGCGGTAGAGCATCAGCCCAGTGTGCGAAAGTCCCAGGTTCGACTCCCTGTCAGGGCACAAAGGAGAAGCGCCCATCTGCTTCTCCACCCTTCCCCCTCTCCTTCCTCTCAATCTCTCTCTTCCCCTCCTGCAGCCAAAGCTCCACTGGAGAAAGTTGGCCTGGGAGTTGAGGATGGCTCCATGGCCTCCACCTCAGGTGATAGAATGGCTCTGGTTGCAACAGAGCAACGTCCCAGATGGGCAGAGCATTGCTCCCTCTTGGGCATGCCTGGTGGATCCCAGTTGGGCACAGGCAGTAGTCTGTCTGACTGCCTCCCCACTTCTAACTTCAGAAAAATACAAATAGGAAAAAGAAACATGATCCCATTTTTGTTATTAAAAAAATACTTGGAGAGTATCTGGAAAAATACACATCAAACTACTAATAGTAGTTATCATCTCAGGGTAGGATTAGAGAATGGTACATGAGAAGAAGGGTATAGGGAAGTATAATTCCATCAGAATCAAGTATAATATAGGGAAGCCAGGACTCTAGACCCAAAATGCCTGAGTTCAAGTTCTAGATCTATCACTAACCACCAGTGTGAGCTTCAACACATTATTCAAACTCTCTTTGCCTTAGTTTTTTCATCTTAAAATGGAATGGTTTCTGCCTCACTGAGTTATTGTGAAGATGCAATGAGTTAACATATGTAAAGCATATAAACAGTATTTGGCACATAGTGCTATTAATATTATATATACAGTAATTCCTCACTTAACATTTATAAGTTTGGCCCTGGCTTAGTGGTAGAGTGTCAGCCCGGCGTGTGGATGTCCTGGGTTCAATTCCCAGTCAGGGCACACAGAAGAAGAGACCATCTACTTCTCCTCCCCTCTTCCTTCCCCTTCACTCTCTCTCTTCTCCTACCACAGCCATGGCTCGTGGTTCGAGCAAGCTGGCCCTGGGCACTGAGGATGACTCCATGGCCTCCTCTGTTATTGCTAAATGTAGCTCAGTTGCCAAGCAATGAAGCAAAAGCCCTAGATGGGTAGAGCATCACTCAGTAGGAGGCTTGCCGGGTGGGCTCCTGTTCAGGGTGTGCATGCAGGAGCCTGTCTCTCTGCCCTCCCCTGCTCTCAATAAAAAAACAAAACAAAAAGACCACATTGTTGATAGGTTCTTGGAAACTGAGTTTTTAATGAAATAACGTATAATAAAACCAATGTTCCCATAGGCTGAAATAAAAACAAGATTAAGTTTCTATGGTATATTTCTGGTCACAAAAACATCAACAAACTTCTATATAAAGACCCCAAAATATTCCTGATGTGAGTATTTTGTGAGCTATTCATATATTTAAAAACAAGATTAATAAAATAAGATGAATAAAAACAAGTAAAAGAATTCTTTTCCAACCCACTTATTCCAGTTTAGGGTCTGGGGTGGCTAGAGTAAACTGTGGCAGGTCAGGGTGCAAGGCAGAAGCCACCTTGGACAGGACACCCTTCCATCACAAAGGGTGCACTCAAACTCATTCATACTGGGACAATGTAGACATGCCAATTCATCTCACGTGCACATCTTTGGGATGTGGGAGGAATATGAAGTCCCTGGAGAAAACCCACACAGACACGGAGATTGTACAAACTCCACAATGGCCCTGGCCTGGAATCTTATTTTTCCTCCTCATCAATGTTATTAACAAAATGATGTTGAATGAAATAATATTATTCAAGGACCTATTGTACTTGATATTAATTAAAAGTAATATAAAAATCAAACAAATTAATATAGCCTTTGATGAAACAGAGGTAATGCATCTTGTGAAGTTTGCCCATTAGCAATCTTTTCTAACCTTAGTAATTTTTGTTTACTACTATGCATACCAATGGGTCCCCACTGGAAAATCACCATAAGCAGCAACTTTATAAAAAAAGTTTGATGCCCATTTCATGGGACTATTTGTTTTTTTAAAAACTGAATTTGTTAGTGTGACATTGGTTAATAAAGTTATATAGGTTTCAGGTGCATAATTCTATAATACATCACCTGTATAGTGTGCTGTGTTCACCACCCCAAGTCAAGTCTCCTTCCATCACCATCTATCCCCCGTACCCTTCTACCTTCTCCCACACTCACATGGGAACATTTCAAATCAAGACATTCTAGAAAACTAGAGTCTAGCCTTCCTCTCCTATCTCCTAAGGCAGATGACATGTACTCTGAAAAATTCTCTTACCTGTTCCAGGAGGTCCTTGAATAATAGCCAGTTCCCTTGTGAGAGCAAACTGCAAAGCTTCCATCTGGGAGTCATCCAGCTTCAGGGCTTCTTTGGAGGGCCACTGGCTGGGGTCTAAGACATTAACTCTGAGGTATCTCGAGCCCTCGGCATTCCTCAGAGATTCCCCGGTGGCTGAGGGATTCTTTAACAAGGGTATGAAATCATATCTGCCTCCCATCAGCAAGTACACTGGCTGTGTCACATAAGAGTCACACTCCACAATGTTTCTCTGGAAGGGGACGTCTTCCTCTTGGATCTCCTGGAGTCCTTCCAGGACATGCCTATAGGCCTCGAAGTATGCAGTTGTTTCCACCATGAGGAAAGAGTCAGAGGGCTGGACCTCTGCTAGCAGCTGTTGGCTCTGCTCATTGAAGCAGAGCTGGACAAATCCTCGGCAGAGCTCCTCCTGTTCCCGGTTAGACACTGTGGCAAAAAGAAATGTCTCAAAATTGTCCTTGGACATGCACACCAAGGACCCATAGAGCAATCGCTTGGAATTCTGCCAGCGAACATACTTCAGTGGTTTTGTGTCAAACTGCACCTTATAGACAATGCCTGATGATGAACATACAGGGGTGATAATCCTGGTATCAAAGTATATTCGGATGTCGTCAAATTTTCTCTTCCTCAGGCCTTGGTCCTCAAAGCTCTGGAGAAGTTCCAAAATGCCTTCTCGTAGGGGTCTGACAAAATCTTCTCTCAGGAGTCGGAAGTGCGTATCCAAATAGACAGCAGTGCTCTCATATTTTCCAGAAATGATGTTGGGACGCAGGAACGGCTTCTCATCCAAGTGCACTTCATTGTAGGTAGGGTAAATAGGCATGGTCCGGTAGCTCTCAACATGGTCTTCTGCCTTAGGCTGTACTAAAGTGTAGGTGTCCACTCTTAAAGTGCCCTCTCGCCTCTTTTCCTGCAAATGTTCAATGATGGTCTGCACCTTCTCCAGGTTTTTCTCAGTCTCCTCTTTTATGTTAACACCAGAGGCTCTCAAAACATTAAGAGAAGCTGGCAGGAGGGAAATGAGCATGGACGTTTCCTGCACAGAGCTGGCAGGAAAGACACTTACAAGGTCCTGGAGGAGGGAGATGATGTTGCTGATGTGTTCTGGATACTGGTTTCGAACGTCAGGGGCGGACTCAGTGACCATCCCTACCACATAAGTTGGCAGGCAAACTTTAAGGAATTTTGAGTTCTTCAATATGCCCAGGACATGGAGAACACTCTGGCGATCCATTTTGGAACTGCATGCCTTCCGAAGAACCTGGCAAATGAGCTCAAGGAAGTTGGGTTTCATGAAAGAATGAGACAAAAGTTCCTTCAGTCCTGAACTTGTGGCAAGTGTGATGACCACCTCAGAGGGGTCTTTTTGCAGAAGACTTTCTAGGAACTTATAGCCCAGTTTCTTTACCTGCTGTGGCTGTTCTGCAGGCTTCTGGTGGGGGCTCCGCCACTGTTGGAAGTTTTCATCAGACCAAGGTGGTCTGCGGTTCCTTCCCTCCTGATTGCCATTTCTCTGCCTGGTGTCATTCTCCTGACCATGTCTTTGGCCTCTAGGTTCATCATTGGCATGTCCCCCACGGTTCCTCCTTTCTGGATGAGGGTTCCTTCCCATGGCTGCAAACCTCTCTTCTCTTTGCTGATAAGGGACAGGATGGTTGTTGGCTCTCGGATGCCTTCCTAACTGGTTGGCTCCTCCTCTGAGAGCATTGGCTGGTAGATTATTGGCCTGATTTCTAGCTCTTGGTGGTAGTTCTCCATCCATAGGCCCTAAAGACAATGGGAATACTGGGTAAGCACATAAATCACTGTGCAAGGAAACCCAGTAGGACAACAATAAACATTTTCTCATTTTCCAAGACAACCAAGGGGCTTAGTTTTTTTTTTAAAGACTTTATTTATCCATTTTTATTGGAGAGAGACAGAGAACAGGGGGAGGAGCAGGAAGCATCAACTCCCATATGTGCCTTGACCAGGCAAGCCCAGGGTTTTGAATCGGCAACCTCAGCATTCCAGGTCAACGCTTTAGCCACTATGCCACCACAGGTCAGGCCAAGCTTAGGTTTTATTTGAAGAGAAATAAGGTTTTCTACCAAGTCACTTAGTAAATGTAAAATAGATTACTATAGTGTTCTCTATATCATAAATATATACAAACGTGCAAAAGGGAAAAGGAATAAACATTTGTTGAGCACCTAATACATGCTGGAGAATAACTTCTTATAGTATATCGTTTAATTATCACAAATTGGGCATCTGAAACCTGTATAATTATGTTAACCAGTGTCACCTCAACTCAATAAAAAAAAATCCTGTTCTATAAAATTGTTTCTTAATTAAAAAATATGCTAGGCAGCCCTGGCCAGTTGGCTCAGTGGTAGAGCGTTGGCCTGGCGTGCGGAAGTCCCGGGTTCGATTCCTGGCCAGGGCACACAGGAGAGGCGCTCATCTGCTTCTCCACCCCTCCCCCTCTCCTTCCTCTCTGTCTCTCTCTTCCCCTCCCGCAGCCAAGGCTCCATTGGAGCAAAAGATGGCCCGTGCGCTGGGGATGGCTCCTTGGCCTCTGCCCCAGGCGCTAAAGTGGCTCTGGTCCCGACAGAGCAACGCCCCGGATGGGCAGAGCATCGCCCCCTGGTGGGCATGCCGGGTGGATCCCGGTCGGACGCATGCGGGAGTCTGTCTGACTGCCTCCCCGTTTCCAGCTTCAGAAAAATACCAAAAAAAAAAAAAAAAAATATATATATATCCTAGGCCTTGGCCGGTTGGCTCAGTGGTAGAGCATTGGCCTGGAGTATGGATGTCCCGGGTTCAGTTCCTGGCTAGGGCACACAGGAGAAGCAACCATCTGCTTCTCCACCCTTCCCCCTTCTCTATCAATTCCCCTCCCCTAGTCCTGACTCAACTGGTTTGAGCTCATCAGCCCTGGGTGCTGAGGATGGCTTCATGGAGCCTCCTCCACCTCAGGTGCTAAAAATAGCTCGGTTGTCACCATGGCCCCAGATGGGCAGAGCATCAGTCCCAGACTGGAGTTTCTGGGTGGATCCTGGTGGGACCCATGAAAGAGCCTGTCTCTCTATCCACCCTCTTCTCACTTGGAAAAAGAGGGGGGAAAAATGAGTAAATCTTAAAAAGAAAATGCAATGAGCTGATCTTTCTGACTCTCTGAAATAATCCCAACTTGTGAGGACGTGTGTGTATCACTGGGCCAGGGCCATGATTTTTTTTTTTTTTTAGAGAGAGAAGAAAGAGAGAGGAGGGGCGGGGGTGAGGGGAAAGTAGGAAGCATCAACTCACTAGTTGCTTTTCGTAAGTGCCTTGACCAGGCAAACCCAGGGTTTTAAACTGTGACATCAGCATTCTAAGTTGACAGTCTAGCCACTATGCCACCAGAAGTCAAACTAGCTCATTGTTTCTAGTTTCTTGCCAGTACAAAACAATAACTAGTGCATGAATTTCAGAGATAAACAGACCTGGTTCAAATATTAACCTTGGCACTTCCTCACTGTATTACCTCGACCAAGCTGTACAATTTCTCTAAGCCTCAGTATCTGGGTTGCTGTAAAGATTTAATGTTTACAAGATTTGGCACTGGATGGGCAGCTCAGTTGGTTCGAGTGTTCTCCCACTCTACGACAAGGTTGCAGATTTGGTCCCTGGTGGGGGCATATAAAAGAATCAACCAATGAGGCCTGGAATGCTAAGGTCGCCAGTTCAAAACCCTGGGCTTGCCCAGTCAAGGCACATTAAAAAAGAAGCAACAACTACTAGTTGAAGCTTCCTGCTATTCCCTCCCTTTCTCTCACAATAAAAAATAAATAAATAAATCAACCAATGAGGGCACAAATAAGTGGAAGTGATTTCTCTCTCTTCCTCCTTTCTTCTCTAAAACTAATTAAAAAAAATTTTAATGTTAAAAAATGCTTAGTATAGTGCAGTCCTTGAAATATAAAAAAACTTTCATTTAGCCTGACCAGGTGGTGGCGCAACGGACAGAGCGTCGGACTGGGATGCGGAGGTTCAAGACCTCGAGGTCACCAGCTTTAGCACAGGTTCATTAGGTTAGAGCAAAAGCTCACCAGCTTGGACCCAAGGTCACTGGCTTGGGCAAGGGGTTACTCGGTCTACTGTAGCCCTACGGTCAAGGCACATGTGAGAGGGCAATGAACAACTAAGGTGTCGCAATGTGCAACGAAGAACAAATGATTGATGCTTCTCATCTCTCCGTTCCTGTTTGTCTGTCTCTATCGCTCTCTCTGACTCTCCCTCTGTCTCTGTAAAAAAAAAAAAAAAGGCACTGCTAATGCTAAGTTTTAAAAAAAACCACTTTCATTTATGTTAGGTATTACTAATAACACTAGTAATAATTTTCAATTGGTCTAACCTATTGATTTTAGAGCTACTGGTTCTGCCATTTAACAAGTATCTCAATAGGCAACAGAGGAATCAAGTGAAACAAAACTATAATGGGAAGTGCTTCTTAAACTTTGCCCAGCATTAGATAGCAAAGGGAAAGCTGGGGCTTCCTTTATGAAGATGTATAAGAGTTAACTAACTAGACTGTAAAGGAGACTGAAAAATGAAACTCAAGTTTTTCCTCCTTTCTGTAGCACAATTTAATTTACTTAGTATTTATAACTGCTCACAAAAATTAGGGTATATTTCATCACTTCATACTCATTTTGAAATATCCTCTAATTTTTATGAGCAGTATATTATTAACCCTCAGAAGAGAAGGTGGGGCCTGACCTGTGGTGGTGCAGTGGACAGAACACTGACCTGGAATGCTGAGGTTGCTGGTTTGAAACCCTGGGCTTGCTCAGTCAGGGCACATGAGGAAAGCAACTACAAGTTGATGCTTCCTGCTCCTCCACCCTACCCTGCCTTTCTCTCTCTCTATCTCTCTCTCTCTTTCCTCTCTCTGAAATCAATTTAAAAAAAGAAGAAAAAGTATGGGGGAAAGGAAGGTGACACACCCAGTACAACAAGAAAGCTAACATCACCAAGTAGATGAAGCTGAACTTGTCTTCCTTGATCCGCCTGCTACACATTTCATAAGTGACCTTGACCAACATACTCATGTCCAGTTTTTTTTCACTTTTCTTTCCTCTAAAACTGATTCTGGAGCTGGGCCAACTTAGCAGAATGAATGGGAGATTTTAAAAACAAACAAAAAAATAAGACTGTATATAATGATTTGATGATAAAAATTGTGCCTGACCTGTGGTGGCGCAGTAGATAAAAGTATCAACCTGGAATGCTAAGGTCACCATTTCAAAACCCTGGGCTTGCCTGGTCAAGATACATAACAAGAAGCAAGCAATGAACAACTAAAGTAAAGCAACTATGAGTTGATACTTCTCACTCCCCCATCTTCCTCTTTCTGTAAAATCAATAAATAAAATCTTAAAGTCTGACCTGTGTTGGTGCAGTGGATAAAGCATTGACCTAGAATGCTGAAGTCGCCAGTTTAAAACCCTGGGTGGGCTTGTCCATTCAAGGCACATATGAGAAGCAACTACCACAAGTTGATGCTTTCCCTTCCTCATTCACACCTTTTTCTCTCTCTATCCTCTCTCTAAAATCAATAAATAAATTAAAAAAAAAAAATTGAGCCCTGGCCCGTTGGCTCAGCGGTAGAGCATTGGCCTGGCGTGCAGGGGACCCGGGTTTGATTCCCGGCCAGGGCACATAGGAGAAGCGCCCATCTGCTTCTCCACCCCCCCCCCTTCCTCTCTGTCTCTCTCTTTCCCTCCCGCAGCCAAGGCTTCATTGGAGCAAAGATGGCCCGGGCGCTGGGGATGGCTCCTTGGCCTCTGCCCCGGCGCTAGAGTGGCTCTGGTCGCGGCAGAGCGACGCCCCAGAGGGGCAGAGCATCGCCCCCTGGTGGGCAGAGCGTCGCCCCTGGTGGGCGTGCCGGGTGGATCCCAGTCGAGCGCATGCGGGAATCTGTCTGCCTGTCTCTCCCCCTTTCCAGCTTCAGAAAAATACAAAAAAAAAAAAAAAAAAAAAAAAATTTTGATGGCCTTGGCTAGGTAGGTAGCTCAGTTGGTTAGAGCATCATTCCAACATGCAGGCTGGTGCTTTGACCCCGCGTCAGAGCACATACAAGAATCAACCAATGACAGAATGAGTAAGTGGAACAACAGTCAGTCAGGCTCTCTCTCTCTGACTCTCTCTCTCTCTTCTTTCTCTTTCTTTCAAAATAATCAATAAAAACCCCAAAACTAAATGTTGTACAAATTTTAAATGCACACACCATATTCAAAATGACCATTCCACTTAATGACATCAGATGCTAAATCCATTTATATATTTTCATTGTTTTGCACTTTATAGAAAAAAATTCTAGATTTTTTTAATGCAATGAATGCATAAATAAGTGAAACATAAAGGAATATTTGGTAAAATGTAAATACTGTATACAACTGAACTCTAAATAAGTTTTTTTTTAATTTTTCTTTTATTAATTTTTAGAAAGGATAGAGAGAGAGAGAGAGAGAGAGAGAGAGAGAAGGGGGAGGGAGGAGCAGGAAGCATCAACTCTCATATACGCCTTAACCAGGCAAGCCCAGGGTTTTGAACCGGCGACCTCAGCGTTCCAGGTCGATGATTTATCCACTGCACCACCACAGGTCAGGCAAGTTTTTAATTATTACTTTCAAACACCCAAGATATCAGAAGAAAAGTCCTACTTTTAATATTTTGATTTGATTAGAAAACTAGACATTTTGGCCCTGGCCGGTTGGCTCAGTGGTAGAGCGTCAGCCTGGTGTGCAGAAGTCCCCGGTTTGATTCCCGGCCAGGGCACACAGGAGAAGCGCCCATCTGCTTCTCCACCCCCCCCTTCCTCTCTATCTCTCTCTTCCCCTCCTGCAGCCGAGGCTCCATTGAAGCAAAGATGGCCCAGGCGCTGGGGATGGCTCTATGGCCTCTGCCTCAGGCGCTAGAGTGGCTCTGGTCGCAGCAGAGCGACACCCGGATGGGCAGAGCATTGCCCCCCGGTGGGCGTGCCGGGTGGATCCAGGTCGGGCGCATGCAGGAGTCTGTCTGACTGCCTCCCCGTTTCCAACTTCAGAAAAATACCAAAAAAAAAAAAAAAAAAAAAGAAAACTAGACATTTTGGAAGAATGGAAAACTGGATTGTTTCTCATACTTCAACATTCACACAGCTCATAAAATAAAATTCTACAATTCTTCCTCATTTGTTACACAACTAAACTCAAATGACATATTGTAAACTTAGAAAAAAAACAAAAATCCATTTGGTTGTTTTATTTTAGAAAGTTCTCAGCAAACAGAACAATCACTGCAGTAACGCTTTTAGAACCAACTTTGCTTTGGTGACTGAGACTCTAGACACATGCTATCAAATACATAGCCACTAGTTGTATGGAGGTCTTAAGCATCTTAAATGTGGCTAGTCTGGATTAAGACATATAAAAAAAGTTAAATATCTCATTAAAAATTTTATATTGATAAAACCTTAAAATGATAATATATACTTGACTATATCAGAAGTAAATAAAACATTAAAATTATTAAAGTATTATAATAAAATACTATATTCAACTACATTAAAGTAATATTTGGATACACTGGTTTAAATAAGACAAGTACTAAAAAATAAGACAAGCACTAAAAATATAAATTTTAAAAATGAGTTTTACCAGGTTTTTTTGCCCCCCCCCCCTTTAAACGATGCACTAGAAAATTGTTACATTACATTTTGGCTTTTATCATGTTTCTATTGGACAATGCTACTCTAAAGCAGAGTGTTATTTCCATTTCTGATACCTCATCACTGTCTTTGCTGAAACGCGCCCATTCATTATCAGCTCTCTTAGGGAAGGGTGAGGGGTATCTGTTTTTCAGAGTCAATTATGTTGTAGCTTAAGAAATAAGCCATTCTTGGCCCTGGCCAGTTTGCTCAGTGGTAGAGTATCTGCCCAGTGTGTGCATGTCCCTGGTTTGATTCCAGTCAGGGCACACAGAAGTGACCACCTGCTTCTTCACGCCTCCCCCTCCCCTTCTCTCTTTCTCTCTATTTCTCTTCCCTCCCACAGCCATAGCTCAATTGGTTCAAGCACATCAGCACTGGCCAAGGGCACTGAGGATGGCTCCATGGAGCCTCTACCTCATGCACTAAAAATAGATTGGTTGCAGCATGACCCCAGATGGGCAGAGCATTAGCCCCAGACCAGGGTTGCTGGGTGGATCCAGGTTGGGGCACATGTGGGAGTCTATCTCTTCTCCTCTCACTTGGAAAAAAAGAAAAAAGCCATTCTTTATTTGAGAAGTGTAATCAATCTTAGGTGGGCCTGCTCATTCACAGGGAACTCAGTTTCCTTCCCATTAGTTAGAAAATATCATTCACCTCTGTGGTTGGTATGGGGATTCCTGGGCCTGGCATCTGGACAAGGTCTTCTGTCCTCCATGTCTGAGTCACTTGAATTCCTCCACGTTCACATTCAAGTTATCTAAAAATCTGTACAGATTGAAAGGAATTAGTGCCCTTGAAACACAGCATTTAGCAGTAAAAACCCAAAACAGCCATTAAGCCAATCCTTCTGCTTCTACAAGTTAATGATTTGTTAACTAAGTTAGACACAGATTTTAATTATGTATGCCGTGCTCAACTCTGTGAACACCCACTTATGATAGAAAAACATTGAATTCACAATTTAAGTGATTTCAAGGAGTCAAATTCACTCCTCTTTATCCTTGTACTTTCTTAAGGTAGAGGGAGTGTCATTAATTCCCATTCTAAACTACTGTTTGGTTTATGCCTTTAGCCAAATTATTCACTCAGTTGCTAGGTTTCATTTTCCTCTTCTACAAAGCAGATATATAAATATTGTTGCCAGGGCAAAATCTAAAAACCAAGTATGTACCATCTCATTCAGCATTTGTATTATATAGTACTCTTTAGCTTACAGTATTCTACAATTTATAAATTAATGAGCTGTTATCCCTTATCCCACTCTTTGGAATGCAGCCAAATTGAGTAAGCCTTCCATTCCTAGTCAATCACATGCAAGAAAACTATATGTTTCAGTAATTAGGGGGTTTAACATCTACAGATGCTGTTTCCTCAATCAGCTAGAAATCTGTCATTCTGTCCTGGCTAGACAGCTCAGTTGGGTAGTGTCATTCCCATACGCCAAGGTTGCGGGTTCCATCCCAGGTCAGGGCACATACAAGATTCAACCAATGAATGCATAAATAAGTGGAACAACAAATCGATGTTTCTCTTTCTCTCTCTCCCTTCCTCTCTAAATTCAATCAACCAATAAAGAAAGAAATCTGCAGTTCTTTCTCCTTTCTACCTTCACGGTGGTCCTGTAAGAGACCACTTAAGAGGAAGAGGAAACCCGTTTAAGGGAACTTCTCAGCCCAAGTGACGCGCATCCTGTGGGCTGGGGCTAGGGGAAAAGTTGGTGGTCAGAGTCCTTAGCAAGGGGATTTTTGAGACTGTCCCTCTGAGCTTTTAAATATTCATGGTTGGAAACTGTGTATAGTTATGGCATTATATGAGGAGCAGCTTTTATCCTCATCAGAAAAATTCCTTCCTCCTGGCAATGTTTTTGGTGAATCTCCTCCATCATATCAAACCCGTATCTCATGGCACAGGTTCAGTATTTAGAGGTGTTTTTGTTTTTAATTTTAAAAATTGTCTGAAGGAAAAATTCCTTCTTCTTCTTGTTGGAAAAAAATAAAATACTCAGACATTTTCTGGGATAAAAGGAATGTAAGAAAAGAAAAAAAGAACGGCAAGGAAAGGGAGGAGCAGAAAGAAACAGGAAATGCTTAAAAAAGAAAAAAGATAAAGAAAAGGCAGACTGAGTGGGTTTCTTTGGGAATCAAGGCCTGAAGGAGGGCAGGAAGAAGAAAAACAGCGACTGTCGAGCTGGGCTAGGGATCAAATGATAGGGAAGGGTAATTATCGGGGTGGAATGAAAGAAGCCGAAACAGGAAGCCACAGCTGGGGTCCAGGGGCCCGAGAGGGTGTGAGAGAGGAGGGAGGAGCCACTGGCCCCCAGGAGCCCAGCGGGTCGCGACGGGAACATCACGGGGTCAGGGAGAGCAGGGCTGTGGTGGCACCGAGAAGGTGCCATGGCAAAGGCTGCGGCGGGGAGTGGCAGCAGGGGAGGTGGGGAGGGCTGAAGGCGTACGGGGCCTCAGAGAGAAGCGGGGCTGAGCTCGGCTGGGTTGCGTGCTGGGATGATGGGGCACCTGCAAACGGCGGTGGGGAGTACGGATGGGAGGCTGCCTCGTAGAAGATGGGGGCGGACGGGGTGGCACTGGCCGAAAGTGAGCAGAGAGACGGGGGTGGGCGACAGGAGAACTAGATGATGAGGTCTGACGGAGACGTAGTGATGGAGGGCTCTGGGTGGGGAAAGGAGGCGCTGCGGGCAGAGGAGATGAGGTGGGGGCCGACATGGGGCTGAGGCGGGGGATGGATGTGACAGAGGAGCCCAGGGGGGATCGGGGGAGCCGGGAGAGGGGGAACGGGGGAACCAAGGGGGGCTGGGGGGAACGGGGGAGTCGAGGGGGGCTGGGGGGAACGGGAGAGCCGGGGAGGGGCTGAGGGGGAACCGAGGGGGGCTGGGGGGAACGGGGGAACCTAGGGGGGCTGGGGGGAACGGGGGAGCCGGGGAGGGGCTGAGGGGGAACCGAGGGGGGCTGGGGGGACGGGGGAGCCGGGAGAGGGGGAACGGGGGAGCCGAGGAGGACAGAGGAGCTGGGGAGGAGACCGGGGAGACGAAGGGGGCTGGGGGGGAACGGAGGAGTTGGGGGGCTGGAGGGAACGGAGGAGCCGGTGGGGGGGCCTGAGGGGGAATGGGGGACCCCAGGGGAACAGGGGAGCTGGGGAGGGGACGGGGGAGCCGAAGGGGGCTGGGGGCGAACCAGGGGGGGCTGGGGGGGGAACGGGGGACCCGAGGGGGACAGGGGAGCTGGGGAGGGGACGGGGGAGCCGAAGGGGGCTGGGGGCGAACCGGGGGGGGCTGGAGGGGGAACGGGGGACCCGAGGGGGACAGGGGAGCTGGGGAGGGGACGGGGGAGCCGGGGGGGGGGAGAGGGGAAGCTGAAGAGACAAGGACTCAGGTGGAGTATGGGGGCGCTGAGGGAGAAGGACGATAGACGTGACAAAGATGCTGAGGAGGGTGACGGAGGCGCCAGGGTCTGAAGAGGTGGCGGGGTACCGAGGCGGACTTCGGGGGTCGCGGGGGGCAGGAGCAGGTGCGGGGCAGGGGATCACTCACCCGGCTCCAGAGCGCCCAGCTGCGGCCGCCGCCGCTGGAGTTCTGGCCCCGGCTGGTCCGCGGCTCCGCCCGGCGCCGCGCACTTTCGGTTTCCTTTCCTCGCAAACACTGGGCGGGGGCGAAGGGCCGGGCGGGCAGCCGCGGGGACCAGGAGGAATAGAAGGAGGGGCCCTGGCACTGCTACCCCGCCCTCGGGCCCGGCTGGGGCGGGCGGGCGAACGCCCGCGGGTGCGGCTGAGGGGAGGGGACTGCGGGGGGCGAGTTAACAGCGCCCCAGGCCGTTGCAAGCCTCAGCCAGCCTCGAAAGAGGGGGAACCCAGCGGGCTTCCCGGCGTGTGCGAAGCGCGACATGGCGGCTAGGCCCACGAGCCCTAGCGGCCTGTTTGCACGGGAAGGGGGCGGGGTTAGAGCGGCCTTGACAACAATTAGGTATCGTGGGAGACTACATTTCCCGTCTCGCGTCTGAGGAACCGGAAGCGCCTCGAATTCAGAGCGCAAGCGCAAAAGTGTCCGTCCCCCCCCCCCCCGGTTATATAAGGGAGATCCCGGGCGTATTTCGTTCTTTTGCGTCCGCCGAACCTTTAGGTGTTTGTTTTGTTGGTCAGGTGCATCATCCTCTTATGATGTTATCCCGACCCGGTGACTGGGGGTTGTTACTGTGTGTGGTGAGTTAAGATCTACCGTTTTCGTTTCTCTCTTTGCCATTGCTCCTGCCCATGGCTCCTCTTACTTTTTTGTTAGGCCTTAGGGCTGTGTGGGAAATCAATTAGAGCTGGGGGAACGCGTACCCTGTGTACGGACCTGAGGAGTCTTTGGCTGGTGAAAATGATGACTTGACTTTTTTCCCCATCAGATCGACCATGTTGATGTTTTTGAACACTTGCCAGTTTGTTCTGATACACCGGCCGTAAAAGGTTCCGCCATGTTCTTTTCCTGCTGTGGGAAGATGGCGATTGATGCGCTTTTCCTGTTTTTCAGGTTGGCGTGATCAAAGGATACAGAATGCATCCTGAAGGAGAGGGTCGTTGCTGGACCTCAAAGGGAACTTCGTGTAGACATCCAGAACCATTCGTCTCCTGACCTCTAGGGTAAGCATGTTTCCGGGTGCCCTGTAGGAAACACGTGCTCTGAGGAACCACTTTGCCACTTTTGCTGGACGAACTTGGAAATGATTTGATTTAACCACAGCTAAATTTTAGTAAGCACTATAAGGTATTCTCTCTTTTTTTTTTTTTTTTTTTTCTTTCTGAGGCTGGAAACGGGGAGAGACAGTCAGACTCCCGCATGCGCCCGACCGGGATCCACCCAGCACGCCCACCAGGGGGCGTCGCTCTGCCACGACCAGAGCCATTCTAGCGCCTGGGGCAGAGGCCAAGGAGCCATCCCCAGCGCCCGGGCCATCTTTGCTCCAATGGAGCCTTGGCTGCGGGAGGGGAAGAGAGAGACGGGAAGGAGGGGGTGGGGGGTGGAGAAGCAAATGGGCGCGTCTCCTATGTGCCCTGGCCGGGAATCGAACCCGGGTCCCCCGCACGCCAGGCCAACACTCCACCGCTGAGCCAACCGGCCAGGGCCTCGGTATTCTCTTTTTTTAAATATTTTATTTGTTGATTTTACAGAGGAGTGTGGTATGAGAAGTATCAAGTCATAATTGTTTCTCTTTAGTTAATTGATTGCTGGTCGTGTGTATGTGCCTTAGCTGGGCAAGTCCAAGCCAGAGACCTCAGCATTCCAGGTCGACCCTTGATCCACTGCACCACCATAGGCCAGACATTAGGTTTTTTTGTTTTGTCTTTTTAGCGAGAGAAAGAGAGATGAGAAGCTTCAATTCTTCCTTGGGGCACCTTAGTTCATTGATTGCTTTCACATGTACCATGACCAGGGCCTCCAGCCCAGCCAGTGACCTCAGAATTTCAAACCTGAGGCCTCAGTGTCCCAGGTCGACGCTCTATCCACTGTGCAGGCAGCTCTTGTCATTTTTAAATCTAAGGGAAAAGAGGTTATTGTCCCTGACTAAATATTTCATGCATTAGAGTCAAAGGAAGAGGCAGGAGAAAGCATAGCAGAGAAATCTCTAGGATTGGATAAAAGGCAAAGTAGAGAAAGATGAATGTGTACAGCCTATAGGGATGGTATGTGGGGCCCAGAGAACAGTGAAGGGTTCTGTGGTCTGTCAGCCAATAAAAAAACAATGACAATTCGAAGACTTGTTATAGAGGTATAAGAATAAGTATTCATGTTTTAATGCCCTTTGAAGCACATTTCAGATTCCATTCTTCCACGTGTTTCTTAAGAAGAACCCTTATTTAGAGGGACACACAGAGTAATGAAAGGATCAACTCATAGTTGCTTCACTTTAGTTGTTCATTGATTGCTTCTCATAAGTGCCTTGACCAGATCCCAAGCCAGCAACCTTGGGAATCATGCAGATGATCCCTGCGCTGAAGCTGGCGGCCTCGGGGTTTTGAACCGGAGACCTCAGCTTCTTTGGTCAGTGCTCTGATTTAAATTTCCAAGTGGATGGATGTGATGACAATCTTTAAAGAAAAGCCAAATGTTTCATTCTGTTAACTAACCACTCCAAACTAATGCCCACATGCTTAACTCTTAAATTTGAGTCCGTGCCTAACTTAAATTCTTTTGCCCCTCCAAGAGTAGCACTTCTTGGAGGACATGTTTTTCTTAAATCTTACTGTTCCAGAGTGTCCCAGGTTTTTGTGATAACACATTCTATTAAAATGTAACATCATCCTGACACTTGGTCAAAGCCCTGTGCACATAATGCCTCATTTCCTGCATCAGATATCAGCTAAGAAGGCAGGAGTGTGTCTTGCTGCTATTTTCTTATTGCTAACAAATGGGACACAAATGCTCAGATAGTGGATGAATTTGTAAGTGTAGAATCGGACCAACCAAATCTTCCTGGTTCGGGGCTCTTTCTGTAGAGGCCAAGAGCTTTCTACTGGCATATATGATGACTGAACTTTTTTCCCCAACAGATCGACCATGTTGATCTAACTTCTCTAAGCCAGTTTCTGTCTGATATGCCAGCTTGAGCAGCTCCTTAATCCTTCAATTCCTTGAGCACCTAGCTGATCAGAGCTTATGTTTCATGTTTTTCCTCAGGTGTACTGTTGGCAGAAAGTCTTTGAATGGACCAGGATGAATCTAGGAGTGGGAAAGGATTGGTAAGTGATGTGCACGTATCTCTTAAGTGCTCATGTGGCTGAATAGACATAGAATCTGGAAAATGGAAGAGGTAGTAACTGCTCTTTTTTTTTTTTTTAAGTATGGGGCTACTTAATCCCCCCCCCCCTTACATTCTATTTTCTATAATTTTAATATAGCCATTGCAGCTGATGACATAACTTTTTTCCCCATCAGATCGACCCTGTTGATCTAACTAAACTATTAGCCAGTTTTTGTCTGATGCATTGGCCCCAGAGAACTTGTATCCCTGTTTTCCATTTACCGCTAGCAGACTACTTTCTGTGTGGGTTTTTTTCCCTCCTTAGCATTCAGGTCATTTATCTTACCTTCATCTGTAAACCTCAGGCAGGTCAGGAGCCCTGTGTGCCACTGGACAGAAAATAGGTTGACTGCAGTCTGATCTTTCTCTTGGCTTGGTTTTCAGTTTGTCCTATAACAGGTAAGGTTTCTACAAATGGTATTATCAAGTGTCAACCCCCATAATAAAATGATTATTAAATGGACCCTGAGTAGAGGGCTTATGAGTTTGCCCACTTTATAGTCACCTGAGGACCCAGTTCTAAGTTGGGTATTTATTAAATCCTCAACCTAAGACTATTGACCTATTGTTGCTGCTGGGTCTCACAAGAAAAAAATGTCTAAGCCTCCAGCCCACTTTTTTATTTTTATCTATTATTTATTTGTTTGTTTGATATTTTTCCAAAGTTAGAAGCAGGGAGGCAGTCAGACTCCCACATGCATCCAACCGTGATCCCCCAGGGGACGATGCTCTGCTGCAACTAGAGCCATTCTAGGGCCTGAGGCAGAGGCCATGGAGCCATCCTTGGTGCTGGGTCCAAGTTTGCTCCAATAGACCTTTGGCTGTGGGAGGGGAAGAGAGATAGAGAGGAAGAAGAGGGGAAGGGGTGGAGAATCAGATGGGTGCTTCTCCTGATGCCCTGACCAGGAATTGAACCCAGGACTTTCACATACCGGCTGACACTCTACCACTGAGCCATCAGCCAGGGCCTCCAATCTGCTTTTTTCAAAATAGAACAACCCCTTTCTCTTTCGTCTCAATGATCATTTATTATTCTAAATTTAATGTTTGCTATGTCTGTATAAAGGCAGGGTTTTTAGTTTTTATAGAAGTACTGATTGCAATCTACCTTTTTTTCTTTCTAAGGAGTTTTTCACTGGTGGTGTTGGAATAGAGGTCCCTTGGAAAAGATTGACCTTGTATTTTCCTGAGAAAACAATTTTGTTGGCTTCCTGTCTAAAGGAGGGAAATAAAAAATCTTTAAATCAAAGTGCTCTTGGATTTGGTCATTGGGGATTTTTTTTTTTTTTAAAGATGTTACTGATTTTAGAGGAGAGGGAGGGGCAAGGGATGAGAAATATCAGTTCATGGTTTCTTCATTTTAGTTGTTGGTTATTTGTCATATGTGCCTTCACCAGGCAAGCCCAGGATTTTAAACTGGTGACCTCAACATTCCAGGTCAAAGCTTCATCCACTACACCACAAAACAGGCCACTGGCAACCTTTGCATCTTGGTACAAGGCTCCCAACCAGGGCTGGTCATTGGGGTTAATAAACACTGAACAGGGGTAACAACCTGCTTAGACATGTCTTCCTAAACTTATATCCCACTGAACACTTGGTGTTTGCTACTTTGTCCTGTTATCTAAGTGTTTCTGGACAAATTGCTTCACCTCTATAAGCCTGTTTTCCTATGTGGAATGGGGTTCATAACAATGCCTACTTGGGAATTTTGAGTCAGTGAATTCCTGTCTGAAGTGCTTAGCCTAGGGCCTAGCACAAGAGATTCTCAGTTCACAAGTTGTGACTTCTACAGCTCTTGGCTTCAAAACTATCTGTAAGACTGGGTATATAACATTTTACTCTTGAGATTCTGTTAGGATAAAAAGAATGTTTTAGTGCAGCACTTGCCGTGGGGTAACTAGTCAAAAAACAATTTCCAACCTTTCTCATTTTGTGACACTAAATTCCACAGCACACAAACTTTGGCCTGACAAGTAACTTGGATTCATTCGTATCTGGTGGCAATTATGTTGGCTGATACATGTTTTTTACAATCTAAGGGAAAAAAGTCAGTGCCTCTGACAATATGTATTGCATATATATTTTTTTATTTTATTTTTCTGAAGTTGGAAATGGAGAGGCAGTCAGACTCCTGCATGCGCCCCACCGGGATCCACCTGGCACGCCCACCACGGGGCGATGCTCCGCCCATCTGGGGTTTCACTCTTGCAACCAGAGCCGTTCTAGTGCCTAAGGCAGAGGCCATAGAGCTATCCTCAGCGCCCGGGCCAACTTTACTCCAATGGAGCCTTGGCTGGGGGAGGGGAAGAGAGAGACAGGAAGGAGAGGGGGAGGGGTGGAGAAGCAGATGGGCGCTTCTGTGGCCGGGAATTGAACCCAGGACTCCTGCACGCCAGGCTGACGCTCTACCACTGAGCCAACCGGCCAGGGCCGTATTGCATATTTTTTAATTGCTTCACATCCGTTAAAAATTGCTGGTATAAAGGTACATGAAACAACTTGATGGGTCCCCAAAGACATTACCCGAGTGAGGGAAGCTGATCTCAAATGGTTATATACCTTATGATTCCATTTACTTGACATTCTGGAAAAGGAAAAAATAGTGATTAGGAACATGATCAGTGATTGCCAGAAGTTTGGATGGGTAGGAGGTGTGAATATAAAGATAATCACACAAGGAATTTTGGGGGTGTTCCTTATAGTGGCTGCACAAATTTATACATGTTGAAATTCACAGAACTGAACAAGAAGTTGATCATTGTGAAAATAAAAAACATGGGCTCAAATCAGGTTTGGGTTTGAATCTCTGGCTCTGTTGCTTAGCCATGTGATCACATCTCTGAACCTCAATTTCTTCAGAAAGATAGGAATATGATATCCACCATATGGAAATATTTTGAGGAGTTAAGGAACACTTAAAGCTCTTGGAACATAGAGGTTCTCAAATGCTTGCTATTTTTTGGTTTATTTTAATTTTCCCCCCTCCACCACTTTTTTGGCACCTACATTTTGCCTGCCTCATTTACAATGTGGTCCACAAGATTGCCAGGGAAGGTGGAGCTGGGATCCCTTCCAGGACTTGCAGCTCCAGCCTGTGTCTGCAGGGGCGCTGTGGGCACACACTCCCCTAGCCTGTGTAAGGACGCTTCCACCTGTAGACTAGGAAGGGGAAAAGTGATGGCTTGGTGGGGGTGTTGCAGATGGGTGAGCTTTTTAAATCCAGCCAGCACTTCTGGGATCTGCAGCAGTGGAGCCTGATAGGACAAGTTCTGCAGGCCAGAAGCAAATTTGCCCTCATCCCTTCAATCGAAAACCAGTAATCAATTTTCACTTTCCTGCATTCCCTTCTGTGGGGCTTCCCATTTATGTATGTATGTATGTAATGTATGTATGCATGCATGCATGTATGTATGTATTATGTTTATATTCATTTATTGGGGCCTTACCATTTTTAAAAGAAAGCCAGAAATCCTTAAAATACTGGCAACTGATTTCCAAGTTTATAAACTGAAGACGGCAGAATATATGTGTGGGCCTCATGGCCCAGAGTTCAGTTTAGGACCTCTACCATTTGAGCTGTGTTCCTTTCAGCGCTGCCCTTGCTACTCCTGGTTCAGATAAGTTTGTATTTCAGATAGTAAATTTCAGTATAAGTATGTCCCATGCAATATTTGAAACATAGTTAAATTTTTTTGCTGTTTTTCTGAAATTCAAATTGAATTAGTTTGTATTTTTATTTGCTAAACCTGGCAACCTCATTCCTGCAAGTACCCAGCTTGGGACATTGGCATCTGTTAAAACAAAGAAAGCCTCAGAGGACCTGTATCTTTTGAGTAACTTTCATGTTCTCTGTTGACTTGGATTTTTCCTCCAAGTTTGTCTGGGAAGTAATTGGGATTTATGGGATTTACCAATAGTTTCCAAACTGGTTTCAAAGCCTGGGTAGGTAGAATTGGCAGGTCCCCTGATCAAGTCTTCCCAAGGTCCCAATGTCAATTAATTGCAGGTCTGTTTCAACTGTCTTTTATCTGTTGTGGCAGAAACAGACCCTCTTGGGCTTATTTATGTCTGTGGCCTTTTTTAAAAGAGAAAAGGAGAAATCTGAATCTTCTCACTTGGCAGGGTCATTTAAACAAATGATCCTTTTGCTAAAACAAACCAGCACTACAGGGCCACAGTATACAGGCGGGAACGTGTGGGATGGGTGTGGCCCTAGTGGGTGACAACCTTTTTTGATCCAATGTTAATTTAAATGGTGGCTTTTGCAGTCCGTGTCTTTGGTGTCACTTGGCTCTGCACAGATTGACCTGATGCTTTATTTTTTTTTTAAGTTTTTTTTTTTAGATTTTTAATTATTTTTAGAGAGAGAGGAGAGGTGTGGGGAAGTACAAGAACATCAACTCCCATATGTGCCTTGACCAGGTGAGCCCAGGGTTTCGAACCGGCGACCTCAGCATTCCAGGTGGACGCTTTATCCACTGCGCCACCACAGGTCAGGCCTGACCTGATGCTTTATAAGTAAAGGAGCTGCTATATCTACTGAATGTGGTGGTATTTATCAAAGTACATGCTAGGCTGCCTCAAACATTTCACAGTTCCACTGTTTGATGAAGTCCAAACATAACCTTGCTAAGCCCCATTTCTTCCTGCTTGAGTCATCATCATCACAACAATAACAACAGCAACTGCCTTAATTGAAAATTTGTGCCTGACCAGGTGGTGGCACAGTGGATAGAGCATCAGCCTGGGATGCAGAGAAAGAACTCAGGTTCAAAACCCAGAGGTCACCACCTTGAGTGTGGGGTCACAGACATGACCCCATGGTCACTGGCTTGAGCCCAAGATCATTGGCTTGAGCAAGGGGTCATTGGCTTGGCTGGAGGCCCCCGGTCAAGGCACATATGAGAAAACCATCAATGAACAACTAAAAAGGTCAAGGCACACATGAGAAAACCATCAATGAACAACTAAGGTGATACAACGAAGAATTGATGCTTCTCATCTCTCTCCCTTCCTGTCTGCCCCTATCTAACTCTGTCTCTCTTGCTTAGAAAAAAAAAATTCATACCAGATTCCATACTACATACTTTACATGTTAAAATTTATTACCCACCTCAACCCTACAAGGGAGGTGATATTATTATTCCTACTTTACAAATGAAACTAAGGCTCAGAGAGGGGAAGTGACTTACCTAAGCCATATAATTAGTAAATGCCCCTGCTAGCGTCTTTTCTTGCCCATCCAGATCCTCTGCGAACCCTAGTCCACCTTGCTCAGTACTTCTGGAGCATGGACCACACCTACACCTCTCAGCCCTGGGGTGGGAGCTTCAGCAGGAGATAGAAGCAGGGCGGGGATAAAGACTGAGGCTGAGCTATGCCTATAGTAACACTATGTTTAGTTTTGTAAGAAACTACCAAACTTTGAAGTGGTTGCACCATTTTGCATTCCCATCAGCAATGTATAAGAGCTCCTATCGCTCTACCTCTTCACCAGCATTTGATGTGTCAGTGTTCCAGATTTTGGCCATTTTAATTGATGAGTAGTGGTATCTTATTGTTGTTTTAATTTCCCTGGTGACATAATGTGGAGCATTTCTTCATAAACTTATTTGCCATCTGTATATATTCTGTACTTTCTAACTTTCTTCACTTTCTTCAATGTTGTGTAACTTACATAATTTTAAAAACCATGATAGAATAAAAAGTGATTCTTTTTTTTTTCTTTCTGCAATTCGCCGAAGCTGGAAATGAGGAGAGACAGCCAGACAGACTCCCGCATGCGCCCGACCGGGATCCACCCGGCACGCCCACCAGGGGCGACGCTCTGCCCCTCCAGGGCATCGCCCCGCCGCAACCAGAGCCACTCCAGCGCCTGGGGCAGAGCCAAGGAGCCATCCCCAGCGCCCGGGCCATCCCCGCTCCAACGGAGCCTCGGCTGCGGAAGGGGAAGAGAGAGACAGAGAGGAAGGGGGGGGGTGGAGAAGCAGATGGGCGCCTCTCCTATGTGCCCTGGCCGGGAATCGAACCTGGGTCCCCCGCACGCCAGGCCGACGCTCCACCGCTGAGCCAACCAGCCAGGGCCTAAAAGGTGACTCTTAAGCAACAAAAATAAAGATAAATAAATTGGACATCAAAATTAAAAACTTCTGCCTGACCTGTGGTGCTGAGGTCTCCGGTTTGAAACCCTGGGCTTACCCGGTCAAAGTACATATGACAAGCAATTAATGAACAACTAAAAGTGAAGCAATTATGAGTTGATACTTCTCGTTCCCCACCCCTCTCTCCTCTCTCAGTAAAATAAAATCTTTTTATAAAAATTTAAGGTCTGACTTGTGGTGGCACAGTGGATGAAGCTTCGATCTGGAATGCTGAGGTCCCCAGTTCAAAACTTTGGGCTCGCTGGGTCAAGGCACATACAATAAGCAATCAATGAACAAGTGGAGTGAAGCAGATATGAGTTGATACTTCTCACTACCTACCCTCCACCCCGTAAAATCAATAAATAAAATCTTTAAAAAAAAAAAAAAAAGTAAAACTGTGCATCAAAGGACATAATCAGCCTGACCAGGCGGTGGCGTAGTGGATAGAGTGTCAGACTGGGATGCGGAGGACTCAGGTTCGAGACCCCGAGGTCACCAGCTTGAGCGTGGACTCATCTGGTTTGGGCAAAAGCCCACCAGCTTGAACCCAATGTCGCTGGCTCCAGCAAGGGGTTACTCGGTCTGCTGAAGGCCCACAGTCAAGGCACATATGAGAAAGCAATCAATGAACAACTAAGGTGTTGCAACGCGCAATGAAAAACTGATTGATGCTTCTCATCTCTCTCCGTTCCTGTCTGTCCCTGTCTATCCATCTCTCTGACTCACTCTCTGTCTCTGTAAAAAATAAATAAATAAATAAATAAATAAAAACAAAAAAATAAAAGGACATAATCAACAATGTGAAGAACCAATTAATAGAATGGGAGAAAATACTTGCAAATCATATATCTGATAAGGGATTAATATCCAGAATATGGAAAGAACTCCTACAACTAAAAATCAACAAAATAACCTGATTTAAAAATGGGTCAGGGGCCCTGGCCGGTTGGCTCAGCGGTGGAGCGTCGGCCTAGCGTGCGGAGGACCCGGGTTCGATTCCCGGCCAGGGCACACAGGAGAAGCGCCCATTTGCTTCTCCACCCCTCCGCCGCGCTTTCCTCTCTGTCTCTCTCTTCCCCTCCCGCAGCCAAGGCTCCATTGGAGCAGAGATGGCCCGGGCGCTGGGGATGGCTCTGTGGCCTCTGCCTCAGGCGCTGGAGTGGCTCTGGTCGCAACATGGCGACGCCCAGGATGGGCAGAGCATCGCCCCCTGGTGGGCAGAGCTTCGCCCCTGGTGGGCGTGCCGGGTGGATCCCGGTCGGGCGCATGCGGGAGTCTGTCTGACTGTCTCTCCCTGTTTCCAGCTTCAGAAAAATGAACCCCCCCCCAAAAAAAAATGGGTCAGGGTTTGAACAGACATTTCTCCAAAAAAGATAAACACCAACAACCACATGAAGAGATGTTTAACACCTCTAATCATTAAGGAAAGGGAAATCAAAACCACGATGAGGTATCACCTCATACCCATTAGGATGGTTACTATAAAAAAAAGCAGAAAATAACAAGTGTTGGTGTGGATGTGGTGAAATTGAAACCCTTGTACACCGTTGATAGGAATGTAAAATGGTTTAGCCACTATGGAAAATGGTATGGCGGTTCCTCAAAAAATTAAAAATAGAACTGCCATGTGATTCAGCAGTTTCACTTCCAGGTATTTACCCCAAAGAATTGAAAGCAGGATCTCAAAGAGACAGCAATACATCCATGTTCATAATGGTTTTTTTTTTTTTTTTTTTTGTATTTTTCTGAAGCTGGAAACGGGGAGAGACAGTCAGACAGACTCCCGCATGCGCCCGCCCGGGATCCACCGGGCACGCCCACCAGGGGGCGATGCTCTGCCCCTCCGGGGCATCGCTCTGTTGCGACTAGAGCCACTCTAGCGCCTGGGGCAGAGGCCAAGGAGCCATCCCCAGCACCCCGGCCATCTTTGCTCCAATGGAGCCTCGCTGCGGGAGGGGAAGAGACAGACAGAGAGGAAGGAGAGGGGGAGGGGTGGAGAAGCAGATGGGCGCTTCTCCTGTGTGCCTGGGCCGGGAATCGAACCTGGGACTTCTGCACGCCAGGCCGACGCTCTACCACTGAGCCAACCGGCCAGGGCCATGTTCATAATGGTATTATTGACAAAAGTGAAAAGGTGGAAGCAATCTAAATGTCTGTCAACAGATGAATGGATTAAACAAAATGTGGTATATATGATATGTATAACAATATTATTCACCCTTAAAAAGGGAGGACAGTCTGACAACATGGATAGCCTTGAAGATGTCATCCTTAAAACAAGCCACTCAGAAAGAGGATGAGGTTAGGGAGAACAGGAGCATACACATGGGCAACCGTGCAACGCAGAAGCTCAGACAGCTCTTCCCACCCCCTGGCATGCTAGGAGGTCCGTGTTTTTCTGAGTCCTGGGCCTAGCCACGTCAAGACTGAGGACCCCAATCTGGGTTCAGCTTGCTTGTCCTAAAGTCACCCAGGAAACTGCCCCTCTGGAGAAGCCAAGTGTGGCTTCCAGAGGTGCCCTGTCCCTCGGCCCTGCAGACGCCCTGGAGACTGATAATGGGGCTGCCAGCTGGTCTAATTACCCAGAAGGGAAGTTGGCAAGAGGAGCCTAGTCTTGGGCAGAGATTAATGACTCTGTTATCTTCCTGGGCAATCACCCCATGTGGGCCCCAGTCCGGAATGTAGATATAAGGTGTAAATAAAGTCCCTGTTCTGAAGGAGCAGTTTTCATTGTCTCCGGATGGGAATTTGCCCCCAGAAACCTTTGGCTCAAATTCAGGAGGTATCTTTGGAAGAACAACCTGGTCTGTTTGGGGGTATGTGACAGACCTTCTGAAGGCTGGGCAGAGGCTAGGGGGCAAAATGTATTGTTCTTTCTCTTAAACTCATAAGTAATATAATCTTGTAAACAATTTAAACTAGAAAGCTGCGTGTCAGGTAACAGGTGATAGTTCTTGCCTTGCTTTCTACTTCCTAAAGGTAACTGTTGTTAACAGATTGGTGTCTTTTCTTGTGTTGTTCTTTTGATTCATTTTTAACAACTTTTTGGGGGTATAATTGAAGTACACCATATGGAATATATTTTAAAGTGTATAATTAGATTAGTTTTGACATATGTATACACTCACGAAATCTTCACCACAATTAAAACAGTGAGCATAACCATCACCCCAAATCCATCATTCATCCCTGAGCCCTTTTGCAATTCCCCCTCCCTCCCTCCCTCCTCTCCACCACTGGCTTAGTTCTGTCACTAGAAATTAGTTTCCATCTTCTATAATGCATATAAATGGACTTATACAGATGCACTCACATTTTGGATGGTGGGCACTGGCTTCTTTGATTCAGCATAATTACTTTGAGATCCACTCATGTCTCAGGTATCAATAATTTGTTCCGTTTTTATTGCTGAGTAGTATTCCTTTGTATGGACATACCACAATTTGTTTATCCATTCATTTATTGATGGGTTTTTTAGGTTGTTTCCAGTTTCTGGTGATTGCAAATAAAAACTGTTCTGGCCTGACCAGGCAGTGGCGCAGTGGATAGAGCGTCAGACTGGGACGCAGAGAACCCAGGTTTGAGATCTCAAGGTTGCCAGCTTAAGCGTGGGCTCATCTGGTTTGAGCAAAGCTCACCAGCTTGGACTCAAGGTCGCTGGCTTGAGAAAGGGGTTACTCAGGCTGCTGAAGGCCCACGGTCAAGGCACATATGAAAAAGCAATCAATGAACAATTAAGGTGTTGCAACAAAAAACTGATGATTGATGCTTCTCATCTCTCTCCATTCCTGTCTGTCTGTCCCTATCTATCCCTCTCTCTGACTCTCTCTCTGTCTCTAAACAAAACAAAACAAAACAAAAACTGTTCTGAATATTTGTGTGTCTAGGTCTCTGTGGGACAAATATTTTAGTTTCTCTTGGGTAAATGCCTAAGTGTGGAATGGCTGGGTCACATCATATGGTAGGTACATATTTAACTTTTCAAGAAACTACCAAACCATTTTCTAAAATGGTTTACTACATTTTGCATCCTCTACCCCAACCCCCAACAACAAATGAGAGTTCCTGTTGCTCCACATTCTTGCTAACACTTGTTGTGATCAGTCTTTCTAATTTTAGGCATTCAAATGAATGTGTAGTGGTATCTCATTGTGATTTTAACTTGTATTTTTTTAATGACTAATGATATTAAGTATCCTTTTATGTGCAATTATTAGCTATTCACATATATTCTTTTGTAACTGTGCTTGGGAGCAGGGGGTGGAAATGGCTTTAAAGATGTTGAGCAGGCAGTTGGAGACTGGAGTCTAGATTACAGAGGAAAGGTCCAGGCTTGAGATGTAAATTTTGGAGTTAGCAGCCTATAGGTATTTAGACTCACTGAGATCACTCAAGGGGGGAAGTGGCGCACATCTGAGTTTTGTGGCACTTGATTAATTTGAAGCCAGAAGATGAGAAAGACTCAAGAAAACTAAGGAGTGGCTAGAAGAAGATAGAAGAAAGAGAAAAAAAAAGCATTGAAAGGCATGGAGCATTGTCATGGCTGGTCTCCAATGATGGCCTGTCAAGAACCATGGCCTTGAGTAGCCCCTCCCACCTTCATTCTGGGCTGGCCCTGTGTAACCAACAGAATGAAGCAGCAGGAGTGACATGTCTGACTTCTGAGCTAGGTCTGAAGAAGCCCTACAGCTTTCACCCTGGGTTTTGGAACACTACTCTGGGATAAGCTGGCTGCCACTGAAGAAGTTTGATTACTCTGAGACTGCCATGATGTAAGGCCCAAGCCAGCCATGTGGAAAGACTATACGGAGAGAAAAGAATGGCCAGCTAGTGTCTGTGGTTCCACCCATCTCAGTCGGAGCAGCAGACAGACAGGTGAGTGAAGAAGTCACTTTGGACGTCCAACCCTATGAAGCCTTGAGATGACTTTAGTCTCAGCTGTTTTCCGCCTGCAACTGCATGAGAGACCTCCAAGTAAGAACCACTAGCTGAGCCCAGTCAACCCACAGGACTGTGAGGGATAATAATAAATTGTTGTTTAATTGGGGTGATTTATTATGCAGCAGTTGATAACAGAGACAGGTGTGA
The DNA here is from genome assembly GCF_036850765.1 of Saccopteryx bilineata. Taxonomy (NCBI): domain Eukaryota; kingdom Metazoa; phylum Chordata; class Mammalia; order Chiroptera; family Emballonuridae; genus Saccopteryx; species Saccopteryx bilineata. Next base: position 192,319,546 of record NC_089495.1, on the reverse strand, counting down.
ACACTGAAGGGACAATGACCAGCACCCCCACCCACCCAGAACATAGCAATGTGCAGCCCAGACCCATGGAAAGAAGGTGCCCAACCCCAGCTAGACAGCTCTCTGCATATTGATGGGCCTCCCTCTCCGTGTTATGAGAATAAGCTTCTCTTTGTGCTCACAGTTGTGGCATCTGCCAAGAGCGCCACAGCCCCCTGGCCCCTTATAAAAGGACAGCAAGGGAGATTTTTCTGGGAACTGGGTCACCAGTTACTTGGAGGCTTCAAATCTGGAATAACAGAGAAACCAGATAAAGGAGACTGGAAACTACAGGAGGCTGCTTGGCCTTGTCATGGGGACTCCTAAGGGACATGTCATGGTTGGGAGTAGCTGCCTGCCCCCACTTGACCTTTACAACAATAGAGCCCTCTTCTCTCTGTCTTTCTTTCTTCCCTTTCTTCTTTATTGGTAGTTAAAACATTGGTAAGTCAAATATATATATATGACCCCTCTCTATTTCTACCCTTCCTTTTCCCTTTACTTATGAAAAATATTACTGGCTTTGCATTTATAGTAGTGATGGCTTCTCTCTTTCTTTCCTTCTTTCCCTCTTTCTTCCTTTATTTCTCTCTCTTTCTCTCTTTGTTTCTTTCTTTCTAAATAGACTTTATTTTTTAGATCTGTTTTAAAGTCACAGTAAAATTGAGGAGAAAGTACCAAGAGTTCCTATATACCCCCTGCCTCCCCACCAGAGTAGAACATTTGTTACAATCGATGAACCTACATGGACACATCCTCATTCAAAGTCCGTAGTTTTCATTACGGCTCACTCTACTGTTGTATATTCGATGGGTTTGGACAATGTGTAATGACAAATATGCATCATTATAATATCACAGAGGGTATTTTCACTGCCCTAAAAATCTTCTGTGCTCTACCTATTCACCCCTACTTCCCCCTTAACCTCTGGAAAGCACTGACCTTTTTACTATCTCCATGGTTTTGCCTTTTCCAGAATGTCTTATAGTTGGAATTGTAGAGTGTGTAGCCTTTTCAGATTGGATCCTTTCATCTCATGATACTCATTTAAGATTTTTCCATGTGTTTTCATGACTTGATAGTTCATTTTTCTTTAATGCTGAACAATATTCCATTGTCATTATATTCCAGGGTCTGAATGTGCCACAGTCTATCCATTCACTTATTGTGGGTGCATCTTGGTTGCTTTCAAGTTTGGACAATTATGAATACAGCTGCTATAAACATTATGTGTAGGTTTTTGTATGGACATAAGTTTTCAACTCATTTGAGTAAAACACCAAGAAGCATGCTTGCTGAATTTTATTATAAGAGGGTATTTATTTATTTATTTATTTCATTATTATTTTTTTACAGGGACAGAGATTGAGAGTCAGAGAGAGGGATAGATAGGGACAGACAGGAACGGAGAGAAATGAGAAGCATCAATCATCAGTTTTTCATTGCGACACCTTAGTTGTTCATTGATTGCTTTCTCATATGTGCCTTGATCACGGGCCTTCAGCAGACCGAGTGACCCCTTGCTTGAGCCAGCGACCTTGGGTCCAAGCTGGTGAGCTTTTTGCTCAAGCCAGATGAGCCCGCGCTCAAGCTGGCGACTTCGGGGTCTCGAACCTGGGACCTCCGCATCCCAGTCCGACGCTCTATCCACTGCGCCACCGCCTGGTCAGGCAAGAGGGTATTTATTTTTGTAGGAAACTGCCAAACTGTCTTCTGAAGTGGCTGTACCATTTTACATTTTCACCAGCAATGCATGAGTTCCTGTCGCTCCACCTCCTTGTCAGCATTTGGTCTTGTCAGTGTTCTAGATTTTGGCAGTTCTGATACGCGTGTAGTGGTATCTCATTATTTTAATTTGCATTTCCCTAGTGACATATGATGTGGAGCATCTATTCTTATGCTTATTTGCCATTTGTGTATCTTCTTTGGTGAGGTGTCTGTTTAGGTCTTTGGTCCATTTCTAAATTAGAGTGTTTGTTTTCTTGTTGAGTTTTAAGAGTTCTTTGTATAGTTCGGATAAGAGTCCATTATTAAATGTCTCTCTCCCTGTCTTGTGGCTTGTCTTCTCATTCTTCTGAGTGATGCAGTTTTGTAACAAATAAATCATTTAAAAATTTAAAAATGCGTCCACTTGAAATGTTCAGGAAATGACAGTCAAGACGGTAGAAATACAACAAAAAGTAAAGGTGTATATAAGGAACTCAGGTTTGGCCAATACCCAGCTTGGCTTCCAGGCTCCTTACCTTGCGATTATTATGGCTCTTATTACTATATTAATAATATTGGCACCTGTTATTGGTGTTATTGCTATTATAATTATGGTATAATGACTATTACTGTTATTATTGTATAACAATACAATATTGTTTTATATTATTATATATTGCTTTGATGAACCTTTGTGTTGCTTCAATTTCCCTGGAAGCTAGGGGAACCCTGCAACATTGTTGTGGCTATTATCACTACTATCCTGATATTTCACCTCCACCAGCTGTACAAAGTTTGGACGGAAGGAATGGAGGTGGGTATCAGTTCCGTGACAGGTAGGGGAGGGGTCTGGCAGGGAGCCTCCGCCTCAATACAGGGCGGGCTGATAGGGTCGGGCGTTGTGGGCGTCAGGTCCCCAGCCTGAGCCCGGAGATGGCCCTGTGTGGAGCAGCGTCACGGATCTTGCCCCTAGCACTCTCCTTGGCTGCGGTGGTCGCGGTGTCTCGGGCGCGGGGGCCACCGAGCGCACTCTGGCCCAGGGAGGGCTGCTCAGCGCTGGGCCGCTGTTGCTCTGGCCGTGACCTCACCTGTGCTGCCCACGGGCCTCCGCGCTGCTTCTGCGACCAGGCGTGCGGCGCGCTGCGGGACTGCTGCGTGGACTATGCGCGGGCCTGCCCAGGTGCGCACCTGGGACCAAGAGGCGGGAGCGGAGTGCTTGGTGCTTTGGAGAGCGAAGGGGTTTTTTTTTTTGGGGGGGGGGATGCGGGGTGAGGCGGAGGACCGTAGGATGCTGTTCACCGAGGAGGTCTGGGCCTGGAGGAGAGCGCGGAGAAAGATGCGCAGGATATGGACCAGGGAGTGTGAGTCTTGGGGAACGGCATAGAGGGACGCTTGGAGAATTGAGGAGTGTTCCGGAGAAGGGGGAGCAAGTAGTGTGCACGAGACTTAGCGGCGCAAGAGCCGGGGAGCCAGGAAAGGCGCGCCAGCCAGGTACTGGTACGGAAATGGGCGAGTGGGGTCATCAAGTGAGGCAAGAAATAAAAGGGCGCTTGGTTGGGGTAGGGTGCCAGATTTGACAAATAAAAATACAGGATGCCCAGTTAAATTTGACTTTCAGATAAAGAACCAAAACGTCTTTTAGTATAAGTAGATCCTATATATGCACGGGTCATAATGCTATTTTAAGTTATCGATTATTTTTCTGATTCAAATCCTTAAAACATAGGGCGTCCTGTGTTTTATCTGGCAACCCTAACTGGGGGAAGGGCGTGGGGCATAGACGGGTGCAAGGGTGGATTGGACACACGCGCTGCATTGCGGGCAGGGGGTTTACAAGGCAAACGGAAAGGGCGTTGAGAAGATCGACGGAGCCGCCGAAGCCCGGAGGGGCCTTGGAGTGCAGGGTCGCAGAGAAGGGACGGAGAACCCGCGATGGGTGATCCAGGAGGGGCAGAGGAGTTGGGGTGGGGTGGGGCGGGAAGCAGGCTAAAAACTTAGGCAAGCCAGGGGATGCAGAGGGGCTGGATCAATACAGGTAACGTCCCCTGTGGCCCCAGTGCTGGCGGTCACCCACCTGTCGGGGCTCTAAGTATTACCTATAAAGACGCAGTTAGTGTGGTACGACCAGGCTCTGAAATCAGGGACTGACTTGTTGAGTCACTGGTGGAAAGGATTCTGTCTTCCTTAAATCTCAGGAGTAAGTTTTTTCACACCCACTGGAGACAAAAATCTGTGTTCTGTCCCACCGTAAAGTGGATATGACACAACTTTCCTTTATTGGGGTGGGGTGGGGGGACAGCGATTGAACCCTTTTATCCTGAGACATCAGTGGTCCTTCAGGAATTTACATTTAAAAGAGGGAGCTTTTTTTTTTTTTTTTTTTTTTTTTTTACAGTGATAGAGAGAGTCAGAGAGAGGGATAGACAGGAACAGAGAGATGAGAAGCATCAATCATTAGTTTTTCGTGTGCATTGCAACACCTTAATTGTTCATTGATTGCTTTCTCATACATGCCTTGACCGTGGGCCTTCAGCAGACCAAGAAACCCCTTGCTAGAGCCAGCGACCTTGGGCTCAAGCTGGTGAGCTTTTGCTCAAACCAGATGAGCCCTCCCTCAAGCTGGCAACCTCAGGGTCTCAAACCTGGGTCTTCCACATCCCAGTCCAACACTCTATCCACTGCGCCACCGCCCAGTCAGGCAAAAGAGGGAGCAATTTTTGAAAACAAAACTGAAAGGACCCAACATTTATTGATGACTTACCAATTCTGTGCCAAAGAGCTGGGCTGGGTGTCTCATCAAACCTGATTACTTCCTCTCAGCACTCTGGAATTCCTGCATATAATGTCCCTGTTCAGCAGATGAGAAAAGCAGAGCGAGAAGAGAATTTGGCCAGCTGAGGTGATCCGGCAGGTTTTGAACCTGGTCTAATCTTGTGTCTCCCAGTACCTTACTGCTTCCCACAAGTTTGAGTGGCTAAAAGTAGAACTTCAGGCAGCAGTGAGAGGAAATAGTAATTTGGGGTGTGGTATCTCCCCAGGTCATAGCAAATGAGAATCCCCCACAATAAACTTGCAGAACTGTGTTGGGAACACTTTTGTTCTCATCCGCTTTCTGTACAGAGAGTGCATGCAGCCATAGGGTCATTCAGAGTGTGGGGCTGCATCCATAGGGGCTCCCCCAGCCTTACCCAGGAATGCGGGGGGGGGGGGCAGAAAGGTGAGCAGGCAGACGGATCAGTGATATTTTCCCACAGTCTGACCCTCATCCACAGAATCACACAATGTTATCAGCTCTCTGCCATTTTCTATTGTATAAAGAGCTTGGGCTGGTGGGCCCACGAACTTCAAAGCTTTGTGACTGTCTTTGTTTTACTCCTTTGGGAAGGTGTCAAAAAGGCAGTAGACCTAGGATCTGCCCTCTTGCCTGGGCTGGGCGGAGCCAAGTTCTTATGAATAGACCAGGGACAAGTTCACTTTTCTACCTCCCAGAGGAGCCGCGCTGGAGGGGACATGGTGGCCAGTGAGAAGGCAAGAGATGGATAGAAATATGTTTTTTCATGAGTGATTTAGGGGATAGTGTTGACTGACTTCAGTAATTGGTTGGGGTAGAAAAAGATATTGAGGATGACTTAAAAACAAAATAAAAAACCCTTGCCCTGACCAGGTAGCTCAGTTGGTTAGAGCATCTCCTCCAACTGTAGAGGTTGAGGGTTTGATTCCTGGTTGGGGCACATACAGGAACAGACTGATATTTCTGTCTCTCTCTCCTTCCCTTCCTCTCTTACTATAACAACAATAACAACAAACCCTACCATTTACTGAGTACTTACCAAGTGCCAGGGAGGTACTGTTTTAAGTGCTTCAAATAAATTGTCTCCTTGGCCCTGGGTAGTTGGCTCAGCGGTAGAGCGTTGGCCTGGCGTGCAGGAGTCCCAGGTTCGATTCCCGACCAGGGCACAGTGGAGAAGTGCCCATCTGCTTCTCCACCCCTCCCCCTCTCCTTCCTCTCTGTCTCTCTCTTCCCCTCCCGCAGCCGAGGCTCCATTGGAGCAAAGATGGCCCGGGCGCTGGGGATGGCTCTGTGGCCTCTACCTCAGGCGCTAGACTGGCTCTGGATGCAACAGAGCGACGCCCCAGAGGGGCAGAACATCCCCCCCTGGTGGGCATGCCGGGTGGATGGATCCCGGTCGGGCGCATGCGGGAGTCTGTCTGACTGCCTCCCCGTTTCCAGCTTCGGAAAAATGAAAATAAATAAATAAATAAATTGTCTCCTTTAAGCCTCATAGCAATCCTATGGAATGTGTTTTCATATCCATTTTACAGATGAGAAATTGAGCATCAAAAGGTAGTGACCTGCTAAGAGTTACACAGCTATTAAGCAACAGAGCTGGGATTTGAACCAGAGCAGTCTGGCTCAAGGCCACAATATTATATGGTTGCTCAAGATGAGGAGGGACTTAAGCATCTGGGAGAGAGAAACTTGAGTCTACATGTGGAAGAGGAGCACTTGACATTGCCTACATTCAGTTCAATCAGTGCTGGCCATCTGCCATGGGCCCCGCTCAGCTAGAAGCTGTGGGGACTGGAAAACTTGGGGCTCTGATCCCCCTCAAGCTTATAGATTGGGGAGACAGGGTAGCTGAAAGAATTTCTGTCAGAGCAGGATAGCAAGATGAGGTTTGGAAATGATCAGTGAAGATGGGGTGGAGGCAGGGAGAGGGTGGAGCTGGAGTGACTAGTAAGACCTTAAAGGATGGACACATTGTTTCATTTTTTTAAAGTGCTTTGCTAAATGTTTTCATGTATTTTATATTATTTATATTATTAATTAATTAATTAATTTAATTTTTTTATTCAGAGACAGAGAGAGAGTCAGAGAGAGGGATAGATAGGGACAGACAGACAGGAACAGAGAGATGAGAAGCATCAATCATCAGTTTTTTGTTGTGACACCCTAGTTGTTCATTGATTGCTTTCTCATATGTGCCTTGACTGTGGGTCTTTAGCAGACCGAGTAACCCCCTGCTCGAGCCGGCGACCTTGGGTCCAAGCTGGTGAGCTTTTTTTTTTTTTTTTTTGCTCAAGCCAGATGAGCCCACGCTCAAGCTGGCAAGCTCAGGGTCTCGAACCTGGATCCTCGGCATCCCAGTCCAACGCTCTATCCACTGCGCCACCGCCTGGTCAGGCTATTTTTTTATTTTTGACAGAGACAGAGAGGAAGTCAGAGAGAGGGACAGATAGGGACAGACAGGCAGGGAGAGAGGTGAGAAGCTTCAGTTCTTTGTTGCGGCACCTTAGTTGTTCATTGATTGCTTTCTCATATGTGTCCTGACCGGGGGACTACAGTAGAGTGAGTGACCCCTTGCTCAAGCCAGTGACCTTGGGCTCCAGCCAGCAATCCTGGGCTTCAAGCCAGTGACTTCTGGGTTTGAGCCAGCAACCATGGGGTCATGTCTATGATCCCACACTGAAGCCGGCGAGCCCATGCTAAAGCTGGCAACCTCGGGGTTTCAAACCTGGGTCCTCTGTGTCCAGTCCAATGCTCTATTTACTGTGCCACTGCCTGGTCAGGCCATGTATTTTATATTCTTTAATTCTCATGTCAATTCTGTAAGGCTCAATGTCTCCATTTATGCACTTATGTATGCATTGTACTAATCAGTACTGTTAGTTTTGTGACAACTCATACTGACTTAAACAAATAAGGGAATTGATTGGCTCAGGTAAGTGAAAAGCCACTAACTTCAGGTATGGCTGGATCCAGGGACTCTAAGGACATTATTATCCACCTTTTAGCTCTGCTTTGTGTTAACTTCATTTTCAGGCATGCTGTCACCAAATGGTGGTAAAGGTAATATCTACTAGCTAGTGGAAATGAGAGCATTTTTTCCCAATTTGTTCCAGCCAAAATCCTAGGGATGGTTCCCATAGGCCCAATTTGGGTTATATGTTCATCTATGATCCAATAATCACTGCACCTAGGAGAAGGAATATATTAATTGGCCATGTTTGGGTCACAAGCCCCATCCTAGAAAGGAAACTGAGGCAGTGTTACCAGAAGATGGGGGTAAGAAGGCTGGGAGGGTAGAAATGACAGCTGCCCACCTCTGAGCTGTGGGACACTGTACATTTCAGGGAACTCAAAGTGAAAGGGTGCTGAGACATTAAATAGGAGGAGGATGGAGTGAGTTTCTGAGGGTGTGTGGCAGGAACAACTTAGATTTTTAGCCACTACGCTTGGGGTCTTTATGATTCCCTATCAAAAAAAGACTCTGTGAACCACATCAATAGGATACAGCAACCACTTAAGGATTTCAGGTGACAGGTCAGAACTGCACTGCAGGAAAATCTTTTTGGTAGACAATAAGGAGGATGAACTGTCAGGGGACCAGGCAATGAGGTTCAGAGAAGAAGGTAGGGTTTGGATTATTCAGAAAGGTATTTCCTGATGCACTTGGGGCCTGTCAGAGTGGGGCAGGCGGATCCAAAGGGACTGTGGGAAATTCGGTCTGGCTCCAGCAGGCTCAGCTGGCACGATGTTATCTGGGCCTCTAGGTCTGGACGAGCAACCTTTAAACCTCCCACTTTCTCTCCCTCCTTTTTTTCAGTTAACACTGATAAGCTAGAATTTCTTTTACTCAGAGAAGAGAGGAATGGCCTTTGTTTTGAGAAACACTGCCATCTGGTGGTGGTTTTTTGCAATGCCAACTTGTGGTCATTATTTCTTTTGTTGTTGCTAAAAGCAAGATTTTGCTTGTTCAGTATTCACTTACTCATTATGTACTGGGTCCCTGCGTGCCAGGTACTGTGCATGGTGTTGGGATTCAGCAAGGAAAAAGGACTCTGCCACTGTGGAGTTCACGAGTGAAGGGGCTGACAGTATATGAATAATCACATGAATGTACTGAGGTCGCAATGCTAGGCCTAGGTAAGGTGTGCTGACAGTTCCCTGGGGATGCCACATGTGCATTCTGCTTGGTGACTTCAGATGCCAGAAATGTGGAAAGAATATGTGTAGGCTGACATCTGCCTAATATTCTGCAAAATTTCTCACCTGCCTGCCTGACAGGGTAGGGCAGGGAATCATTAGTTTTCCGCTTTGGTCTATACAATACTCATCAAAGCCCTATAGGCTGTCACTGCCTTCTCCCTCTCTGACATCACCTCCTACCACTTTCTCCCCTACTTGTTCTGTTCCAGCCACAATGGCCTCCTCACTGTTCCTCCAGCATCCAACCTTGGCCCTGCCCCAGGGCCTTTGCACTGCCTGTTTCCTCTGCCTGGAACACTTTCCCCCCCAAGATGCAGCCACAGCTCCCTCCCACCCTCACCTCCTCTGATGTTCTTTGTCTTAGAGGCCTCCCTTGACCCCTTCATCTAAAACAGTTTCTCATCACTCCACCCCTGCCATTCTTATGCTGCTTTGTTTTTTCTCAGAGCATGGATCACTGGTTGAAATTACATCATAGGTTGTATTGTTTATTGTCTGTTTCTCCTGCAGAATGTCAGATCTTCCAGAGCTGGGGCATTTTCTGCTTTGCTCATCTGTGTTCCCAGCACTCAGCCCAGTGCTCAGTACACAGTAGGCCTTAAATAGTTTTTAAATAAATGCACGAAGACCGCTGTACTGAGCATTTACAGTCTCCTCAGGGTTTCGCATTCGCCATTGCACCAGTCCTGCGAGCCTGCAGTTTGCATCCATGTTTATCTGTCTCTGACACCTTGGCTCGACTCAGATCTTTCACCCCCTTAAGCTCCACTTGCCTCCTCTGAGATGATTTGACAATAGTACAAATACACATAGGGGTTGGGATCCTGGCAAGTAAGTGACAGATGGTATGCCCAGGAGAGTTAAATGGAAGAGAATTTGATGAGGGCTCTATTCACAAAGGGGCACAGGAGAAAGTGGTGTTCTTGGAGCCTGGTAAGAGCAAGATTCATGGCTGAGGCTCCCCCGCCACCAGGAGCAAGGCTGAATCAAGGGCTTCGGGGCAACAAACACCTGGGCTGCACTTTCCTCCCTGCCGGTGCCGCCATGTGCTGAAGTCAAGGGGCATCTTGGGGTCAGGGAGCCTCTGTGATGCTCAGGCTTCCCGGAGGGCACAGGGCAAGCAAGGATTTGGGAGCTCACCACCTCGCAAGACTGTTCTGAGGATTACATGAAGTCAGACATGTGACTGGCTTGGGTCAGCACCGTGACATAATTGATGTCATTATGAGGTGAATGATGAAAGCAATCATGATAGGCTGTTGTGCTTGATTTCCTTCCTTCCTCCCTCCTTTCTTCCTTCTGCTGAGCATTTCAACTCTGCTGAGAGTGGAGCTCTGTGCAAGGGGTCCGTGACTTCCTGAGTGCTGGAAGCAACACTGTGTTTACAACACAATAACCTCATTCCCTCAGTACAAGGGTGGACTCTTCTTCACATTTTCATGTTGCCAAACTAGGGCATGGGTCGAAGCCAGTGGTGCTTATCATGAGGACCGACCTGCCTTTCTTTTTCTTTTTTTCTGTGACAGAGACAGAGAGAGGGACAGACAGACAGGAAGGGAGAAAGATAAGAAGCATCAATTCTTTGTTGGGGCACCTTAGTTGTTCATTGACTGTTTTCTCATATGTGCCTTGAGCGAGGGGCTCCAGCAGAGTGAGTGACCCCTTGCTAAAGCCATAGATCTTTGGGTTCAAGCCAGCAACCATGGGGTCATGTCTATGATCCCACACTCAAGCCAGTGACCTTGCGTTCAAGATGGTGCACCTGTGCTCAAGCCAGATAAGCCTGCGCTCAAGCTGGCGACCTTGGGATTTTGAACCTAGGTCCTTCGTGTTCCAGCCCGACACTCTATCCATGGTGCCACCGCCTGGTCAGGCAAATTCTTAAATGCTATGTAGCACTGTTTTGCAGGTTTTAAAACTGTCTGTAACCCTGTCACACTGGAAACAGCTCCTGTAAGGGGCTTCTTTCCACTCCGTGGTCTCGGTGGTGTGGCTGTGGTTCATGTGGCTGCAGCAGAGGGATCGCTGTACTCACTGGGCACTTGCTACGTGCCAGAAGCATATGCTTTATATGTCGTGTATCTGGTTGGAATCGCAAGGCCACTTTATCAGGTAAATACTGTTCTTATTCTTGTTTGACAAAGGAAGAAAGTGAGGCACAGAGAGATGAAATCAGCTGTCGTCAGTGCTTAGATGATGGAGGAATAAAACACAGAATGCTAAATTTAGGTAGATGTCTAAACAGTGATCATAGAGAAACTTTGAAGGGAGGCATGGACTCGGGGTTGCAGGGTTGCAAGAGCACTAGCGCTCTGTGTGGTGTTTTTGAGGGTGCAGCTGGTGGGGAAGGTGCAGACCTGGCTCCCGGGCAGCCTGACTCTATACAAGCTGCCCCTGCAGGCACCGCTTTCTCTTCCAGCCGTCTCCTGCGCTGTGGCCGAGTGGAGTGGCTGGAGTCGCTGTGCCAAACCCTGTCAGATCTCCTACCGTGTCCGCCGCAGGCACGTCCTGCAGGAGCCAAGGAATGGGGGTGCTCCCTGCCCCCACCTGGAAGAGCGGGCTGGCTGCGTGGAGTTCTGGAGCCAGCAGGGAGTGGAGTGCCAGCAGTCCTTATGTGAGTTGGGGTCGCTGTCAGACCCCGTGTGGGGTCCAGGTTTGGGTGGGGCTTTGCCTTCCTTTAACCCTGATCCCCTCACCTCATCTCGTGAATGAGGTGAGAAGCTCTGATTTCCTCTGGGCATCTTGTCTTCCTTCTATTCATTTCCCAGTTAGCACTTTGCATGTACACGATGGGGAGTCCAACTTAAACTGACCTGAGCAAAAACGTGTGGCTTGTGTAACGAAGATTCCAGTGGGTGCATTTAGGTTGGATACAGGGCCTAAAGCAATATGGCCAGGACTCTCGCTAGCTCTCGGCTCTATTTTCCTCTGTGTTGGCCTCATTCTCATGCCAACTGGGAATGATCTTTGATGGCTCCAATCTTCCCTCTAACCAGCCTTAGCAACTAAAGTCAAGGCCTCTTTCCCCATAGTTTCAGCAAATGTTTTAGGATGATAGCTCATTGGCTTGACCTGGTTCATGTATATACTGCTGAATCAGTATGTCCAGAGAGATGCAACATGCTGATTGGCCAAGCCTGGACATGGGAATGGGGGGGGGTGGTGGAGGGGGAAGGTCACGTCACACTTGAGTGAGAGTAAGGGAGGAGTGTTTTCCAAAGGAAAATTAGGTTGTATGATGCAGGGCAGGCAAAACTACAGATGTTGGCTATGTTGCACACCTGGGTAAAAGGTTTCTATGCCACTACAAAAAAAAATTGGTGATTCTGGTTTTGCCGCTGAAGAAATTGACCAAGAGAGTGCAGTGGTTTTTCGGAAGGGGTAGAACTGCAGGCAGCCGGGCTCAATTGTCACCTTTTGGTCTCTCCCAGGCTGCAGCCTGCTGGGGAGAGGAGATCATTCTACAACTACACCACGAATCATACTGCGGTGTCCCCCTCCTGCCTGAATTCTCTAATAGCTACCCAGTGCCTTCAGAGTGAAACCCCAAGGCCTCATCATGGTTTATAAGCTCTTCCCTCCTGTGACCGCATCTTTTACCTCCCTCTGTCCATGTTGTAAAGGATCATTCTGATGGTTGTGGGGACAGTGGGTCAGAGGGCAGCAGGGAGACCAGGGAAGAGGTGGCTACAGTGGCACAGGTGAGAGAGGATGGTGGCTGGACCGGGGTGGTGGCAATGGGGTGATGACAGTGGCAATGTCATTCCCTTTACCTGAAGGCCTTCTCCTTCTCCCCTGCCATCCACATCTAACCGTGCCTGGCCCATCATTTCCTGGCAGGTGTCAGTTTCCCAGAAAGACCTTCCTGATTGTCCCTACTATGTGCCAAGCATTGTGCCACATTCCTTGACTCTGTGAGGCTAATGATACTGTTCTGATTTTTTTATAAGGGAAAACCAAGGCTCAGGGAGACACAAAACTTGCCCAAGATACACGGCTCATCATAAATCATCTTATTTGGTTCTGATAATAACTATGATATAGGTACTAGTATTACCCAGTTTTCTGATGAGGAGACTGGGGCCCAGAGAGGTGTGATAACTTGACCACGATCACCCAGCTAGAAGAGGCGGGGCTGGGACTAGAACCTGGGCTCCTCTGGGGCTCTCCTCACCGCTTTAGGCTGCACCAAAAGCAGCAGCACAGAGAGGAGGGAAGCGAAATGGTACACTAAGTGTTGTGGGACCAAACCTAGTCCCTATGGCAGCAGCAGAGAGAGGGGCTTGGGATGCTCCAGGATGGTTCTCCTCTAGGTCACTAGCGTTAGTTCTACACCAAACCTCTGATTCAGCTCCATCGCTCAGAGAATGGGGAGGGGGAGGGTCTTCCTTTGGACTTTTTATTTTCCTAAGGAATCACCAACCTCTCATTCTCTGTTTTTTGTTTTTGTTTTTTTGTCTGCTTTAGGAAGGAAGAAACTTGAAAGTTGGCCTAACAAAATAATTTTATTAATGCACTTATCTATCTATCCCTCTATACCTTTCTTCCATCCTTATGTCTTCCCACTCATTCATTTATCCATCTATCCATTCATTTCTTTTATTCACTCATCTATCCATCTCCCTGTTATCTCTCTATCCTCTTTCCATTCATCATCTCCATGTCTTTCCTTTTTTTCTATCCTCCCATCTTCCTATTTATTTACCCATTATCCATCCATTCTTCCTTTCATCGATCATTTTAGCCATCCATCCATCTATCCACCCAGTTATCAACTCCCTTATCTACTTTTTTTTTACTCATTTATTTATTAAAAAACCCATTCATTTGAAAAACGTTTGAGACCCACTATGCAACCCACTGTGCTAGGCCCTGAGTCTCAGAGATAAGATCCTGCCTCCAGCATCACGTAAAGGGTACTAGTGGGGACCACCCACCCAAATTCCAGGATCCCACACTCACCTTAGAGCTGCCATATAAATGATTCAGAGGCCGGGACTACCTAACCCAGCTCCCTGGGGTGTCATGGCCTGCAGGGTGCTGAGCTGTCTAACTGTCTTCTCCTTGGCCCACAGTCCCTGCTCTGATAACCACAGGCAGCTATGGGAAAAAGCGGGAAAAGCGGGGTGTCTCCAAGGAGCAGGAGATAGTAGGGTAAGTTGAAGCCAGTAAATCCAAAGTCAAAGTAAAATTTGTGAGCATTCTCCTCGGATTAAACTTTTATCATGTCTTTCTCTTACTTTGATAACTTCAATATCTCTTCACTTCCTGTCCTGATACATTTGTAATCTCATACACATGATTTTGAAGTTATTAATAATTCGCCTCTATTCAACTTCATTCATTCATTCATTCATGCATGCATGCATGCATGAATTCCTTCAGCATTTACTGAGTGCCCATTATATGAAAGGCACTGTGATAGGCATGGGGCTACAGCAAGGAACAAAGGACAGAAATACTTGTCCTTATGGAGTGGACAGTCTAGTTGGAGGAGACAGATAATAAACAAATAGCATGTCAGTGGTGCTATGGAGAAAAACAAAGCAGGGTAGAGGATGGGGGTACCAGTGACATCCTCACTAACAAGGTGACATTTAAACGAAGATCTGGAGGAGGCTCTCCGTGGGGAGAGTAGGTCTAAAAAAAGAGACCAGGAAGTGCAAAGGTCCTGGAGCAGGTATGTCTGGTGTGTTCAAGGAGCAGCAAGACCACCGTGGATGGAATACAGAAAGAGTGAGAGTGTAGGAAATAAGGTCAGAAATATATGGGAGGGGGTGCTCAGAGCTCACAGGGTCTGTAGGCTGTGGTGAAAAGCTGGATGCTGTCTCACGTGAAACGGGAGTCATGGGAGGGTTTTGAGCAGCAGAGGAGTGACATGATCTCTCTTGGATTTTTACTGGATCCTTTGAATATATATATAGAGAGGTAAGGAGGGAATCAGAAGACTAATGGGGAGGCTACTGCAATAGTGCAGGCACAAGATGAAAGTAGTTTGGACCTTGTGAAGGGTGAGTTGAAGGGACTGGAGGCAGACCAGTGTATTGGGGATGGTGGTGATGAGGTCAAACTTCCAGGACACTGCCTGGCACATGGCAGGTACTCAATAAATATCCATGGAAAGAATGAGGTCTGAACGAATGTAGTGACAATACCCAGGGAGAGAGAGCTATGTTAGTTAGGATTCCTCTCGTTGCAGGTGACAGAAACTCAGATCAAACTGGCTCAGGTGGAAAGGAGTACTGTTGGTTTATATAATTGGGAAGGAAGTTTTGAAATAGTGTTACTTGAAGCATGGCTGGAGTCAAGTGGTCAAATAATGTCAGGACGCACATATTCATTCTCTCTCTCTCTCTCTCTCTCTCCCCTTTTCTCCCGCCATATAATGACTTTATTCTCAAGCAGCACTTCTCCCTGCAGTGGTAAGTGTGGCCACCAACAGCCCCACATCCTCCTAGCTTAGTAATACTAGCTCCAGGAAGTAGCCCTTCCTCCCAGACTTAGTGTGTTATTTCAAGAGGAGAATCTGATTGGTCCTACTTGGATCCTGGGTCCATCCTTGAACCAATCACTGTAACTGGGAGGATGGGAACTCTGATTGGTCAGTTTTAATTATCTTCCCAGGCTAGTGGCAGGTGTGGGCAGCTGGAACCAGACGCCCTGATTGATTGCTCCTCCATGACCAAAAAGGGCGAGGGCAAGAGTTCCCCAAATAAACTAGAAAAAAGGGAAGAGGAAGTGTTTTGGGAAGACAAAAGTTTCATTTATGGCAGTTTCTGGTAAGGAACAGATTCCTGAGGAGTTCCGGGTACAGGTTTTGGGCAGTCCCTAGGAGGAAACTGTCTAGCCTCCCAGAGTCTGCAGCCACCAGGAGGCACCAGCCCTACACAGTCACCCCTGAGTCCTTGATAAACATCATCTAAACATCATCTCCTCCAGCAGGGGGCGCCATTTACTTCCATTTGTAGAAAAGTTGGGTAGAGGTAAAATTTTGGCAGACCGGCTTTTACTTGAAATACTCCATAATGGGAAGTTTCCTTTTAAAATAATTTTCACGGAGAATATCTTTTATAAAATAGGATCTTTTGTAAAATGCAGTGGGTTGGTTAGGAGTGCCAGTTTAGGCTTCTGCGGTTTAGAGATGGTTCCATTTTAGGCACTACCGCTCATTAGCTGTGTGACCTTAGGCATGTTAACTATATGATCCTCAGTTTCCTAATCTGTAAACTGGGGCAACACCAACCTTGCAAGATTTTCCTATTCCATTGGACCAAATGACTCATTCGGCATGTTTTTATTGAGCCAGTACTGTTCTACGGGTTGGGCACCACAGAGAACAGAACAAACAGAAATTTGTGGGGCTAAGCTCTTGTGGGGGAGACAATGAGAAATAAACCATACAGTCTTTTGGATGTAGTACTTGGAAGTGGACCTGACCCATGGAAGCCCTCAACCTGAAAGAGCCGGAGCGTCTCTTGTTGAACGCAACCTGTTTTTGCAGACTGGGTCGCCTCAGTATCAGGTTTTCAGTATTGGGTTTTCTGGATATCAGGGAGAAGTTGGGACTACATATGGCTAGGTGCACTAAAGGTGCTTCATAAATGCTCACACCTGCTTGGTTGGGGTGGTGTCTCCCTTTGTGGCTGCAGGTACTGTGTCCAGTTCCGGCTGGGGCCCATTCCCGGGAGCTGCCGGCAGGTGAGGGCACCCCATGCCCGGTGGATGAAGTATCTGACCCAGGGCCACATGGTCTGCGTGAGGTGTGAGTGGCCTGCCCAGGATGCCAGGAGTCAACGTTGCTACGGGGATGGCGCCAGAGCTGGAGGGTGAGCAGTGGAACTGGGGCATGGGAAGTATGACTGGAGAGCCCAGGGCTTCTCTGCTGCATGAGAGACGATGGTGCCCCAGGAGCAAGATGTGGCTCCCTGGGTCGGGGCAGGGCCCAGGAAGGTCCAGATCTCAGTGTCTGAGGAGGAGCAGCTGCTGCCACTTCCAGCTGTGTGACCCAAGGCAAATCTCATAACCTCTCTGAACCTTAATTTCCTGAAAATGCAGATAATAAGAGGGCAATGGTGAAGGTTAAGTGAGATTGCACAAGCTGAAAACTTAGCATGATCCTGGCATCAGAAAGAGCTCAGAAAAGGGAGTTGGTATTATTGTTGAATCTTCAAAATTCCCTTGAAAGCCAACTTTGGTTACTCTCATTTTATAGATAGGGAAACCAAAGCTCAGAGAGGTAGTGTACTTGAGTTAAGGTCACACAGCAGGATTTGACCTAGATTTGGCTTGTATTAGCCCCTAAGACTACCTCCCACAAGAGTAGGTATCTCAGAAAGCACTTACCATACTAATTATAATAGCAGCTAACATTTATTGAGTGCTTACTGGGTGCCAAGCATTATTCTAAACTCTTTATATTCATTCATTCATTCATTCAATAAATATTTGTTGAGCACTTACTATTGAGCATATGCCAGGCAATGTTTTGGGTGCTGGGAAGATGCAGTGAACAAAGCAGATGTGGTCCGTTATCTTACGGAGACAACATTCTGCTGTAAGGAAACAGACATTAGGCAAGAAAAATTGTAATTTGTCAGGTGGAATATAAGTGTTAAGGAAAGAAAGCAGAATAAGGGTGAAGTTTTGAAGGTTATTTTTCAAGGAAGGTGACACTGAGGGGGTAACATTTGAACAGAGATCTGAAGGAAATGAGGGAGGGAGCCATGTGGTATCTGGGGGGAAGGTGTTCTAGGCAGAGGGAACAGCAAGTGCAAAGGACCTGAGGTGGGAGCATGAGGCCATTGTGGCTGGAGTGGAGTGAGCAAGGGGGAGTGTGGAAGGAGATAAGGACACATTAACACATGGTATTCTATTGACACATTCCAAGAACTGAAAATGGATACTTTTAGGATCCTCCTTTTCCAGATGAGGAGACTAAGATGCGAAGAGGTGCCCAACGTCACATACCTAGCAAGTAGCAGAAATGGGATTTGAACCTATACTGGTCAGATCCCTGAGCCAGGCTCTAAAGACTAGTCTAGACTGCTTTCCACTGAAGGTTGTTATACTATAGGAATGACAGTACTCTCTGGGGTCTGTCCAAGGATTTCTCCCATTTCCAAGACTGTTAATTACTTTCTTTTCAAAATTGAGCAGCCCCAATCACTGCAAACCTGGAGCAGGGAATACCAGTGACAAATAGCATGTTACAGACAGATGTACCTGAATAAGAGGCATTGGGACTGCACAGATCTGGGTTCAAACCCCACCTCTGGTGCTTACTAGCTGTGTGACTGTGGGCCAGCCCTCCCCCTGACCTTGACAGTCCCCACCACTAGATCTGTGGGAAGGATCCCATGCCCTTTGCACAGCACCTGGCCTCTCATAGATGCTTAGGAGTGGAAGCTGCTGTTGTCATATCTAACATAAAATGGGTATAATAATATGTAATTTGTGAAAATGGGATGTAATGGATATGATGAACTTGGCATATAGCCGGTACCCAGCAAATAAGTGGCAGACAATATTATCACACTCTAAAGAGGCCCTCTTTGCCAGCCCCCCTTTAATCTCCCTGAGATTCTACCATTAGAGATTTGTTTTTTGGGCTAGATGCTCACTTCTTAGAGCCTTAGTTTATCTACCCATCTTTGGATAAGCCTTTCTAGCCCTAAAACTCTGATTAATCCCAGATTTCTCCTTTTGGATGCAAAGATTTCAGGATGAACGACGTGATAACTTTGGTGAGGCCAAGATGAGGGTCACAGGGACCCCGGGCTCTACCAGGGAGGGGCAGGGATGGAAGGCAGAGGCAGGGCTGTCCCAGGGAAAGCCCCCTGTCCCCGCCCCACCATACCCAGGCTCACAACAGGTGATGGCAGGTCTGATTGGGGCATGAACTCACCAGGCAGAACTGGCAGAGGAGGGGGATCAAAGTGAGGGCAGAGATGAGCTGTCAGCTGGATTCTTTCCGTGGGCAGCTGGCGAGGACAGTGTGCAAAGGGCATAGGCCCAGGAGGGATTAGCCTGTTGGTTGGGGATTTTTAAGAGGGTTTATTTAGTCCAAGAAATATCTGTGAGTTTGGGACAAGCAGAAAGGGTCTTTCCTGCCATAGTCATGTATGTATGGTGTGCTGGGCACTAGGTGGGTGCCTTACCTCATTCAGGCCTCCCAAGCCCTTTTAAGACAAGACACACTAACTCCATTTTATATAACAAGGATGGCAGTAATAATGGTAACTTTAAATGCTATCATTTGTGACGCTCCTATCATGTGCCAGGCACTGTGCCTAAAGCTTAGAATAGGGCCCAGCACTTAATAGACACTCAATCAGTATTTATTATTATTGTCCTTATTTTGCATTTTAAAAAGATTTGGATTATACCTACAGAGAATTTGCTCAAACATATACGAACAGGTTGACAAATGTTTGGAAAGGTGACACACCAGGGTAGTCACCACCCAGGGGAGGAACAGAACCTGGCTAGCCCCCAGCCCCCAGGCCCCTCCTAACCAGAGCCCCTCCCCATAAAAGAAACCAGTGCTCTGACTTCATGGCAATCCACGTACCGTTCTCTTAATAACTTTACTCGGTGCGGATCCCTAAACACTCGAGTTTAATTTTTCTCCCCCCCCACCAAACTTGACATACACAGAGTGATGTAGGGCGTGCCTTTGGGAACTGGCTTTGTTTGCTCACTATGAGCTTTGCAAGGTTCATCCACGTGGCTGCCTTGTTGCGTTTGAACTTTCATCCCTGTAGCTGATGTGGTTAGTTATTATCATCCCTACCATTTGTATTTTCTCTGCACGCAGCATCACACAGATCCTCCCAGCACTTCAGAGAGGCGGAGACTGTGGATATCTCTCATAGTCCATTGAAGAGATGGCAGAGGCTCCCAGGAGCTGGGTCATGAGCCCCCTTGATTCCAGAGCCTGTGCTCTTAATGATCCCACTGTGTTGTTGCCTCCCAACAGGAGGAGTGTAACTTTCCCTGCTTGCCACCTTACCAGACCCTAAGAACTGAGTCTAGATCACCCCACGTGGCCTCTGGGGTCAGCACTGCAGCCAGCAGAGGGCCCTTCTCCATCACCTACTATTAGGACCCATGAAAAAATTTAAAATTTAATTGCTTTTAAACTCAGAAGAAAAATGATAATAACCATGATGACCTAATAATGAATCCAGCCTGGGTTATATTTGTCTTTATACGATGCCATCGTACACTATGACTTAAAATATTTTTTTACATGGAGGAAGGGGCCCACACAGGCCAAACGTCCCTGGAGCCCAGAGATCCATCATGGCACTGAACCAACTCCATCTCTTGCAGGAACCAGCTGTTGCTGTGGCAGGCGGCGGGCCACCCCCAGTGCCGAGGGACCTGGGAAAGGCTCGGGCAGCTCCCAGACTGTTCCTGCCCGGAGGTCCATAGTCTGGTCTTCATCTAGCATCGTGGCCTCCTAACTGTCCAGACTCCTTCATTCCAGAGCCTCCCTGGCTCAGGGCTTGGAATCCTGCAGGACCAGGGAGTGGGGAGAAGTATGCAAATCTGAGACTGAAGGAACAAGCTTGTCTTTATGTTGACACTGAAAATAGCTTTATGTGTCCACTTGGTGCCAGCTGAGTCATAGCTTTCCTAACATCTCCCTCTAGTTCCGGGCTTCCCACATGTCCTCTCCTAAGCACACTCTCATGGCTTTCGCCCTGTTCTCCTCTTCTACACTTACTTTTTATTGACTCTCTTCTACACTCCTCTTTATTGACTCTCCACTTCTCCCCCTGTTTTTGCTTAAATAAATTTATTTTAAAAGGCAGTTTTTACTTAAATACGTGCGTTTAAAGAGGATATGTTTTTATCAAACTTGAAAATGAAAATAAATAGTTGCCAACATTTATTAAATACCTACAGTGTGCCAAGCACTGTTATGGCTCTTTACATATATTGACTCATTGGATTCTGAGTTAGGTGCAATTGTATCTCCTATGTATGAGGAAATCGAGGCACAGAGAGGTTAAGTCACTTGCCCAAGATCACACAGCTAGGGAGTGGCACAGCAGGGATTTGAAACCCATGAGTTACAGCCACTGCTATGATTCCCTATACAAGCAGTGTGTGTCAGCACCATGAGGGCAGAGTTTTGGTCTGTCTTGTTCCCTGCTCTGCCCCCCTGTGCCTAGAACAGTGCTTGGTATGCAGTAATGCACAGGAAATATTAGTTGAATAAATGAATGAATTAGAAGGCAATCAGAAAAATGAATGCAATGGAAACCAAACAAGTGTGGCTAGGTATTGTTGCCTGCCCAAGGAGCTGAGCATGAAACCCACTTTCTTCTTGTCTGAACAAGAAATCTGCACATATGAGAGACAGTAAGAACACTGGTGTCTAAAGGAGATTTGAATCCCTGACAGATTAGAAGAGTTACAACACTTGAAAAGGGGCTGATTTTCTCTCCTTGGGAGTCAACTATTTTTAATTTTTTTTTTTACAGAGACAGAGAGAGAGAGTCAGAGAGAGGGATAGACAGGGACAGACAGACAGGAACGGAGAGATGAGAAGCATCAATCATTAGTTTTTCATTGCGCGTTGCAACACCTTAGTTGTTCATTGATTGCTTTCTCATACGTGCCTTGACCGCGGGCCTTCAGCAGACTGAGCAACTGCTTGCTTGAGCCAGCGACCTTGGGCTCAAGCTGGTGAGCTTTTGCTCAAACCAGATGAGCCCTCGCTCAAGCTGGTGACCTTGGGGTCTCGAACCTGGGTCTTCCGCATCCCAGTCTGACGCTATATCCACTGCACCACTGCCCGGTCAGGCTATTTTTAATATATTTTTAACAGCTTCATTGAGATATAATTTACACACCGTACCATTCACTTATTTATTTTACTCATTTGTTTTTATTATTTATTTATTATTTTTTAAGATTTTGTTTATTCATTTTGGAAAGAGGAGAGAAGGGGGGGGGAGAGGAGCAGGAAGCATCAACTTGAAGTAGTTGCTTCCTGTATGTTCCTTGACCAGGCGAGCCCAGGGTTTTGAACCAGTCAGTCACCTCAGCCATTCACTCATTTAAAGGGTAGCATTCAGTCCTTTTAATTTTTTTTAATTTTTTAATTTTTTTTTAAATAAAATGCTTTTAAAATATATTTTATTTATTCATTTTAGAGAGGAGAGTGAGAGAGAGAGAGAGGAGCAGGAAGCATCAACTCCCACATGCGCCTTGACCAGACAAGTGCAGGGTCTTGAACCGGCAACCTCAGCATTCTGGGTCCAGGCTTTATCCACTGCACCACCACAGGTCAGGCCGCATTCAGTCCTTTTTAGCGTATTCATAAGATTGTATAACCATCATGAAGGTCAAGTTTTGGAACAATTTTTGTCCCCCACCTAAAAGAATCTGGCTTTGCCACCAACATGCTGTGTGACCTTGAGCAAACCGTTTCCCCTCTCTGAGCTCTAGTTCCTATGGACAAATTCAGCTCTGAACTTCTGAGGCGAGCTAACTTCATTTAGCCAACAGCCCAGCATTCTAGCTTAACAGATCTACGCTATGGCTTAGGAATGCATGGCCTTCACAAACCGTGAGATTGAACCTGGGACCGGACATCCAGCCTCCTGTTCCTGCCCATCCCGACATAGTACAGCCTGTTACGATGCGAGGAGAGGGCTCTGAGGGGGTTTCTTTGAACATCCCCAGTGTTCTCCATCTATAATTGGCTCCAAATGAAATGATCTCATCCCTGAACACTGAGAAGGGGGACGCAGGCAAACAGCTCCTTGGCAACATCTGACATAGTTTGTGACTAACCTGTTTCCCTGGAGGAGAGAGAGAGATGGTCCGTTTTCTCTGAGACTATGTAAAAGTTTGAAAAAAATGTCTTGGTAATAGATTGAGGAGGCTCCAGCTTTTTGGGCTTTTGAGAGGCTCAAGGAATTTCTCCAGTCTATCGAAACCAGGTATCTTTTGGCTGTTGCTCACAAGTCAACTTGACCACTTGTCACTCATGTCAAACTCTGGCTGGGAGGAGGTGAACACGGCCAATTAATTCATCAAGTGACTTATCTTAATGGAGTTTCGTGGCTGGCTGAGGCTCGTTTAAATGCCCATACATTAATTTTGAAAGATGAGCTCCTAATCAACTTTTAAAAAGCTTGTCACAGCACCATCTGTTTGGCGTTTGTCACTATTGCATTACATAAGAGGAAAGACATTTTTAAAGAATGCGGCTGCATTTAGTAATTAGATTGCTGGAGAGGAGCCAACACGGGGCGGATGGCACCGTGATTCCAAAATGCCACAGGCCCTTCTTGGGGGGTGCAGCGGCCTCCCGATTCCTCATGGTCGTGGTAGAGACCTGAGTGCAGCCCGGCTTGGGAGACAGGCCTGGCTGGCTTCTTTTCCTCTGGCCTTTCTCTCCCTCTCTTATTTCACCCCTTCTCATTGATTCTCCCTCTCCCGACACCTCAGATGATTCTGTCAAGCATTAGCAATAACCAAATAACTTCACTTCCCGAAGCCCCAATTTCCTCATCTGGAAAATGGGAGTCACAGTGTAGTGCGGCTGTGAGGTCGAAAGATAGTAGCACCTACAGGGTCGGCACACAGCGAGCGCTTGATAGCTGTAGAGCTTTGTCTCACACGTCGTAGGGGCCGAACACATGTCTGTTTTGCTTGCTTTTTCCTTCTCTTTCATTTGACTCAACAAGTATTTAGGAATACTTAGACATGGGGCTGGCTCCATGGATGTGCAGCCACTGTCTCTAAATTATTATTATATATATATTTTTTGGTGACAGACAGAGAGAGGGGCAGATAGGGACAGACAGACAGGAAGGGAGAGAGAAGAGAAGCATCAATTCTTTGTTGCAGCACCTTAGTAGTTCATTGATTGCTTTCTCATATGTGCCTTGACTGGGGGCTCCAGCAGAGCGAGTGGCCCCTTGCTCAAGCCAGCGACCTTTGGGCTCAAGCCAGCGACCATGGGATCATGTCTACGACCCCACGCTCAAGCCCGTGACCTCAGGGTTTTGAACCTGGTTTCTCAGCATCCCAGTCTGACACTCTATCCACTGCGCCACTGTCTCTAAATTCTTTAATAGTTTTTGTACAAGGGGCCCTGAATTTTTATTTTGCAGTGGGCCCTGCAAATTCTGTAGCTGGTTCTGCCTAGACATCTAGAATGATGCTATGATTTATTGGATTGCCTGATGTTTAAATTGAACAGCTGAGTTCACATTTTCAAATCAGGAGAGTTCACATAAAATCTGTTTTGAGCCTGACCAGGTGGTGGTGCAGTGGATAGAGCGTTGGACTGGGATGCAGAGGACCCAGGTTCAAGGCCCCGAGGTCGCCAGCTTGAGTGCGGGCTCATCTGGTTTGAGCAAAAGCCCACCAGCTTGGACCCAAGGTTGCTGGCTCCAGCAAGGGGTTACTCAGTCTGCTGTAGCCCCACGGTCAAGGCACATATGAGAAAGCAATCAATGAACAACTAAGGTGTTGCAACGCACAATGAAAAACTAATGATTGATGCTTCTCATCTCTTCGTTCCTGTCTGTCTGTCCCTGTCTATCCCTCTCTCTGACTCTCTCTCTGTCTCTGGAAAAAAAAATCTGTTTTGAAAAATTAGAAGATCTTGCCATAGAGGGTTCACATTCCCAGGTGCCGCTCGTGTTGGGCCAGAGCTGGGTTGCGGCACCCTCTATGTCAGGTATGAGCTTCAGTCTAGCGCTCCTAGAGGCTCTGAACTGAGTCCCTTTGCTCATTTACAGAATGTCTGTCATGGCAGTAGTGGTTGTGGCTTTGCCAGTCAATAGCCTTTTGACCTTGGACAAGTAGCTCTTTGCCTTAGTTTTCCACCTATGAAATAAAAATGGTGATAATAGTAACCTCTCTTTTATGTGTGAAGATTACACTAGTTACTACATGTGAAAGATCTAGGACACATATTATTACTACTAGTTTTCTACTCTTACCTGGTGCAGAGATTCAGACTCCCCAAGTCTGAGTGAGAGCTACTGCTCCAGGAGACGGAAGCTGGACCTGCAGCCGCTCACTATGAGGTCACTTCCTCCGCCATCCTAAATAACATCCCTTGTTACATTCACTCTCTCCACCTGCAGTGTTAGAGTTCATAAGTGGTTCAACCTGAGCTTTCTGAAGCCTTCCCCCTAGCTCTAGCAGTGAGCATGTGACCCAGGTGGTCCAATCAGCAGAGACCATCCCTTAGGCCAGTGGTCCCCAACCCCCGGCCGCGGACTGGTACCGGTCCATGGGCCATTTGGTACTGATCCGCAGAGAAAGAATAAATAACTTACATTATTTCCATTTTATTTATATTTAAGTCTGAACGATGTTTTATTTTTAAAAAATGACCAGATTCCCTCTGTTACATTCGTCTAAGACTCACTCTTGCCGCTTGTCTCGGTCACGTGATACATTTATCCGTCCCACCCTAAAGGCCGGTCCGTGAAAATATATATATATTTTTTCCCGTTCTGAAGCTGGAAACGGGGAGAGACAGTCAGACAGACTCCCGCATGCGCCCGACCGGGATGTACCCTGCACGCCCACCAGGGGCGACGCTCTGCCCCTCCGGGGCGTCGCTCTGCCACGACCAGAGCCACTCTAGCACCTGGGGCAGAGGCCAAGGAGCCATCCCCAGCGCCTGGGCCATCTTTGCTCCAATGGGGCCTTGGCTGCGGGAGGGGAAGAGAGAGACAGAGAGGAAGGGGGGGGGTGGAGAAGCAAATGGGCGCTTCTCCTATGTGCCCTGGCCGGGAATCGAACCCAGGTCCCCCGCACGCCACGCCAACGCTCTACCGCTGAGCCAACCGGCCAGGGCCCGTGAAAATATTTTCTGACATTAAACCGGTCCGTGGCCCAAAAAAGGTTGGGGACCACTGCCTTAGGCTGTAGAGACTGGTTATGGGATGAGCATACGGCCTAAGTTGGTCCGCAGAGTAAATCCTGGGACTTTTGGTGCCCTGTTGGAAACAAAAAAAGCTCTCTTCGAACCAAGGTATCTAGCTGTAATAATGATATAACCCCAGAGCTCCCAGTGAGGGGCTACTACATGGAGAGAGAGGAAAAAAAAAAACCTGAGCCCTTATGACATTTTTGGAGCCCCTGGACCCAGACATACCTGAAGCCATTACCCTAAGACTTTTACATTCTAAGAGTTTACATTTTTCCCTTAAAAAAACAAACAAAACAGTTTGAAAGGCCATCTGAAATCCTGTGCTTGCGGTCTGTACACATTCTCTCCCAATCTCGTGGGAGAAGGGGCTGTAATTATAAAGGAACTGGGCCACAGGGACAGCTTGCCCAGGGTCACACAGCAGGTCAGTTGGTGCTTTGATTCAAACCCAGGGTTCTTTGACTTCAAAGCAAATTCTTTCTTCTATTCCACATTGTCTGAGCTCTGGACAAGAGGACGTGTGGGGGTAAAAGGCAAAAGACTGGAGTCCCATTTTGGTGACTATTTAAAAAATTTTTTTTAATTTATTTATTTTCGAGAGAGAGGAAGGGTGTGGAGGGGAGAGAGAGAGAGAGAGAGAGAAATGTACATCTAACCAATTGAGCTATCTGGCCAGGGCAATTTTTTGGGGGGAGGCCACTATTTTGCTGCATGATCTTGAGCAAGTAATTTCTCCAATATGAGTCTCAATTTCCCCATATGTAAAACGGGGCAAAGAGTAGTGCCTATGCCCTCATGTTGCTGTGAAGGTTAAATGAGATAACTCATGTAAGTAAAGTGCTTAGAACAGGGTGGGCAGTATGTAACAGTGAACGTGTGCTGTTATTATTAGGGCTTTTTTTGAGGGAAGGAAAGGGGTGTGAGGGCTTTGCCCGCAGCCGGCAGCCAACGTGCTCCCTGCCCGCCTGTGGGTCCCAGGCTCTAGCAGCGTTGGGTGGCACCTTCATCCATCTCCTGCCAGATGCGCAGACCTGGCTCACTTACCCAGGAGAAGGCACTTAAGGAGCTGCTTCTCCAGTTTCTCTTTTAATTTTCATTACATAAATTTCACATTTCCTGGAATAGAGATCTTGAACGGCTGGACTCATTTGGAAATCGAGTCAGCAAAGGGCCTCATTTATATTAATGAGGCCTTGAGTTTGGCTTACAAGGAGGCTGAGACAAAGATGGATGGTAGTGACTCCAGGCTGAGCTGCTCCAGGCTGAGTTCGGACCCTGCCCTAAATGAGCAGGTGCTCTAAATTTAGGATGGGGTCATTTTCGTTATGGGAGGCTCAGAGATGCAAGGGCTGTGTTGCTCCCTGGTTTAAACCCGCCAATGGCTGCACACTGCTCTCAGAGAAAACTCCACATTGTTCACCTTGCTTGATAAAGTGCTGTGTGATGGGCTCCTACTGATCTCTCCCACCTCCTACCCACCACTCTCCTCCTCGCTCATCATCTCCAACCAAGCTGGCCTCCTGAGAATGTTCCTGCCTCAGGGTCTTTGCACTTGCTGTTCCCTCTGCCTAAAAGTCTGCTCTCCTAGCCCTTCCTGTGGTTAGCTTTTTTCTGTCAATCAGAACTTGTCTCAAAAACACCACCTCTGGGAGGCCTTCCTGACTGCCCATCTAGACAAGCCCCAGATCAAAACTCATTTCATTTTCTCCATAGTGCTGAGCACTAGCCTATGTCTTCTTATTTATTTAGTTGCCATTTATTTATGACTGTGTCCCTATGAGAATATAAACCCTGTGTGACAGCACAGACCAGGATTCATTCACCTTTGTCTCCCTAGGACC